>NC_139923.1:28783147-28788147 GCF_963514095.1 Eutrigla gurnardus | reverse complement strand
TATTATGATGTATGGAGCTAATAATAACACACACACACACACACACACACACACACACACACACACACACACACACACACACACACACACACACACACACACACTGTGTTTATGAGGAATTCATATTTAACAAACCTGCAGCACACAAACAGTGATGGAGGGTTTTTATAAAAGGTGATATAATAACACAGATGTTTCCATGAAACGACCCATAGTTGTGTACGAACAATAACGGCCGTTCTTGTGAGCTTTAACGTCAAACTTTTCCAAACTTTTCGATTGTCGCTTCTATCGACTCTAGTGACGACATTCGGATCAGCGTTGTCCAGGAAGCATCATAGAGATGTAGAGGAAGTACTGGGGGTGTTTCCAGGCTTCGTGTGGTTCATATGGGCTTTGAGGTCATTTAAGATCTGGACTAAATCCTGGGGAACATCTGGATTAACGGACTGGATGACTTCGGATGTTGAGGGAAAATTAAAGTACGAATGTTTAAGAAAAGAGACGATGCCGAAGGTTAGACGGTTCTAAAGCCGCCGACACTCTGAATAAAGATGTCACACACACACACACACACACACACACACACACACACACACACACACACACACACACACACACACACACACACAGGTTAATGAATAAACCCTCCTTCCTCGCCCTGAACAGGAGACGGTGGTGACAGCGTGTCTGCATGTGTTAGTGTGAGAGCACGTCAGAAAACAAACATCGTGATCCCGTGGGAAGGCCCAGAAATAGTGCGTCATTTAAGGATGTTTTTCATTCCCGAGTTTGAAATGTTGAGGTTTGTTCCGTGAATTTGAACACGATGACATGGTTATTTATAATACATATATTGATAATATTTGTGAACAAGCGTCTTATTGTTGATTAAAATGAGATGGAATGCAACGTTGTTCTCAAACTGGAAACGTGGCATTGATGCAGATTTAATCGTCAGATCACGATCTACGATCTTAGGATTCGTTTCGGTGTCTTAAACCCACAAGTTAACGTAAGAAACGCTCCTCGGCTTTAGAAACGCAGCAACATTGTCGGAGCTACCATGCTTAAAGTTTGCAGCTAATCTTCTGTTGTTGGTTTTGGAAAGTCTAAAAAGATTCCAAACTCTTTCAACGATGTTTCAAAGCAGTCAAAAAGGTCGTCAGAATGATGCTCAAGTAGGGCTGAATGATTAACCCACAGTTTTTTTTATCAAAGACGCAAAAAAACCTTCACATCGTCGGAGCAAATCGTTCTTCATATCAAAGACGTACTCATGATATTCTCTTTGTCTGCTACAGATTCCTGTAAAAATATCACAACTTACATTGCAACGGTATCTGTTAAAATGATCACGATAAGGTACCATTTTTGCTTTTAAATCGACGGTGACGTGTTTTCGTCCCTGAATGAGGAATCAGCAGGAACACCTCTAATGTCGGTGTGATTCCTCCTACAGCAGCAGCCAATCACAACCACACTAATCAAAACCTCTACAGCCTTTTAGTTTCTAATTATATTCGTCAACTTCCTCCGGCTTGTTGATTATCGAAGCTCCTGAATCCAATTAAGCTCCTCCAGATGAACGGCGTTGGGCGGCGGGGCCTTGATTGCTTCCTGCGAGGGTCCGGGAACGTCGGCGACGCCCTGCTGCTCCAACAAGAGGCTCGTTAGCCGCACGAAGCCGCACAACGCTAACTTAGCAGATAATGGTGTTTCCAATATTTATCTAGCTCCGTCTCGGACAGAAACCAGGTTCACGTGGAGGAGCCGACAAGTGCTCTACGTTTTTATGAAATCAAGTACTTTTGAGTGTGATATATTTCTATTGTCCCTCGCTCTCAATCCAGCATGATGTTCATTTAGTACATTATGGTCCATTTAGAGTCCACCAGACCAGAAAGCAGGGGATACTTTAGGGGCGGGGCTTACCTGCTGATTGACAGGTCGCTACCAATGCTAGTTAGCTAAGATGACTTTAACACTTAGCTGTAAAGTTGAACCTTGAATCACAAAGCTAACTTTGTTAGCAGCTTCACACCAGAATCCACATGGATCCAGATCCAGTAAGGTAGTGTTCACCAGATCCACCCGTCGCTCCTCCACAGTCCAAATATGGTCACTTCCTTCACTGGTTGTGAAACACCCGGGAGATGCATCTAGAAACCCGTCCAGAAAACAACAAAGAGACTTTAGAGAGAAACATTGAGGAAGAAACTGAAGATAAAATGTTTGTACAGTTTTCTGCTTTATTGAGTTTCCAAGTGAATCTGGTCCCTCCGTTGTTTCATAATGAAGGAAAATGATTTCCTTTGGAACTGGAGGACTCTAATTGCATCCATAAATGAGCTCATGCACATATCTCACAGAGTGCCTGAGCGCTCTCCGCCGTCCCATTAACCGAGGCTTTCAGCTGCTCGTAGCAGGCCGGTCAAATAATAAAATCAAACGCTGTTAAATAAATTTTGCAGTGCAATATAAACATGACATCTACGAGCTGTTAAAACAGAGCTTAGTGTTGATAATGTGACACGACATCACGCGTGAGGAACGCACCTCGGCAGCGTATCGGTGAGTCTGCAGGGCTTCGTAGCACACAAGGACACTCAGGAAGGGAAAACTACTTCAGACGTTCTTTTCTCTCTGTTGAGTCTGATTCAGAGCGACGAGCGACAGAAGAAGAAGGAAGCTGGAGAAGAAAGTGATGAGAAAGGAACACGGAGTTCTTCTTTTCTTTGGGATTGAGCTGGGATCTATAGCTCGAAAAAGAGAGTGGAAGAACATGGAAACAAGCACAGATAAGATCGATGTTTTATAGAAATAATACTTTTAAAGTTGCTGTGAAGAAGTGGTTCAGTCTTAATTTAAAACAGATTCATCTCTGTGTCGGCGAAGGCGACAAGATTGGCTGTTTTTACAATATAGAGATTCTTAAAGAATGACTTATTCTGCTATTATTTTGGTTCATATTTGTTTTTCAGGTTCATACTCAAACACGTTTGAATGCTTTAAAAAAAACCGCTATATTATTCCCATCAGGCTGTGCTGGAGCAGCTCTTCTCAGCCTCTCTGAGCTGCTGCCCCTCCCTCCCAAAAAGCCCCATTCTGCCCACTCTGTTGTGATTGGTTGACCTCTTGTGTTTGTCAGAAATGCCCCGCCCCCTCGCCATAACAAAATACCAGGAATAGTGATGAAGCAGACAAGTTTTCATGGTTTGTTCATCATGTTCACAACATTCTGGGACACGTCCATCAAATGACTGAAATTAAATTCACTTACGTTCTGCAGTGAGAAAATGTGATTTTTTTTCTCCTTCTCATTGAGCGTTGCGAATAAACACAGTCTGTCCTCCCGAGGGAGTCAGGTCGGTCCATGCCAGCGTTGAATTCACTTGCCAAGCTGTGGTCACTGTTCATTGAGTCCTCCCCCCTCCATCTCTAGATGTATCGGTGAGCCTGTTGTCACTGCTGGTGACCACCTGTGGTCTGGCTCTCTTCAGCGTCTCCCTCTTTGTCTCCTGGAAGTTATGCTGGGTGCCACTGAGCGGCCGCTTCCTCCCAGATGTCCTCAAGGGGGCGCACTTCCTGGGAGGAGACCAACAGCCCGTCCTCACAGAGGTAAGGGGGGGGGGGGGTCCTACTTCTCTCTGCTGGCCACCAGGGGGCGACTCCTCTCTGGTTGTATAGAAGTCTATGAGAAAATGGTCCTACTTCTCTCTGCTGGCCACCAGGGGGCGACTCCTCTCTGGTTGTATAGAAGTCTATGAGAAAATGGTCTTACTTCTCTCTGCTGGCCACCAGGGGGCGACTCCTCTCTGGTTGTATAGAAGTCTATGAGAAAATGGTCCTACTTCTCTCTGCTGGCCACCAGGGGGCGACTCCTCTCTGGTTGTATAGAAGTCTATGAGAAAATGGTCCTACTTCTCTCTGCTGGCCACCAGGGGGCGACTCCTCTCTGGTTGTATAGAAGTCTATGAGAAAATGGTCTTACTTCTCTCTGCTGGCCACCAGGGGGCGACTCCTCTCTGGTTGTATAGAAGTCTATGAGAAAATGGTCCTACTTCTCTCTGCTGGCCACCAGGGGGCGACTCCTCTCTGGTTGTATAGAAGTCTATGAGAAAATGGTCCTACTTCTCTCTGCTGGCCACCAGGGGGCGACTCCTCTCTGGTTGTATAGAAGTCTATGAGAAAATGGTCCTACTTCTCTCACGATGTATTATCTCAGTAAACATTTTAAACATGAGTTTATGGTCTCAATCTCTAGTTTCAAGTCTTCTTCAATCCAGCATGATGTTCATTTAGTACATTATGGTCCATTTAGAGTCCACCAGACCAGAAAGCAGGGGATGCTTTAGGGGGCGGGGCTTACCTGCTGATTGACAAATCACTACCAAAAAGTAGAATATGACAACCAAGTCAAGATGATTTTTAAAAACATGTTTCATGAAAAAACGTGAATTAGCGTCCATGTATTTTGAGTTTAAATGTTTAATATAAAATGAAGTCTTCAAGGTCTACTAATCCCGTCCCGAGATAACATTCCTATAAACACCTGCACAGGTGGACGGGGAGGAACGGGAGTACAGCGAGGACGGCTGCGTGAAGGAACCTTCGGGACCCTTCACGGCTGTGGCTGTCCCCGAGTCTGGCCTGAAGATAAGCCACACGTCGCCTGACATCCCGCTGGAGACCCAGACCAAGGTGGAGAAAAACCAGGTCCACACTCTGGCCAGGGACAGGGTCCAGAGACAGATCACTGAGCCGACCTCCTCTGTACGGTCAGTACAGAGCTAATGTACTGTCGCTGTTTGATGGAAGGTGTCCGATTTAACACAGATAGACAGTTACAGATAGCGAGACCTCTTCTTGGTTCTGGGTCCTTTTTCACAGAGTTGACAGCCTATAATACTTCAGGAACAAAGTAGTTCAGCAGTTGCCTCACAGCAACAAAGAATATCCTCAATGGTTTGAACGTCCAATTTTCTGTTTTTGTTTCA
>NC_139923.1:28770647-28778147 GCF_963514095.1 Eutrigla gurnardus | reverse complement strand
TGTGAGCTACTATCTAGATCTCTGGGGGACCACAGACACAGACTTTCGTCAAACAGCGTGACATGAATTTCTCACCCAGGTTTAAATATTTGAATTCACTATTAATCGATTTGCATCATAATGGACATAAAGTCTAGCACGTCTGTCCCACTCTGTTCAAACAACAACAGTTTAATCTGACCTGTGAGTGTTTCATCCCAGCAGTGGCGTCGGTAAGGGAGGTGTAAATAAAGGTTTCCACTTCCTCCCTCCCTTACTGGCCCTATAGCAGAACTAGGTTAGCTCCCCTGGGATACCAAGGAGAGACCCAACCCTGGTCCAGTCTGAATGCATTAATCATGCCTCCAGGCACAGAACGAGCCTCTAGCATCCCCGGCCATATGCTAGGGACCGTAATGTACATCTAATGTACATCTTCTTCTGTGAGGGCCATGTGGCCTTCACAAACATCTGATTACATTAATCTTCTTGGTTAAGTCCCGCCATGTTGAATCATCAATGTCTAATGAATAAAAAAGGTACCCAAGGTCCTTGTTGGGGAAAATCCTCATTACATAGTTATGGCCGGTCCCGGGAGAGTAAATCTAGATATACCGCCACTTATACCGTCGGTTTGTGGTTTTTGTTGTTTCTTGTCTCCCGACACTCGGAGAGAGTCAGCGGTTGTTTGTATTGCAGAACTCGTAGACCTGCTGCTCGGTCCTCCTCAACGCGTTCTGAATCCTCCATCCGGCTCATTGTGCAGTCAATCAACCGACCACTTAAAGGAATCACTTACTGAGATGCTAATGTTTGTATATTGAATATGTGCCGATAGAAGTTTCCCTCATTTCTGCTCTATCCTTGTGGGTGTGGAGTTTTTGTAATGATTTCCGGGTATCAAGAGACTTCACAGCTTGTTCTGCTGGGATGAGATTCAATTTGCTTCTGGACATCCATCATGTCGTGAACTGAGATGCCTTCTTCCTCCCTTAGTGGCGGATTATTTGGAGACAAAGACACTGAAGAGCTCCTGCAGGGCCAGTCAATACTATCGACTGCAGTCTGGTTGGACCTGCAATTTGGGTCTTGATAAATGGGGTCAGCTTGTGCATATGGAGTGTGTGTGTGTGTGTGTGTGTGTGTGTGTGCAGTTAATTCAGTTAAGGAAGTTCCCATTTCTCAACAATGACAAACGGCGGCAAATAAGAAGCTGGGCTCCTCGTGGACTAAGTGAGAAATATGAATCTCTAGATGAAACATGGGGAGCTCATTATTGGAGGGAAACCCACACAGACCAGGTAACATCGTATCATGATCAGCAGGCAGTCAACAGCCAGGCTAAGCCACGCCCCCTCCCTTGGACCACCATGGTTATTTGGGGGAAATATGTTCAGTATTCGATGGCAAGAGATAAATCATTTTTTGATCCCATGTGAATTTTGATCTGAATAACACATCTGCTGGTTTACTCCAGCGCTATGTACCAAAAATAAAGAATTTTTGATGTGATGTGATTATCCAATCGAATCCAGCTTTATTTCTAAAGCACTTTAAAAACAACACAGTTGACCAAAGTGCTGTACAGAAGAAGTACAAACAGAACATATAAGAAAACAACATCAGATTATAGAGACAAGACACAAATAAAAACCCTCACACTGTGCAATAAAAGCAGAGCAAAGACAATAAAAGAATAAAACTCTCATGCTGTGTTCAAAGCCAAAGAGAAGCCCTGCCTGATGTTCAACGGCAAGTCGTTCCACAGTTTAGGAAATGCTGCTCCACAAGCCCGATCACCTCTGAGCTTCAGCCTATTTTCCGGGACGACCAGGAATTTATCTGCAATAAAGGGATGAAAAGGATGCCAAAATAACTACATAACCATGACAATTCGTAAAAAGTCCAAAGTCATGTCTTGTTAGGTCTGTCTGCAAGACGACACGCTAACGACTTTTAAAATGCTTGTTTTCTGAATGGAGTCTGGTTGATGGGTTCCAGTGAGTTTTCCCCAGCCTGATGAAAATGCGTTCAGTGCTTGCATGAGTGCACATGCAGGATCGTGTAGAACACTAAAGGGTCCTGGTTTGGGGGTTCGAAAAGACCCCAAAATACACGATGCCAATGCGTCGTATTTAACGATAGAGTTAAATCGAGGAGACGTGCAGCATAGGAGGTAGAGTTTCTTTTCACTTTCTCTGTAAGTGAGCGTGCTCAGTCTCGAGGCGATGAGGCGGCCTCCCACACAGTCCTGAGTGTCTTTGTCTCGCTGGGGCTTCCTGAGAGTTTGTGATCCGGGAGCCTCTAACCTGATTCTGCCAGGGAACATTCATCCACAGCTAAAGTTCAGCCTCGCGCTGATTTATTTACTTCCGCCGTGTTCAACCAGGCAGAGACTTGTATTGTGCTGCCGGTCGGCCCTCGTGGAAACGGGATCAACGTGGTTTAAGTGAGCTGAACAAACTCTCATGCCTTTAGTTCTCACCACGCGGCGAGGACTCAACTCTGTGCACTTCTTATTTAATCGTAGATTATAATAGAAACCATCTACAGTTTCATTCAGATCACAGACGCCAACGTATTTAAATACAAGGCTGGTTAGGGAGAATAAAATCTGTAAAATCTAAAATCCATTTTTCTGACTGAAACAAAAAATCAAACACAAAAGTGAACCTAATTTTCAATGGAAACTATATGCAGAGATCAACAACGGCGTGTAGAAAAAACAAACGTAGCTGAGAAAATTAGCGAGTTTATTACGATGCTAACAACCGGCATCTATGCTAGCTAACGAATGTATGTTATGATTCTAATTAATCCAACGTGTGACAACGCCTCGTTAAGGTCCTTAGGGTGATGACGTTGATGCTTATTGTTGCTTTTATTCAGGACAAACTGTCATCTAATGGGTGTTTATTGATCGGGACGGTTGGGCTAAGATGCTAGCAGTAGCTTTCACTTGTTGTCATAGCAACAACAAACATCCGGTCTTAGAGGAACCAAGCAACTGGTTTATATCGTTATATATATTTATAAACTCGCGAATTTTCTTCTCAGAATATCGATCCCCCCTCTCGGCTCGTTTTTTTCCTACATTGGACCTGATATGCCGTACAGATGCTGAAAGGACACAAACCCGACGCTAGTTTGACATAAGGCCATTAAATTAGCATGAAAAGTGCAAAAACGGGGCTAAGAATAGGGAATTCACAGGTTCAGTGACGGAGGTAACAACAGCAGGTCATGAATAAATGCTGCTCTCTATGCTGCATGAGTGTTTTCAAGAAGCAACGCACATTCAAAGCACATATATGGAGAGAAGAGAGAGAGAGAGAGAGAGAGAGAGAGAGAGAGAGAGAGAGAGAGAGAGATGGAGTTGGGCTGAACTTGTGATTAAAGATAGCAGGAGAGGCTTGTGGATAAAACCTCCTGAGGGAGAGAAGGTGTCGGTATTATAACACGAGAAGATGGACGGTCCTCTCTCTCTCTCTCTCTCTCTCTCTCTCTCACTTTAGAGCTTCCTAATTTCATTGGCTGAACACAAGTGACCATCACACCGACCGCAGGCCTGATTTGAGTGCTGAGAAGAGTCGTGAACGAGTGGCACTCTACGAGTCGGAAAAACCTGAGTGTGCTGCGAGAGAGCATGTATGCGTGTATGTGTGTGTGTGTGTGTGTGTGTGCGTGTGTGCGTGTGTGTGTGTGTGTGTGTGTGGGTGTGTGTGGGTGTGTGCGTGTGTGTGTGTTTGACATATCAGCTGTACATCGTTAACCCACGAGGCTCAAAGTACAACAATGATGTTGTGTCAGAGGTGGACAACTCTTCTTGGATGGGATGTGTGTGTGTGTGCGTGTGTGTGTGTGTGCATGTATGTGTGTGTGTGTGTGTGTGTGTTTTCGTGCTTGCAGGCGTGTAGCTGCTGACATCTGTGATGAATCAACTCAATTTATTCAATTTGATTTTCAATGATTTTGAACAGAAGACCCAGTGGCATCCTAGTGTGTGTGTGTGTGTGTGTGTGTGTGTGTGTGTGTGTCTAATTAATCCTAATCAGCATCAGAAGGAGCACATATTGACGTCTCAGGGATACAATGATTTCCCTGTATTACCAGCACATGTGACCTTTAGGCTTCCTGTCCGATTGGTTGATTCTGACTAAGAGCATCATCACTAACACCGCGTGTTTTACTCACAGATCAGACAGAACACATTCAAACACACCACACAGTCGTGTTTAAAACCTGCTCGGCAACTGTGTCTGTTCAACTTCAATGAGTTGTATTCACAGATGCTGAAACAGCTGGAACCACACCCACATATGGGTTCCCATCATCCTGTTCCCAGGGTCCTCTAAGGTCCTATGTTACAAGGTTACCAAGGTCCTATGTTACCAGGGTCCTCTAAGGTCCTATGTTACCAGGTTACCAAGGTCCTAGTAGTTGCCTCAACTTAATGCCAAGGGGTCCTGATTGAATGAGAACAGGTTGGGGGAATGTTGGTCTCTGGGAGAACACATAGAACTGGAGAACATGATCGTCATGTTCCCATTATGTGCCATCCAAATGTAGTCAAATCTTTGCTCTTTTAAAGATTTGATCACAGGGATGTGTGTGTGTGTGTGTGTGTGTGTGTGGGTGAGAAAGCGTAAAAACCTTGAAATGATAGTTTCCGCTGCAGGAAACCTTGTTTGTGCTCGTGTCTCATAAACACTTGCGTTCACAGCATCGCAGGTTATTTTCAGACGTGTTAATTGGGAGGAGAACCTGAACGTGACGGTGGATCGGTTGTGAGAGCAGAGAGGTTCTCACAGCAAGACAGAAACTAGTTCCACACTAACCCAGAATCCACAAGTTTAACCAGATTTAGAGACGCTAGAAAAACATCCAAAACCATTTAAAATGACATTCCTGTAACGGCTTGATTCATGATGAGTCATGCTGTCGCGGTAGATGTGATTAAAAACAGGGATTTCATGTTCTTTCTTTTTATCTACTGGAGGTGTCACAGGCGTGGAGCATGTTTTAATATGCCTTCTGTTTTATTTGACTCAACTAAACCTCAACCCACTTTGCACCAAAGTTATTTCTTCCTCAAGCTTCAACATCCAGCAAGATACGTGGTTTTGTTTGGTTGGAAATGTGCCGCTGATTTTGAAAGGATTCTGCAGCCGATGTTTGAGCTTGCATGTGCAGACAACCAGGTGAAGGCATCGCGATCTACGCTTGCGCAATAGTCACATCGCAGATGGCAAATTAATTCAAACAACAAACTGGTAGTGGTTTGTCATTTCTCATGACTAATCCAGTGTTTCCCACGAGGATGAACACTTATATTTCTCTCCAGGACAACGTGGACCTCGGAGAGCTGATGTTCTCGCTGTGCTATCTCCCCACGGCCGGCCGCCTCACCATCACCATGATCAAAGCCAGAAATCTCAAAGCCATGGACATCACCGGAGCTTCAGGTAGGTTTGTTTAATAGCCTTCCACGCTGAGGCTTTTTGGGCTTCCTCACTGAATCCACCACGTTCTCAATCCTCCAGATCCGTACGTGAAAGTGTCTCTGATGTGCGAAGGCCGGAGGCTGAAGAAGAGGAAGACCTCCACCAAGCGCAACACTCTGAACCCGGTTTATAATGAAGCCATCGTGTTCGACGTTCCTCCCGAGAACATCGACCAGATCAGCCTGCTCATCGCCGTCATGGACTATGATCGGTTGGTATGCTAGCTACGTACACCACATGCACCACGTTGGAGTCTCCATGTTCTTCTGTTCTGTCCGTCCTGCAGGGTCGGACACAACGAGGTGATCGGGGTCTGCAGGGTGGGCAATGAGGCCGAGAGCCTGGGCCGAGACCACTGGAGCGAGATGCTGAGCTACCCACGGAAACCCATCGCCCACTGGCACCCGCTCATAGAGGTACACGACCCGCTGTGTGTGTTGGTCCAACCGATAGACTCCTGGATGAAGAGTAAAGTCTGTAGCATCATCTAACGAGTCTACAGCCACGCTAGCATGCTTGGTGCTAAATGCTAATGTCAACAATGCTAACATTCTGATGTTAAGCAGGTATCATCTGAGTTTCATGTTAGCATGTTAGCATGCTAGTGCTTGGTACAGTCGAGGCAAATGGGGATTCATGTTTAGTTGGTATAATAAAGGAAAGTTCTGCCAAAAAAAAAAAGTTGGTCAATGATGATGCTCTATAGACGTGATATACGGTTCATCCTCAGGGGAAACTGTATGTCCAAACCAAATTATATCATATAGCTCTGGGGGAGCATAACTGTATGTTCAGGTTTACAACGCGGAAAATCTCACTTTCCTTTTGACGTTTGCAAACATTCAAGAGGGGGTGAGCGTGCTAGAGAGAAATTAAATTATATTTTTGGGTTGTTTGTAAAACACACTCAGGTCTTCCTGGTCGGTTTGACTCCAAATGGGAAGTTTGAGGCACTTCAGCATTGGCTTCATTTTTCAGAACCAGAGGTCACCTCCTGGTCTGGACTCGAAATCGACCCCCTCAGCATTATCAGACTCATTATTGGGTTAAGAAAGCAAATTTCAAGCCAAAACATACAAAATTAAATACAAGAAAGGTTGCATATTACGGTAGTAGAAGTCTTTGCTCAAAATCCTGAAAAAAAAAATCAGAAATACAAACGAGACTCATCATCTCATGTTGCCACGAATATTCATTTTTAGGTTTTAGAGTGATAAAAGGGATAAAAACAATTACATAACAGAAATGCATAACCCGACTTGTGTTGCCACCACAGAGGCATCCATGTCAGAGACCAGCGAGGTGGCGTTCACTGAATCACTGCCCACACTCATTAAAGGAAAAAACCAGCACGCTAAAGCAGATGCCGGACTGATTCATGTAAATTTATGTCAGCTGTCAGAGCTAAATCTATCATCATTCAGCTGAAGGAGTCCAAAGATAAAACGCATCATAGCGGCTGAATGTGACGCCTTTCAGCGGCACATTAGCAGCCGAGTCCAGCTCAGCTGGTAGAAGTAATGGATGCCGCTTGTTAGCGAAGCCTCTCTAGACATCGTTATGTTAGCGTAGGAGGTCTGCCGACGCTCGCGTTTCCCTAATGAACTCATCTTCTACCTTAATGACATTTCCATGTAGAATCAGGGCGACGGGCGTTTAACGAGCATCTATGTGGATTATTTCAGCGTTCAGACTCAATGAAGCTTCTCCAGACATCCAAGGCTTCACCATGATTCAGACTCCAGAAGTTACAAAGATAACGTAGCTGCACTTTTATAACGTAACCATTCTGACTAGATAAAAGGCGTCCCTTAAACACCGCCTTCATATCTTCACAGAGCAAATAACTGCTTCCTGCGATTTTAATGCTTGAATGACACAAAGAGAACCTTTAACGAGGACCTCTTCTTCTTCTTCTTCTTCTTCTTCTTCTTCTTCTTTCCTTGAGTGTTTTATTTAGTTTGTTGTTCATGTAAAACGTCTCCAGAGAGTCCAAACCTAAAGTCCAGGTCCATAG
>NC_139923.1:28735647-28765647 GCF_963514095.1 Eutrigla gurnardus | reverse complement strand
TTTATCTTCTCAGGTTTAAGAACATTCCAGTTTTGAAGCCTCATAGAGGATGATGAATAAGAGGCGAGCTCGCCCTTTGACCCCTAACAACCGCCACGCTGTTAAAATCACATGAAGAAGAAATGAGAAGAAAATGTTCAGAGAACAAAAATGGCATGAACCCATTGAGGGAGTCTTCCTGGTCTTCGGGTTGAGAGGACGACGAGAACACGATGGGATGACGCTCCCATTTCCAGAGCGCACAAAGGCACCATGGGAGCTGAGGACCGCTGGCACCGCCACCGCCGCCGCCGTGATGATGAAACTGCGACAGAGAAACCGAGCAGACACGGTATTTACGCTGCCGGCGTTTGTCGGATCACTGAGGAAGCTTTGAGAAGGAAGAGGGGGCGTCGGCGGAGACATATCGTGGATGAAATCCGACTCCTCGTGATCCGGAGGTGGAGGCGAGTTGTTCACCTCGTTTACTCCCGAGGAGCTCTCGAAGGCAATTTGTGGGTGAAAGGCCGAAGCAGAGCACTTTTGTGGAGGTGTGTGATGCTGTGTGGATTATTTCTTCGTCTTCGTCTTCTATGAACCTCTTGAAAACATCTAAATGTCTGAGCGGCTTCACCTGCAGGCAACACTCACACTTCTATTATCTGCTGCAAAGAAACTGATGTGAAATCAGTTCTCTGCTGCTGTAAAAGGCCGCTGGGCTTCTATGTGACGGTTAAAAGACAAGTTATTATTTACTTTTTTAGGTTTTTATATCGTGTGTTCAAAACCAAATATTAAAATTCTTGGTCAAAATACGTATACGTTTTTAAAAATGCTATTTTCCCACGTGGCGAAAATAAATAAATGAATAAAAACAATCCGAGGGGGGGGGGCAATACTCGGAGAAAAAAACTTTGCTAACGGGAAAACTTGAAGGGACTTTTTACTTCAATCTGATGTCCCAAAATGATAAATCTCTTCTTCGTTGGTGTGAGACAGGAAATAAATGAATCAAACCGAACCAGGTTTCTGCGGTTAGCATCTAGCATGTACATCTGCGAGGATTGTTGTGTCATGTTGCTAACAGGTGTAAACTCAGAGCAATGAAACATTAAAGCGATGCAAACTGGGAGCATCGTTTACAAGCGTTTCCTGTTAAATGGCAGCAGTTACCTGGAAACAGACACACGAGGATACATGAACACTACAGAAGGATGAACAATTCAAACAAACCAGCGTGGAGACAGAAATGCAGATGCTTCCACACAGAGGGTGGTGGAACAGTGCATCTTCATCTTATTAAGTCATAAAATAACGTAATAACATTTCAGTGGAAGTGGAAGTAATGACAAAGCCAGAGGCAAAGCAGGAGACATTTAAACTGAATGCTGTGAGTGTCGAGTAAATCGTTCCGTCATCAGCGAATAGACGAAGAAATACTCAACATTTTCCCTCCTCACTCTCACAATCACACTTCTGAAGCATTACTCCAAGATGTTTTTGGAATCAGTGAAGGAAGTGACCATATTGGGACTGTAGAGGAGCGACGGGTGGATCTGATGAACACAAGCAGCAGACCAGCACCCTTACTGGATCTGGATCCATGTGGATTCTGGTGTGAAGCTGCTAACAAAGTTAGCTTCTATAATTCAAGGTTCAACTTAACAGCTAAGTGTTAAAGTCATCTTAGTAGCTAACTAGCATCGGTAGCGACCTGTCAATCAGCAGGTAGCCCCGCCCCCTAAAGCATCCCCTGCTTTCTGGTCTGGTGGACTCTAAATGGACCTGTCAATCAGCAGGTAAGCCCCGCCCCCTAAAGCATCCCCTGCTTTCTGGTCTGGTGGACTCTAAATGGACCTGTCAATCAGCAGGTAAGCCCCGCCCCCTAAAGCATCCCCTGCTTTCTGGTCTGGTGGACTCTAAATGGACCATAATGTACTAAATGAACATAACACATGTTTTAAATCTGGGCTAGTCAGAATTCCGGGTTGTGATTAGAATTGTGATTTATTAGCCGAGATGTTTTTTGACAGAAATGTAAAATGTTTTATTGCAGCTGACTCTCTCTCTCATATCATTCATGACACAGATTGAAAAGGTTCAGGGAAAGCGAGGAAGGATCAAATGAGAGAACTGGCATGAGCTTCTTTCCTTCCTCCTCCTTTTCTTTCCTGTTAATATTGATTCTCCGTCGACCTTGTGTCACTTTGTTCTGCTGCTGGTTTCCATCCAGGATTCTCTGAGAGACACGTTTCCATCTCTGCAGACCTCTGCAGTCGGAGTCAAATAAAAGCAGGAATATGTCTCCGTGACAACGTTTCCTCCAAGTATCGCTAACGGCGTGGCCGTGTTGATTTGGGAGACGAGCTGTTGGTGTTCGGATGCCCTCGTTAGGTTGATGATTCTGCTATGCAGACGTGTAGGTGTTCCAGAGAATTTGAATACACTCCCACACACTGTTGCTTCGTGCCGTTTTAGTCATTCCTGCTTTTAACGGATCACTAAAGACACGGCATCCAACATCCAACACCCAACCAGCCAGAGATGGTCCATTCAATCCTTCACTGTGAGGTGAGAAGCACCGTCAACACCTTCAGAATGCATCCACAACACGGCCGAGTCTCATTACTGTTTGTTGATTTGTTCATTTGAGCTTTTTCTGAAGTTGATCCAACAGGCCAAAACGAGTCAGATCAACCGAAGCTGAAGGCTTTCTACACTGTTGGAGACTCTGACAGGAAAATGCAAAACCTCCAATATTTCACCTGAAATCTATTCATGCCGGCAGTGAGGCATTAGCAACAGCTGCAACACTTTTTTTTATAAAAGATTTGAATAGATTTGAGTCCTGCCAGGTTTCCATTAATGAGATCGCTCTGAGTGAATTTGCCTCTGGTACACAGTAACACTGTGTGAATATGTTGGGGCTCTTATTGTGAAAGGTCAGACTGGAAAGAGTGGATGTGTCGCCAACAAAAACTACTTTTCCTATACGTAGGCTACGCCCATTCATCTCACATAAGAGTTCAAAAATATTCACAACGTCACGATTCACCCAGGCAGCCAATCAGATCAAGCGAGAGGCGGGCTTTACGACTTCACCACTTCCTTCCTGTCTGGACGGCAGTAGATGAGGTGGGAAAGTTGGTGTTTTTTGAACTATGATGAACTGTAAATTCTTTCAGTATGTGTGAATATTATTACGCTCCGCGTCTACTTCAATACACGTTTGATCACCTATATATATATATATATATATATATATATATATTAGGACACCCCACCATATATATGGGGGGGTGTCCTAAAAAGGGAGGGGGAGGGGTGTAATATGGGAGTAATATGTGTTTAGTATTGAGACCGGCCCACCAGTAAGAAGCACTTAGTTGAAACGGTAGAAAACGAAATCACTTAGTCTGCAACCACATCATCGCCAATGGGATTCCAACGAACATCAGCTATGATACACACACACACACACACACACACACACACACACACACACACACACACACACACACACACACACACACACACACACACACACACACACACACACACACACACACACTGCTTGGGCATGCTAATGGCAGCTCTGTGGAGATCAATGCTCTCTTGTTTGTGATCTCCGGGTGGAATGAAGGTAATGTGAACGATGGCATCATTAATTCATGGAGAATCACCTGCTTCATGGATGCTGAAGCTCCCTGAGGGAAAGACCCACATGTATGTTTCTTTAACGGCCGTGAAGCGCTGCCAAAGAATAGCTTGACTTTGTAGATGAGAGCATTCATTTTTAAAGTCTGCTGGTGAATCAGAGCGACCGTGAGCTCCCAGGGTGTCCACCGGCGCCGACGACTTTAACTCGATAACGCCGAACCCGCTGGGACCGTGAGGACTGTGAGGCAGAGAGCATGCTGGGACAGAACCCCTGAATAATGAAGGAGGGACTCTCTGTAGGGAAGCATCACCCGGAGGGAGCTGCATACGCATGTGAACGTAGTCCTAGCTGGACCTCGAGGATCAGACCTACATCTATTTCACTGGAACCTATATGTAATTACTGGAGAGCTGCAGCAAATATACAGCTAAGTGTTAAAGTCATCTTAGTAGCTAACTAGCATTGGTAGCAAGCTGTCAATCAGCAGGTAAGCCCCGCCCCCTAAAGCATCCCCTGCTTTCTGGTCTGGTGGACTCTAAATGGACCATAATGTACTAAATGAACATCATGCTGGATTGAAGAAGACTTGAAACTAGAGATTGAGACCATAAACTCATGTTTACAATGTTTACTGAGATAATACATCAAGAGAGAAGTAGGACCATTTTCTCATAGACTTCTATACAACCAGAGAGGAGTCGCCCCCTGGTGGCCAGCAGAGAGAAGTAGGACCATTTTCTCATAGACTTCTATACAACCAGAGAGGAGTCGCCCCCTGGTGGCCAGCAGAGAGAAGTAGGACCATTTTCTCATAGACTTCTATACAACCAGAGAGGAGTCGCCCCCTGGTGGCCAGCAGAGAGAGGTAGGACCATTTTCTCATAGACTTCTATACAACCAGAGAGGAGTCGCCCCCTGGTGGCCAGCAGAGAGAAGTAGGACCATTTTCTCATAGACTTCTATACAACCAGAGAGGAGTCGCCCCCTGGTGGCCAGCAGAGAGAAGTAGGACCATTTTCTCATAGACTTCTATACAACCAGAGAGGAGTCGCCCCCTGGTGGCCAGCAGAGAGAAGTAGGACCATTTTCTCATAGACTTCTATACAACCAGAGAGGAGTCGCCCCCTGGTGGCCAGCAGAGAGAAGACCTTACCTGTTGCCCGTCTGGTCTGGTCTCGTGGTTTTGGAGATGAGGTTTTACATTTACACCTAACGACAGAAAAGACATCATTGTTTGCAAAACTACTGGAACACATTGTGAATGAGTGAGTGATTTCAGACATGATTTTTTCCCCTTATCTTATCAGACAGCCAAGAGAATGCTGGGTAATGGAGTAGCCTTAGGTTCCTAGCTTCCATCTGGGCCCTCCTCCCTCTCCACCCGGGGCGTTGGACTCTGATCTCGGTGGCGTTTAGTCCGGCCGGTCTGGGTGAACCTCTCGTGGGCGGCGATCATCTCAAGGTCCTCCATTAAACTCCCACACTTCCTGTTCAGACGAAGAAACAAAACATGTAGTGAAATTCACTAAATAGAGAATACTTGGACCCCCATGCATACAGAAAATACTTTGTATTTTTGAATGAAAATACAAATATTTTGAGGATGACATTGTTATATCTGCTTTATCGTACTGTTGAAATCTGTCTGGAAACACCTAAACCTTTTTGCAGCTTTTTGTTCTCGTTGATGTTGTTGGTCTCGCTGGTAGTGAAATATTAAAAAACACAAAAAGTCATAATTCATGGGCACCGTCACGTTAAACATTCTCGATGTTCTGGACACATTTTCCTTCCATGTATTTCATGTTGAATTTGGTATAATTTGAAATCTTTCTCTGAGAAGTGCTGCAGGGTCATGACATGAGTCTGTGGTGTCAGAGATGTTAAATTATTCTTTAGCTGCATGAAATACCTTTTCAGTCTCAGGGAACTGACTGCAGGTATCACCATGACGACCGTCACAACCCCTGACACTCGCTTTGACACCGAAAGTGTCTTAATTGTTGCTCTCGCTGTATGAGCTGAAAAATGATATACCCACAACCCAACTGCTGCAAAACATCATTCAATATTGATTATTAGAAGATAAAAAGCTTCTGTAATTCATCTGGCATTCATAATTCATGGGCCTCCTTTACCCGTGATATGTGGGCTGACTTCATAACACTTAATGTCTCATTGTTCTGCACATTAAACCTTAAACAGGCGGCTGTTTCACTGCAACATCTAAAGAGTTCAAGCAGGCACAGGTGAGACAGGTTAGAAAGGAGGCAGGGAGACGACCAGGCACAGGTGAGACAGGTTAGAAAGGAGGCAGGGAGACGACCAGGCACAGGTGAGACAGGTTAGAAAGGAGGCAGGGAGACGACCAGGCACAGGTGAGACAGGTTAGAAAGGAGGCAGGGAGACGACCAGGTACAGGTGAGACAGGTTAGAAAGGAGGCAGGGAGACGACCAGGCACAGGTGAGACAGGTTAGAAAGGAGGCAGGGAGACGACCAGGCACAGGTGAGACAGGTTAGAAAGGAGGCAGGGAGACGACCAGGCACAGGTGAGACAGGTTAGAAAGGAGGCAGGGAGACGACCAGGCACAGGTGAGACAGGTTAGAAAGGAGGCAGGGAGACGACCAGGTACAGGTGAGACAGGTTAGAAAGGAGGCAGGGAGACGACCAGGCACAGGTGAGACAGGTTAGAAAGGAGGCAGGGAGACGACCAGGCACAGGTGAGACAGGTTAGAAAGGAGGCAGGGAGACGACCAGGCACAGGTGAGACAGGTTAGAAAGGAGGCAGGGAGACGACCAGGCACAGGTGAGACAGGTTAGAAAGGAGGCAGGGAGACGACAAAAGAAAAGGTGATATAGGTGAATAGTTTGTACTGTCTTTCTCGCGTTCTCATACTCACCTAAGTGAAAGTCATTCTGGGCATCTCCTCCTCCTCAATCTGCTCCTCATGCAGCTCCTCTGCTCCTTACTTTGGGCATCAGATCTACAAACAGTCCCTCTGTTGGAGCGGGAGGTGGTTTCAGGGATTATGGCTTCACCCCGGCGGCGTAAATACAGACAGCAGCTCCTCGGCCTCAGCAGAGAACAGGAACCTTGAAACGGACTCAGATCTGCACCTCACAATACGCCTGAATTCACAGAACAATAACGTTTAAAAAGCAAATCTAAAAGGAAAATGTAAAAATGAGTTATATGCTTATAAATACTATAAAATCTAATCTAGGAGACACTAAATGCACAACAATGCAATGAGGAAGTTAAGTAGACTTTACATTTTCTGGTATCTGTACTTAAATTAATTTCACGTTTTACTTTCAGGGGAAGCTATTGAGTTGCATTATGGGACATGTAGGATAAGTAGATGGACTGAGGACTAAAAATCAAGACATGTGCAAATTGATGATCGTCCCTTTAAACATATTAGAAATTATGATTAATTATGATTTATTCTTCCTGTTAAAATGTTCATATCTGGAAACTGAAAAAAAAAGTTACACAACTGAAGAAACAATGAGACACATGAGTTTGAATCTGTTCATCTGCTCCCTCTATCATCCTCAACTTCAACTGGATTGTATATCTTCTATCGCCATCTACTGGAACTAAACTGTAAGTACGTCAGCAAACAGGACTACAGACTCAGGGCTAATTAAAAGACAACCAAAGTGATTTTCACATTTACATTTTGTTTTATTGTAAAGGTGGTTTCTTAGAAAATAGTCATGTGATACAGAAGCAAAGAAATACAGAAAGGCCTGAAAACCGAACCCAGAACGAAGGCAAGAAAGTGAAGAAGAAGAAAAGGTCTACAGAAAATAGAACTTTGGTGATGACATTCATATTTAAACAGTTAAAGAAAACTCGGTCCGCTAAGGAATAATAATAATAATAATAACAATAATAATAAAAAAAAGGATTTTACAGATCACTCATAGTGGCAAGACAATAAAAAACACACATGGAAACAGTGTTTCGTAACCGTGGCGACGGTCAGACTCTCCTGGATCCGTTAGAAGACAACCAAACGCGATCAAACCTAACATGCTAAAAGAAGATCTGAGAGCTATCGCAGGTTTTAATGCTACATCAGCTGAAACGACAGATAAACAGCAGTACGTATACAAAGAACTAATCGTAACAGTATAAAACATCTCCATCTCAGTGTATCTGTCCATTTGTTTTAGTACTTACATAGAAGTGTCCTGTATACGTGGTGGTTAGATAGTAGATAAACAGTACATCCATCAGTCTGGACAGACTTCCTGTGTGAGCGTCGGCGTCTTGCAAAACAGAAACAAATGTTTCCAGGATTTTAAAATGATTATTGTTTTATTTTCATTCAAATGTTCTGAGGGACTTTCCAGGTAGTGGTTCGGTCCATGTTGTAGAGATCTGGTTACGATACCCAAAATTGTATATTGGCCGATACCAAGTACCCAGATCTGATACCAAGTACCAAGATCTGATACCGAGTACCCAGATCTGATACCGATTACCGAGATCTGATACCATGTACCTAGATCCGATACCGAGTACCGAGATCTGATACCAAGAACCAAGATCCGATACCAAGTACCAAGATCTGACACCGAGTACCGAGATCTGATACCGAGTACCGAGATCTGATACCGAGTACCCAGATCTGATACCGAGTACCGAGATCTGATACCGAGTACCCAGATCTGATACCGAGTACCAAGATCTGATACCGAGTACCCAGATCTGATACCGAGTACCCAGATCTGATACCAAGTACCCAGATCTGATACCGAGTACCCAGATCTGATACCGAGTACCAAGATCTGATACCGAGTACCCAGATCTGATACCAAAGTTGAAGTTGTCAAGAAGTCCTAATGACCTTGTGTGAAGCTTTGGCGACCCCTAGTGGCCAGTTGGAAGCCTGGGTTAACGGCGTGGATTATTGAGGTTTAGGAAACGT
Source organism: Eutrigla gurnardus (assembly GCF_963514095.1). Classification (NCBI taxonomy): domain Eukaryota; kingdom Metazoa; phylum Chordata; class Actinopteri; order Perciformes; family Triglidae; genus Eutrigla; species Eutrigla gurnardus. The sequence continues at coordinate 28,757,062 of NC_139923.1, read as the reverse complement.
CTCCAAAGTCAACAGGAATATTGTTATTTTCCATCATCCGTGTAAATTCATTTCATTTATATATACTTAGTAGATCCACTCGGATTACCGTAATGATGTCATGTTTGTCTGTTTGGAGGCGTCTTTGTGTCGGTACATGTAGGAGGTCCCTGTGGGGGTTTTTATCTGGTGCAGACTTCTAGGATCCTGATCGGGACCTGATTCCATACCAGAACAAAATGACTGAAAGTACATAGTTTTCTGTTTTGCAGGACACAAACTAAACTCTCTAATACTTCCATCGTGGTCTAAAGTAAATGTCAGCCCAATTAACTAAACGCCTACAATGGCTTCACTAAACGGCACATTAGCATCGTCTCCTTCTCCCTCCACTTCCCCAAAGTCAGATCCTGTTTCCAAACGAGCACATCGCCTCCCCCCGCCTCCCCTCACCTCCCCCCACCTCCCCCTCGCCTCCCTGTGCCCAAAAAGGTTCCCCATCCTCCTCCTCCTCATCTTCATCAGATAAACTCATGTATTCAACCTGCTCCCCTCCCCCATCCATGTATCTCAGTGGCGCCCCCTAGCAGGGGTGAACGTTACAGGCGCGGATCTCCTTCCGGTCCTTGCAGCTGGCCATCAAAGCGCCTTTAGCTCTTTTCTTTGCCGTCATGAAGCGTTCCTGGATCCCCCCGCCGCACGACTTGGTGCAGTCCGTCCAGCTGCTCCACGGCTGCATCCTGCAACCTGAGGGAAACAAACAGGGCCGTCTCAGTTCTGGTCTCAGGTAGCGGATCACCGTAAACCCATTATTCCCACCGACCTGGCTGCTCCTCCGCTACCGCCGCCGCCGCGTCTTTGCCCTGTTTGCCCCGCCTCCTCCTCTTCCCGCCTCCTGCTCTGCCGCCGCCTCCCCTCTCCTCCTTCTGTTTCGTCCGGCACCTCCTGATCTTGCATTTCTTCCTCTGGATGGTCTCGGGACAAGCTCCGCCCCCGAAGTGCGGCTCCAGTTTGACCATGCGGGTACGAATGGTGTGTCCTTTGCCGCAGGACTTGTTGCACTCGGACCACTCGGACCACTCGGAGACCATGCAGTCGACGGCTGGGGGAGGACCAGAAGGACCAGAACCAGTCAAGGAGAGGCCAGACCATTACATCATTCACTGAAAACCCGATAGATTGCAGGGTCGAGTCCGAAAACCTCGACATGAGTCTCAAATTCAAAGTCACGTCCTGTTTCCAAAGCGTTTCCATCACAGGAGATACGACTGGTTAGATGCCGAAAATCTATGACATTGCTTCCGTGATATAACGTCTAACAATATATCTCTAATTTCTGGAGATAAGGGAACTGGAGCAATGCTAACTATAGATGCTAATGTTAGCTAACGAAAAAAAACATCTACAGTGTGAGATTCTATAAAGTTTATTTAAACAAGTTGCATCCTTGACAATGTTGAGGAAAAGTGGGGGAAAAAGCAGGAAGACTCCGTCTAATTCTAATAAAAGTGAAAATGAAAAAAAAATAGAGTTGCAAATTAATGAAAAAATAGATGTGTTAAAAAGTTAATAAACGTGAAATGACACCTTAAAAATGAACACGTATAAGACAAAACCTTCCAATGACCCTGATCTCAGGAAACAAGCTGGTATCAGAGCTGTCAGCTGATTGGACGGTTTAAACGTGAAGGTGAATCAACAAACCCCCTGAAACGAGGTCCGGTTGCCTACGGCGACGCTCTCACAGGTTTCAGGTACTTACGGCACTCGGGCAGCATGCACTTCTCCGTCTGCTCCAGCTCCTCGGTGCAGCCGGCCGGATCCGACTTCAGCATCCTCTGGCGCGTCCTTAAGCCCCGCCCACACGTCACGCTGCAGTCACTCCAGTCGGACCAGGGCGACAGCATGCAGGGGATGGAGTCTGCAAACACACAGGAGTTAGCCTTATCCTGGTGAACTGTGGAATACCATACAACCACAGAAATGCAGGGGAATCAGACTCACGGCATTCGGGCATCATGCACTTCTCCACCTCGGCCACCTCCGTCTTGCACATGGATCCGTCGATCGGCGGCATCTTCACCATGCGCTCCCGCCTCCTCATCCCCAGACCACAGGTGGCGCTGCAGGGGTCCCACTCGGCCCACTCCGTCACCACACAGCTGCTGGCCGCTGGGGGCCACGGACACGGTATAAATACACCGAGATAAGGAGTATTTCAGCCTACGCTAAGCTCCGCCCCCAATACTTTGCTGCTAAAATATCAGTTGCTAAAAGTGCCAAAGTGTTTCTATGATTACTGCACGGTATCTGGTTCTAGTCGTCAAGAAGTATTCATTCCGTTAACTTTGGTCACGTGGGCGCTAGCATCCCATGTTTCTGTATTGAAGCGACCAATGAGAACTAGCCGTCTGACGTCATTAAACAAGGGTTTCTATAGAGTTCGTTACCTCGTTATGGTGTCTGACCAAGTCTCGCTGGACATGATCGCAAACAGAATCTCTGTAGAAACCTTTCCACGATGGTATCAGACACCTCTAATAACAATCTGGTTAAAAAAAAAAACGGACCAGTTCATCACATAGACCACTAAGACCTGGACAGACAGGGTCCAGGTCCAAACAGCTACGCTTTAACCTTAAAGTCGATATTAGTAAGCTTGGCACACTATAATAATCACGTTTATCATTTTTACATCTACACATGTGGCCTCTGCTTCAAACCGAAAGAGCCAGCCAGAGAGAGAGACAGACAGACAGACAGACAGACAGGCAGACAGGCAGACAGGCAGACAGACAGCATCCCGTCCAGTGAGACTCACAGCACTCGTCGTTGACCACACACTTCTCCGTCTCCTCGGTCTGCAGCTGGCAGAGCGAGCCGTCCTCCGGATACTGCTTGACGTAGCGCTCCCTGGACCTCATGCCCATCCCACAGGAGGCGCTGCAGGCCGACCAGCTGATCCACTCCGACATCATGCACGTCGACGGCTCTGCAACAACACAAGCATTCAGTATTAGTACTTAGCATTAGTAGGAATCAAGGTTCTGCATTTGGACTAGAGCTGGTTTTATAAAAAGGCTTGTGAATGTGCAGGTGTTGCTTTTCCTCACTCCAGGTCTGTTTTTTTTGTTTCCACTGCAAAAAGTTGTGTGTTGGGTTCACTGTGGAAAAACAAACATGGCACCAGGATTCACGGGTCTTCAGGGAGAAGCTTTGATTATTTTACTAAAAGGTTCATAATAAGTGATATTGTTGTACTTCATATTTAATGTGGTTTCACTCACTGAGCTTAACATGTGATCTCTGAATGTCTAACAAAGTGTTTAGAAGAAGACTCACAACTGTTCCTAAACTCCTCGGATCCACCTTAATTATTAACCCCTTTATTAAAACTATTTATTAGGGCCCGAAGCACTGACGTCGGGGGCAAAGTAAACAGGCCAAATATGGTCACTTCCTTTCACTGGTTGTGAAAATGTCGAACTTGAGGTTTCAAAACCGTAGTCCACAAACCAACGGGTGACGTCACCATGACGACGTCCACTTCTTGTTGTCAGTCTACGTATTCACAAATAAAACTTTCTCCTAATTAGTTTCAAACACTTCTATCAGCAGCTTTAACACTCGGATTGTTTGTTTGTGTCTCTGCATGAAAACTCGATTTCTGCATCTGAATGTGTTATTCTTATTATTTTAACAACAACACGGTGCGTCGACTCCTTTAAATCCCAGATTAGACGATCAGATGGCGGTTTATGCATCAGGGATGCAGGAGGACGCTCCTCGTTAGCGGCCGATCTGCATAATCTCATGTTTCATGATGTCATTAGAGTGTAGTGTTGTAGTAGACACCAAGTACGTGTGACCTTCACTGTCTTTTACAAGCAGCATTCACTTCCACCAGGTCATGAAATATGAATGAGGCAGAGGCTTTGTTTCCACGACAAGATTTAATGCCGAAGCTTTAATCTGCTTATTATTTTTGAGGGTTCGCTGATCTCTCGTTAATCAGGAAGCGAATGCCCCGACTCGGAGAGGATTACAGCTACAGACATGCAATCTTTGTTGCTGATGCCAGTGTGTTCGGAGATAAAATATTATTTTATAGCATAACTTGAAAGAGTTCAGAAATGTCCCACACGCCCAATATAACCAGATCTGAAACTGTTTCCACCAAGAAATGTTGCCAGATTGGGCAATTTTCCAAATAATGAGGCTAAATCACGCCCCTTACACCACGGCAACTTATTTCGGAGAGAAATACGCACGATAGTCGCAAATATTTTTTTCCTATCGTTTGAATCGTGCCATGAATAAAACACATTACATGTTTGTAAATGAACAAGATCATTTCATGTCAAGAAAGTCTGGTTTTGTAATATAACTGTTAAAGTAAAAAAAACATTAGTGATAGAACATAGCATGTTAGCTAGCTAGCTAGCAAGATGAGCTAACGGCCGTGTTGGTGATGTACCTAGCTAAGTTACGTAGCTAGCTAGCAAGACAAGCTAACGGCCGTGTTGGTGACGTACCTAGCTAAGTTACGTAGCTAGCTAGCAAGACGAGCTAACGGCCGTGTTGGTGACGTACGTTGTGTGAAACAAGAGATATAATTCACTGAGCGGTTTCACACTAAACTTAGTGATATGACAAACTTTCTTGACTTGAATAATTATCTTTAAAATGTACAACCACTATATTTGTAATTCATTGCACAAAAGGAAAACCCCCATTTTCTCTGACTAAATCAGTGTTTCCCATTAATTACATACCGTCGAGGTAGACCCGCCACATAAAGGTACATTTCGGGGGTGTCCACGTTTACCGGGGGTTTGAACCCGGCGAGCATCGTGACCGACTGTGTAGGAAAGTAGTCCAAGCGAGTTGCCGAGTGCCAGTTACAACGGAATGCCTTGCTCAAGGACTTCCCCACCTGATTAATTCCCCAACTCTCCAGCCTTACTCCCATTAGACCCTCTGTGTGTGTGGTCTTACCCTCCAGACTGCAACCCGGTCCCATGCAGGGCTGGAAGTCCTGGGTGTGGGGACAGGGCACGCTGAGGTCCAACTGGGCCTTCAGCATCCGCTGCCTCATCCGCCGGCCTTTCTCACAGGTGGCGCTGCTGCAGGCGGACCAGGGAGACCAGCCCGAGTAGATGCAGGTCTCCGGAGTGTCGTCTAACAGAGAAACACGTTAAAACCAGCAAACTAAGTTTGCTTGCAGAAGTTCATCTTCCGCCTCCGTTCCAGCAGCTGATCTGATGAGTCGCAGTGAGAGGAAGCTTCAGGGGACACCGAGCAGACATTGATTATTTAACATTCGTGTCCAAAAGGTGATTACGGCAGGTACGGGACCACGAGAGGCCGGCCGACTGACATCCCAGTGTGATTTGTGAATGTCTCGCCCCAATTATCAGCGGCAGCAGAGCCGCGAGGACCAGCCGGAGTACCGGCTTCAATTAAAAGAGCTCTCTCGGGGGGTTTCAGGAGGAGGCAAGAGAAAATGAGAGCAGAGCCGAGACAGAATAAACCGCCGGGGGGACGAACCTGAGCGGGTCCAATTCTCCGGGATAACATGTAATGACAGAGAATGAGTGAACTAAAGGGGAGAGGAGGAGGACGGCTGGACTGATGAGGGAGGGAAAACGGCGAAGCTTCCGGGGCCCGGCATCGTCTCCACGGTGTCATTTCACTGCGAGGAAGAGGAGACGGGGGAGGAAGAGAAGCAAATGGTCTATGACTGAGTGAGGAAGGCGTTTATTTGGCGGCAGGAGGGTCTTTTTAAGGATTCTGCTGCGTGGACAAAAACCCGGCAGACGTCCCAAGGCCACTTAAAACCGGCACAAAGCTCCGAAGTACAGCAGACTCCATTAAGGTCTGGCCTCGGTTGTTTAGGCTAACGAGGAGGTGGGGAGCAGGGCTCATCCGGTCAGAACCGGTTACTCTCCAAAACAGAAACAACTTGAGCGATTTATTGTCTGTTCACGTTGGAAATAAAAAGCCACAAACAGCTTCCATCTGCAGCGCTGCTGAAACCTCGTCGTCCGGAGTGACGGGACCGGCGACGCATCCCAGAATATGAAGTATGTCTGACAGGGACGAGGACCGGCTCTGCAGCAGTGTGATGCTACCCCCCCTCGGTATTCTGACTCCCTGACCTGGGCCCGTCTGAGACTGTGTGTAGACCGGTTGGGTCTGTAATGAGCTCTTTGTGGGTCCTGGAGGATCGCAGGCCACTGAACCCCCCACACTGTTTGAGAGTCGATAGTCGAAGTAAAGGTTTTGCAAACACGGAGTTGAAAAAAAGGGGATGCTTTAGGGGGCGGGGCTACCTGCTGATTGACAGGTTGCTACCATTGCTGTGTGTGTGTGTGTGTGTGTGTGTTCATCGTACCGTCCTCCTTCTCCTCCTGTCCAATATCAGCCACGATGTCATCGATGGTGTCGGGGACCACATTACACTGCTCTCCCTGCACACAGGACAACACCGTTTTCTTGTCTGTAAACATGCATACCTACTTTTACACACTACAGTACCTTTCTAGCGATGCGTTCCACCAAGACCCTGGCTAGGGGGGTAATGGCCCCTCCCTCGGGGTCGTAGAAGGGGCTCTGGGGGTGGTCCAAACTGGTCAAGGGTCGGATCTTCTCCTGAGGAATCGTGGGCTTGTTTGGTGACTGAAAGAAGATGAAATAAGAGAGTCAGTGAGCAAAAGGTTAAAGCTGCTATATTTATTACTTCGAAACGGTGATTTAATATCAATAACCAGATGAAAAGGATGCTGAAATAACTCCATCATGATGGTGATCAGTAAAAAGTGCTGAGTCATGCTTTGTTAGGTCTGTCTGCAAGACCACAAGATAACTACTGTTAAAACGCTGGTTTTCTGAATGGAGTCTGGTTGATGGTGCTAGGCTACGCTAACATTGTAGCTGCTCCATCAACACTCCAAATAAGGTCATCTAGACATAAATAGAGCAGAGACCTTGTTGTTTGGACCACAGACAGTCTCTGGTTCCTCCACATAGTCTGGTCTGGTCTCTGGACTAATGTGGTCTACTATCTAGACCTCTGGGGGACCACAGACAGTCTCTGGTTCCTCCACATAGTCTGGTCTGGTCTCTGGACTCATGTGAGCTACTATCTAGACCTCTGGGGGACCACAGACAGTCTCTGGTTCCACATAGTCTGGTCTGGTCTCTGGACTAATGTGAGCTACTATCTAGACCTCTGGGGGACCACAGACAGTCTCTGGTTCCTCCACATAGTCTGGTCTGGTCTCTGGACTCATGTGAGCTACTATCTAGACCTCTGGGGGACCACAGACAGTCTCTGGTTCCTCCACATAGTCTGGTCTGGTCTCTGGACTAATGTGAGCTACTATCTAGACCTCTGGGGGACCACAGACAGTCTCTGGTTCCTCCACATAGTCTGGTCTGGTCTCTGGACTAATGTGAGCTACTATCTAGACCTCTGGGGGACCACAGACAGTCTCTGGTTCCTCCACATAGTCTGGTCTGGTCTCTGGACTAATGTGGTTTACTATCTAGACCTCTGGGGGACCACAGACCCAGGTGGCCAAAAATCAATCAATTACTGCAGCTTCAAGTATCTTGTATATAAAAGAGCCTCTGGAACAAAAACCTGAGTAAATAAGACGTTAGCGGTGACGATCAGCTCCATCATTAGCATTTTGCCGATGCTGCAGGAGCGGTTGGCGTCCTGGAGGAAAACACCTGCTGCTGTACTGTAACGCTGAGTGTGAAACCCGCCGGAGGGAAACACTCTGAGCCTTCCACTGAGCAATGATAAAAGTAATCAAAGTTAAACAGGCAACATTTAGGAGATGGGAATTATTGGTGGGGCATGAATACTAATCCAATAGCAGCACTAGTGTCTGTGAAACAGGCTTTTAAAAACACGATTCCCCTTGGGGGGGGGGGGGGGGGGGGGGGGATGCGTTTACGCATGCAAAGCAGAATTAATACGAAGTAATAACACCACAATGGCTGCATTGGTTTGATAGAGCAGAAAGGCTGAGGTAGGAAGGCTCCACCTCCCATAATCCACCTGGGTGCGTCTGTTTGATCACAGGATGCATCATTTATAACCGTTTAACACCCGTTAATAAGACATCCAAGGCATCGTGTGTGATATCACGTGTGTATTGTTAGAATTGAAGAAGATAAAAACACGTGACGAACATGAATCATTCTCTTTGTTCTCACAGCGTTGTTTCAAGTTTCAGACCAACTTTGCATTTAACATATCAACGACTTCTGACTAACACAAAAGGAATACGTCCACGAGAAAGAATTAGAGGAGATATACGACGTTCTCATGGTTGATGATTCCCTTTGTAGTCAGAAGTTCACTTAAAGTTTCTTCACTGACTTTTTGGGTTAAAGGGTCTTTGTTTGGTGGACATCAAGCAGGCTGTCGGAGACGATCCCAAACCACAAATTGTAATTTGTCTGCGAGAAAGAAAAAGATGCTTCTTTGCTTTGTGCTGGATTAAAGGTCTGGAAGCGATGTGCACTTCCTAATATCGGCCTGTAGGTGGCAGTGATTTAATGTCTGCTGGGATAGGATGCATGCATTATCTGGTAGCAAACTTCACAGAGAAGGAGGCGTCATCAGCGTGGAAACGGTTGTTTATAAAAACCCGAGGGAACAGCAATGTCCAGGACTTTACCTCAATAGAGGGTAACTACATATTGCTGTCTTATCTGTTTACTTTTTGCTCCATAGCATGTTATATTGCAATTGTATTGCTTATATTAAACATACTGGACAATGTGAAACAATTAATTGCAGGACCAATTTAAGAGACAATCCATCCACGTTTCCAAAAAAGTACCAGAAGTTGAATTTAAAAAACGAGTTTTTGAAAAAGGCATTTACCATCTCCTTTCAGGAAGTCCTTGCGTATTCATGAGGAAACTATAAATAAATCGTCGTAGTCTCCAAACAGTGGGTGAATATGGATGAGCACCTTTTCATCCAAGAATAGAGGAAAACTAAAGAAGCTCTCCGTCAAGAGTCAAGAGTGAGCTGTGGTTGGAAGGGTTGAAGTAAATATAGAACCATAAACCTCATAATTATATCATTTAACTTTCAGCCTTCAGCGTCACAATTAGAAAAGCCACATAAATGTTAAAAAGGAACAGTCGGTATACTGTAAGTGTCTCATACACAGTTGTCTTCAGTGATTCAACACTCAACAACTCAAAAGAACCAAAGTAGTTTTGTAGCTTGCTTTACAAATATCTAACCGTAGCTAACATTAGCTAGTGAAGGTTGATGCATTAGACACATACATGTCCCTAAAGCTAGCTAGCTAACAAATAATGAGGTTAACTAGGCTGACATGTTGTTTAATGTGTTAGCGGTAAAAATGACAAGGCAATAATGTTACATTAATACTTTTTTCCCCTTAACATTATTATATCCTAGCTTATTTTCATTTCTTATTCTAACCAGCATTGGTGGCCGATAGCCTCCACGAACTTTGCTAAATCAATATCGTAAATAAAGGAAGCGCCGGGATCGGACCTCGAGACAACCCGCGAACATGTTTGAGTACAAAAGAAAATGTTGCTTTTTGTTAGTTGCTATGGTGACAACATGGTCAGTAGAGCTGTAAAGTTTAGGGGTGCTACTAGCCAGCTCCCCGCTACTTAGCTAGCAGGGTTAATTCCACAATGCTCTCATGCTACACTGGTGATAGCAATGTGCTTTTCTATGCTGTGTGTGGATGAAGCATGAAGTTGTCAAATTTTACTCATTTATTAATTTCTTACTAATGTGTAAGTCGGTTTAGTTTGTACAGAAGTTAGTCCGCCACAACGGTCGCCATGGCAACGGTACACATAAAAAACCACCGCCGCTCTGTTTCGTTGACTCGAGCCGACGCCAACACAAACCCGTGATTGCAGGGCGGACTACCTCGTAGGTGACGCCGTTGTCGGTGCCGGCGTCCCAGGGAATAAGCTCCGCCTCCAGCCTCTGGACCCAGCCACAGTCCTTGGTACAGAGGTCCTCCCCCGACAGACCCACGTTCCAGTCTGGACTGGGCCCCAGCATGGTGAGGAAGGACATCAGGTGGCGGGTCCGGTCCACGGAGAACTCTGCCGACGGAGCCGCTCGTCTGGTGACGGGAAGATAATTACATTCATTTTTAAACATTCTCACGAGATAAGTAAGCAAGTCTTTAAAGGTCACGACTTCTGACCTGAGTCAGGCTCAGCTAATCGCTGCATGACCGAAGCTCCGAAATATCCAATTAGTGGCTCATAATGGCATATTCTCTCTGAATGTATAACATCTACTGAAAGTTATGAAATAATTGACGATAATTCTGATAATAATGAGTTAATTTGAAGTTCCTTTCTGAAAAACATCATCACGTCTTCACCGAGACATAAGGGTGAAAACAAGCGCTTCAGAAACAACTTGAAGAAAATTAACTCATATTTCATGCTGGCATGTGTGTGTGTGTGTGTGTGTGTGTTCTCATTAGTAATAATAATAATAATAGTGGCACAATATATCGCACATGACAGACAACGCTAGGAGGGGTAATTAAACAGATGTTTGGTGAAAGATACAGTGCATTGGTGTGTGTGTGTGTGTGTGTGCATGAGTGTGTGTGTGTTTGTGTGTGAGTGAGTGTGTGTGTGTGTGTGTGTTCATGCAGTGCTGAGGGCTACACTTGTGATAGCTTCTAAATTGCTCTTGAACTAGTTCCAAAGAGAGCTCGGGATGCCCGTCTGGTTTTTAAGAGCAGCAGAAAAGTTGACGTGATCTTCCCTCCATCTATGATATTTATGGATTTTAACCATGTGTAGGTCGTGTGTTCGTCTATATTGGTGTGTCAGTAAAAGCCTGCAGGACTACCCTTCCCTGAGCCCCAAGACCCAGACCAGCAGGCTCTGGGAACAGGTTTTCCATCAGGCCACCATACTGGAGCTTTAAGTCGCGATCCTGCTCATTAAGAACGTTACTCTGCTCATAACGAGGATCAGCTCGCTGGGTTAAAGGTTGTTATTAAAGACCAACAGAGAAATAAAACAGGTGGCCTTGTGTTGATTTCACCCGCGAAATGATGCAAATGTTCTATTTTTTAATCAAATTTAATATATAATATATATATATACTATGAAATATATATGATAAATCTAAAAAAGGAAGAATAAAGGTTCCCCTGATGGACGGATACTTACAGGTTGAGCGGCTGCCACGCCGGCCACTGAGCCTTGGTCTTGATGACGGTGAGCACCTCGTCTCCCTGCAGGAGAGAGAGACAGGCAAAAGGAGAGAGAGACAGGTGAAGCCATCTGTCTCTGAACCGACGACCACAAAGACAGAGAAACGAGACATTGACAGAGAAAAAGGGCAACATTGACAAATTGCCACGACTGTGAGGAGAGCGCTCCGACATCAGAGTGCGTTCCCCTCTCATCAGGACCACGCGGCCGTTCTGCAGCATCACGGCCACTTATATCTCCCATAATGCATCAGGACAGAGCCTAATTACTCGTCCCGGAGCAGGAAGACGTGTGATGGATTCAGTGCAGCGCTGCACTTGATTAGAGCGGGATTGGAAAGTCCGTATGTGGCCTTTCTGGCTTAATAAGAACCTTTATCTTGTTTTTCCTTCCACATATCCATCTTTCTGCTCACACACACACACACACACACACGCACACGCACACGCACACACGCACACACGCACACACACACGCACACACACACACGCACACACACACACACACACACACACACACACACACAAACACTTTGTTGGACGCTGGGAGGACGTTACATTCGATCGTTCAAAAAGATTATCTCCATGTCTGTGCAGAGCCGAAGTTTAAGCTACTTCCTCTTTGGTTCCTTCGCTATTCTACTTCCTCTTTGGTTCCTTCCCTCTTCTTCTACTTCCTCTTTGGTTCCTTCCCGCTTCTTCTACTTCCTCTTTGGTTCCTTCCCTCTTCTTCTACTTCCTCTTTGGTTCCTTCCCTCTTCTTCTACTTCCTCTTTGGTTCCTTCGCTATTCTACTTCCTCTTTGGTTCCTTCCCTCTTCTTCTACTTCCTCTTTGGTTCCTTCGCTATTCTACTTCCTCTTTGGTTCCTTCCCTCTTCTTCTACTTCCTCTTTTGTTCCTTCCCGCTTCTTCTACTTCCTCTTTGGTTCCTTCCCTCTTCTTCTACTTCCTCTTTTGTTCCTTCCCTCTTCTACTTCCTGTTTAGTTCCTTCCTTCCCTCCTCTTCTACTTCCTCTTTGGTTCCTTCCCTCCTCCTCTACTTCCTCTTTGGTTCCTTCCCTCCTCTTCTACTTCATCTATAGGCTTGTTTCGAATCAAGCATGCGCATGCATTTGCCTCGCAAAACAAGGCATTCTGGGAAAAAAACGTCACAAATGCTGGTGATAACTTCCCTTTGCGACATGTCACATGACTTTAAAAACTTGCGGTATCTCCAGGTACCTCCCTTCGCATGCTTTTCTCTGCAGATGGTCTGAAATAAGTGCGGACATAAGACACTCCCCTCAACGTTGCCCTAGTTGGTTAGAATTATCACGTGGTATTTCCCACGTGAGAAAATTCCTCAGCCTCCGTCAACAACGGGACTTCAAATGCCTCGGCTCGAGTTCGTCAGCGACGAAGAAAGCCAGCGCCGCTGGGTAGAACATATTCTTTGTGCGAAGTCCGTGAAGTTTCCCCTGGCGCGATAGTTTTTGTTATGTATACAATTATTAATAAAGTTTAAATTAAAAAAAAAATAAAAATGCCCGTGAAGTGCACCTGTGTCCGACTTGACGTGGTGAGAACTTGGCGTGTTTATGACGAGTTCCGGCGGATCCTCTCAAGTCTCGTGCATGCATCGGCGCAAATGCATGCGATCCCAAACGCCCTTTGGTTCCTTCCCTCCTCTACTTCCTCTTTGGTTCCTTCCCTCCTCTACTTCCTCTTTGGTTCCTTCCCTCCTCCTCTATGTCCTCTTTGGTTCCTTCCCTCTTCTACTTCCTCTTTGGTTCCTTCCCTCAAAACATTTGTTTTTATAAAATTGCTTTCAATTCGTTTGCATTCGGTTTTATTGTTTGTCACATTTACCGTTTTCAATATTTCCCAACCTTGTTTAACGACTTTTGCATCTTCTAAACGAACATTATTCACCCGTTTTACGACGAGGATTCCACTTTTTTTACGACTTTACCTTGTTGTTATGTGTGTTTTAATATCCGCATTGATTTGTTTTTGAGCTGTTTTTTATGTGATGAACCCCGAAACAATAACGGCCCCAGACTTTCTAAACTGCTGATTGTGTTTTGAGATTGCAAATTATTTAATGGCAAGATGGAAGATGCTTATTTTTGTGCCTGTGTGTTTCAGAATTTAGAGTAGATTTTTCTTGATGTGTGAGAAATAAAACAGAATTCCTAGACCCCCTTCAGTGGTCTTGGTTCTGCCTCCTTATCACAGGCTCACAATGAAGTCCTGCCTGGAGGGGGTCTCCACATCCTCCTTAGACTCGGTCTAATAAAGGAAAATAAGCCGGGGGACTTGGGGAAAGGTGTCTAATACAAAAAATCAACAGTAGCCCTAATGCAATTACAATTACACAGATGGATGACTGGACCACACACACACACACACACATACACACAGTTTATCTAAAGGCGACCACGCGATGAAACAACCGCTCCTCGTGGAAATGAACTCGTCTGACGTTGTCGATCGTCCGTCAAACATAATTCCACGCCGACGTCTCCGGCTCAGCGATCCTCAACCACCTTCGACACAGAGACGACGCCGAGAGCACCGCCACGTCATCCGTCCAATTACATCGTCGTTTACTCGTCCTCCAGCTTAGCTGCTGTAATTGTCCTGTACCAAAACAACAACCCGTGTTGCCCCCGACAGCAGAATAATCGAAGTGGAATAAACAAAGACCCTAATCTGCTTCCAGCCTGAAGGCTTTGCTCGTTTTAATGATGCAACGTTCAATGTGTGTAGCTGATTAACCAGACAGTGAAGAGCTTCCCTCTTTGGTTCCTTCCCTCCTCCTCTACTTCCTCTTTAGTTCCCTCCCTCCTCCTCTACTTCCTCTTTGGTTCCTTCCCTCTTCTTCTTCCTCTTTGGTTCCCTCCCTCCTCCTCTACTTCCTCTTTGGTTCCTTCCCTCCTCCTCTACTTCCTCTTTGGTTCCTTCCCTCTTCTTCTTCCTCTTTGGTTCCCTCCCTCCTTCTCTACTTCCTCTTTGGTTCCTTCCCTCCTTCTCTACTTCCTCTTTTGTTCCTTCCCTCCTCCTCTACTTCCTCTTTTGTTCCTTCCCTCCTCCTCTACTTCCTCTTTGGTTCCTTCCCTCCTCCTCTACTTCCTCTTTTGTTCCTTCCCTCCTCCTCTACTTCCTCTTTTGTTCCTTCCCTCCTCCTCTACTTCCTCTTTGGTCCCTTCCCTCTTCTTCTTCCTCGTTGGTTCCCTCCCTCCTCCTCTACTTCCTCTTTGGTTCCTTCCCTCCTCCTCTACTTCCTCTTTAGTTCCCTCCCTCCTCCTCTACTTCCTCTTTGGTTCCTTCCCTCCTTCTCTACTTCCTCTTTGGTTCCCTCCCTCCTCCTCTACTTCCTCTTTGGTTCCTTCCCTCCTCCTCTACTTCCTCTTTGGTTCCTTCCCTCCTCCTCTACTTCCTCTTTTGTTCCTTCCCTCCTCCTCTACTTCCTCTTTGGTTCCTTCCCTCCTTCTCTACTTCCTCTTTGGTTCCTTCCCTCCTCCTCTACTTCCTCTTTGGTTCCTTCCCTCTTCTTCTTCCTCTTTGGTTCCCTCCCTCCTTCTCTACTTCCTCTTTGGTTCCTTCCCTCCTTCTCTACTTCCTCTTTTGTTCCTTCCCTCCTCCTCTACTTCCTCTTTTGTTCCTTCCCTCCTCCTCTACTTCCTCTTTGGTTCCTTCCCTCCTCCTCTACTTCCTCTTTTGTTCCTTCCCTCCTCCTCTACTTCCTCTTTGGTTCCTTCCCTCCTCCTCTACTTCCTCTTTTGTTCCTTCCCTCCTCCTCTACTTCCTCTTTGGTCCCTTCCCTCTTCTTCTTCCTCTTTGGTTCCCTCCCTCCTCCTCTACTTCCTCTTTGGTTCCTTCCCTCCTCCTCTACTTCCTCTTTAGTTCCCTCCCTCCTCCTCTACTTCCTCTTTGGTTCCTTCCCTCCTTCTCTACTTCCTCTTTGGTTCCTTCCCTCCTTCTCTACTTCCTCTTTTGTTCCTTCCCTCCTTCTCTACTTCCTCTTTTGTTCCTTCCCTCCTTCTTTTACTTCCTCTTCCATACAATCAGAGCTTTGAGGTACTTCAGCATTGGCTTCACTTTAGTGATGTCTGATGAAATCAGACTGACGTTGGCATGGCAACATGAACCAACAACTAAATCCTCATCGGTGTGACGAAGTTACAGCCTGAGACGGGAAACACAAACACTGAAATGTCTTGTGTAACAATAACCTCAAGTTATTGTTAGTAAAGTTGAACTTTTGCAAAAGACTTGATGTTGATGATTGGGAAATCAGGTTCAGGGCCTTTAAACAGTGTGTGTGTGTGTGTGTGTGTGTGTGTGTGTAGATATTAGAACCAGAGGGCTCGGTGATCCATCACACAGTGTCGGCTCTAATATGCGAACGTTCACCTGAGGAAACACTGTCACATTAGTCAGCCGGCTCGCTGCTCGGCTTCCTGTTTGTTAGACGGAAGCAAACAGCTGCAATTAATAACGAGGAGGGGGGTGTGACGGTTTTATAAGGGGGGCAGGACTACGTGGTGCAGGTCTGAGAAAGACCAGGTCCACAGCTCATCCCACTTTTTTTTGTTTGTTTCTCCGTTTAGCGAGCCGTTTGACTCTGGGAAATGGATGACTCCACTAAAGAGCAAAGAAGTCATCCGGAATGTTAAAAGGTGAAAAAATAAATGATGTATATATAAAAATATGTTATGACGGATGAGGATACACAAGAGGGAGAAAAATGCTTTCAAGCAGAGACGAGAAATTAGATGTCGTCATTAGAATGAAAATAAATCAGCCGCCATGAAAACGCTTTGTGAAAGTTTTGGAAGAAGAAAAAGTATTTTTGGATTTGGACATTTCGATCCGGCACACCGGAGTTAAGTTTGATTAGTGCCTTGTCTGGTGTAATGACGGTCTTGCACCATCAGGGGGCATCGGTGTAACTCTGAGGTGATGGTGACTTTGATGTCTTTCCTTTGCAATCACCGAGGTCAGGTGACCCTTCAGTGGTTTGAGTAAAAGGAACGTTATTTTTCAGCCTTTTTGTAAAATCGTCTTTCCTCGGCTGTAACCGGGACGAGCTGGAAGGTCATTATGTGCTCGCCGGAGACGCGGTCCTCGCCAGAGACGCGGTTCCTCGCCGGAGGCGGCGGCCGAGGAGGATGATGAGGATGAAATTGCCTCAGGCGGTTTCATTTTGTGTTAAAGTGAAGCAGTCGGGCCGATCGGGAGGAAACCAAAGACATCTGATGACTTGATGAAAAATGTCTCTTTAAGGAAGAAGAGAGAAAAATAAAGTGTTTTTCTGAAGACTCTCCTTGATTGACACATCAATCAATTTTGACACTTTGGGCTTTTTTTGCTTCAATGACGCAAAAGAAAATACATATATATATATATATATATATATATATATATATATATATATATATATTCGGTTTGCATCTGTAGATTTCTCCTGAATTAGAAAATGTCTCATTTGTGTGTATGTGTGAGTATATAGGGATGAAAGAAGTAAGGGAGGGAGGGAGGGAAGTAGGAAAGGAGGAAGAAGAAAAGAACGTAAAGAAAATTAAAAAAGGGGAGGCGGACGTCTGGAGGAAGCTGGGTCAGGAGGGGAGAACGAGAAGTGAGAGCTTTGTGGAGACGGGGGAGGTGGGGGAGACGGGGGAGGTCAGAGTGGGAGGGAAAGTCCAGTAATTGCTTTGACCTTGAGCTGAGCCCGAGGTGGAACTCCGGCAGACTGAGTGATGAATTCCAAGCTGTCGGCCGGCCGCCGGGACGAAGTCCCCGTTTTGTTTACGACCACCAAAACAACAACATGGAGGAGGAGGAGTCTGGACGGGCCGGTTTCAGAGCCGGTTCGATGTGAGGGAGTGGGGGGTGGGGGGGCAAGAGGCCAGCAGATGGACCGCCTGACCCGCCGGACGGACGGCGTTGACGAGCCGCCGCCGGACGCCGGACGAAGCCTTCACACTGCTTCTCTTTGTCTCTGCAGACGTTCTCCAGAATGCATTCACAGGTTTTTCCTGCTCATTAAACTTTCATGAGGTTTAATGCAGCAACAGGAAAATATGTCATATTCTGAAATGACTTGTTACCGCCGTATGACAAATGATCTTTTATGAGCCTTGCTGCTTTGGGCGACGAAAAACATGTCGCATATTTCTGAGAAGGAGAAGAAATATGAAGACGCCTGGAATTAAATTGAAGCTACGGAACTAAATACCTGTGTTGGTTCACAGATTTGATCCAAATTATTGTTTCATAAACGTAAAAAGGATAAACCTGGATTTTGTTTTATTCTGATACTGGATTTTGTTTTATTCTGATACGTTCCCATACAACTAAACTGTGTTCTCAGTTTGAAGGAAACCAGGCAGCAACGGTTCTGAAAAGTGAAGCCGAGGCTGAAGGTCCTCAAACTGTCATTCTCCCTGCTGACCACCAGGGGGCGACTCCTCTCTGGTTGTATAGAAGTCTATGAGAAAATGGTCCTACTTCTCTCTGCTGGCCACCAGGGGGCGACTCCTCTCTGGTTGTATAGAAGTCTATGAGAAAATGGTCCTACTTCTCTCTGCTGGCCACCAGGGGGCGACTCCTCTCTGGTTGTATAGAAGTCTATGAGAAAATGGTCCTACTTCTCTCTGCTGGCCACCAGGGGGCGACTCCTCTCTGGTTGTATAGAAGTCTATGAGAAAATGGTCCTACTTCTCTCTGCTGGCCACCAGGGGGCGACTCCTCTCTGGTTGTATAGAAGTCTATGAGAAAATGGTCCTACTTCTCTGCTGGCCACCAGGGGGCGACTCCTCTCTGGTTGTATAGAAGTCTATGAGAAAATGGTCCTACTTCTCTCTGACTTTGAGATGAAGGAGCCAGAAATGAAAAGATGTGAATTACTCTCCTGGTTCTGGTTCCTTCTAGAGTCCTGCTGTACTCTGATTATCATTACCGGTGGTACTAGAGTTGTGTGTCCTGGCGTCTCCACGTCTCCGTCAGCAGGTAATTATCTTGTCACACAGACAGATCGCTGTATCGGACACAACTGATTACGCCCCGGCTGATTGGCTCCCGGCTACACTTCCCCTAATGAAGAGGGATGTGGACCGGTGGCGAAACGCCGACCCACATGTCTGACAGAGAGGTTAAGATGGGGGGAAAGAATGGACAAACGGAGTGCTGATGGGGGTTTGTTGTGTTCTCAGAGGCCACGCACACAAATACGGCTCATGTTGAGTCCAGATCCGGGTCTGTGGGGGGGTTTGATGGCTTCTACATGACATCGTGGGACATTGCAACGGTAATGATTGGTGGTTAATAATATCCGGCTCTGTGGATGTCAGCACGTCCTGACTGAAATATCTCAACCAGGAACGGAGGGAGTTTTAGTTTTAGTAAGGCTCTGAGCAGAACCCCTAGTGGCCGTAGTACTTATGACAGGTAAAACACACAAACACAGGACTTTCACCCAAGACAGTGGTTTATGGACTTGAACAGTGGTTCAAGTCCATGACGTATTTTACCATTGATGTTTTTGAAAAATTAATTTGTACTTATTTTAACTCAAACCACACCAAGTCGTTTTGTTCCGTAAAGCCAAAGTTGTTTAATTTGAATTCACAGAGTGAAGTTTTAACTTTTTGGCCCGTTGGAATGAGTGATGGCCTTCATTTGGAGATTAACCTCGAACCTCGCCGAGCAGGAGGTTGAATAATAATAAAAGTACATTTGCAGGGTTTCACTTCATTGGTTTTATCCTGTTAAGACCTTTTGTCTGAATATTTTCGAGTTATGGCCAAAAGAAATGTGTTTTGTGAATGAATGAATGACCTTTTGAAGCAAAAGTTCAGCCTTTAGTCCAGCTGGACGTTTATGGCAAATATGAAGAAATGTCTTCCTGAGATATCACAATAACGAGAATGGACGTAGTAATTTCTCTACACCGGTGACAGCTGTTGCCTTGGAGAAGGAAATGAAGGAGGGAGGGAAGGAGTGTAAGGAGGACAAATAAAGAAAGAAAAGCAGAAAGTAGGGAAAGAAAGAAAGAAAAGGGCAGATGTGTTAGCTTCCAGGATGGAGGTGTGTGACAGGTGTAGGTGTTCTGTGTGGCGTACGCTGCTGCTGTGGTGTAACCCTGATGTAAACGTGATGCGTTGGGATTAAAGCTTCGGTCCACATGAAAGCAGAAGCCTCATTATCAAGCCTCCAACATGTTGTTAGCTCGTCGGCGTGCGAGGCTAACAAGCTACGCCGCGTCGCCTATTTGCCGGCAGTCGTCCGTGAGTTCCCATGACTTCTTCATCTCCATCTGTCCCCCTCCCCCCTTTTGATCAAAATATGTCTCCCCAACTCTAATGAGATACAATGGAACAGAATCATTAGGATGGAAATCTATGGCGGAAAGCTCGGTAATAGCTTCACAAAAAGAAAAAATAATCTTTTCATTATTTCGAAAGTGAGAAAGACGGGAGTCGGATCTTCGCCCGAGGGCGGCAGCTTGGGAGATGATTGGGGATTCATGATGTGATTGTGATTATTGATGAGGGAAGGGAGAGAGGGGGGAAGGTCTGTTAATCCTGATACGCCTCCCACAGAGCCGCCGCCTCCACCGCCAACGCCGCCACATATAACCTGCATCTTAGTGTTCATCCAGAGGCGTTACACAAATACAAATTCTCAATTAGAAGAGCACGGCGACTCAAGTGGTAGCTGGAGGAGCATGGTGGCGTTCCTGTGGAAACACACCGACGTGGGAAGTAAAAAGGTACGCCATCATTTACTCCTACACCTCCCAGAAGCATCGGCGTTGTAGTCTGGAGGATACAGATGATAGCTGAACCTTCAGACCTTCACCAAACAGCCGCCCGCTATGAAGCAGCGGGAAGGACGCGGTCTTAATTGGTGTACGAAGCAGATGTTTGAGCATCACAAGGTTACAGAGCGTGTCGGAGGTTTCACCGCCGGCAGTCAGAGTGACAGGTAGAGCGACTCCACACGTGGAAAAAGAAAAACGCTGATGAAAGGCTTCAGGCAGCAGCAGCAGCTCTCACTCGGTGAAGTCTTCACTTTCTGCTGAGCTCACTTAAAGATGCATCAGCGTCCGGCCAATCACACGGGTCTGAAGATGGGGAGGGAAATAACCTTCAATGTGGAGTTTTTCTCTCTTTTGAGTTGAAGTTTTGATTCCAGGGGCGTTAATGTTGAGAAGGAGGGTGAAGAAAGTCCTCCAGCAAAGGAGTGATTATCAAAATCTTCATTTAAGGTCCCCAAAAAAGTTTACAACCCGCATTTATTTCCACAATTACACAAAGAAAGTCTTCAAAGTACCTCAAAGAAATGGACCGAACCAAAACTATGGTATCAAAACGACGGAGGGGGATATGATATGGCCATATTTTTTATATTGACTGATATGACAAAACACCACTTTCCTCAAACCTACAATCCGCTATTGCAAAATAATTGTTATATCCGTAACTTTTTATATTTGCACTTTTATTTGCACTTGTACCACGTTGGCTTGCAGCAGCTGCTGTGCGGTGATTTCCCTCGGGATGAATAACGTTTGATTTCATCTCATCATACCGACTTGTGAGAGGCAGCGATGTGCTGCTAAGCATTCGGTCTGCTGGAAACCCAGAAGAAGAAGAAGAAGAAGAAGAATCCATAATAGCGTATCAGCATCAGGCCCGCTACGACCCTCTAGGGCCGGTTCGGGCTCGAGGGCCAGTTTGGGCTCTAGGGCCGGTTCAGCCATAAGTCTGTCTCTCTCTCGTCTTCAACTCTTGAAAAAGAAAAGAAAAGGAAACAATGCCGCTGACAGAGAATTACGATGACCACACAAAATAAAAGGAAGTGAGACTTTGCCAAGGACGAGCCGGCCCGGCGGTGTCTGTCAGCCGGCCTAACAGACTGTCTCACTGCAGCCTCAATCCCTGCATTGATTTGCTGACAGCGGATCTTTAGCCCGGAGTAAAAAAACGATCCGTTCTGGACAACGCTGTCTGTCAGAGCCACGCTGTTCCAAATACCCATATTAAATATTTATGACCGGCCAAAGAGTTATTACAACCACAATTCTATTAATCCAAATTCATCGCGTATACATCACCGGTTTGTCCGATCGGCTCCGCTGTCGCTTTAAAGACAGACAGACTTTCATCTATAA
>NC_139923.1:28713147-28730647 GCF_963514095.1 Eutrigla gurnardus | reverse complement strand
CTGAACTTCATGCAAGAAAGATTTGTTATTGTCTTCTTGTATTTAGAGATTTCCACCGAAGTCCAACGAAGACTTTTGCAACGCTGGCCGATGTTTGTTGGGTCGAAAGACGACAAACCTAAAGCACAACGAAGCGACCGGACCTGGAGTCTGTGTAATGAATCACATGCTTGTGTGAGATACCTTTAACCTGATTTGTTCAGGTCCTATTCCCCGAACGTGCCTCACCTCCACCAGGATTCATCATCACCCTCACCTCCGCCCGAGGCTAGCGCTGACTTTTCGGCTGAGTTCATGGGAATCTAGACGGGACGTGCACCTTATTCTGACAGCTTCGGTGAACTGACAAAAGTGCTGGAGGATCTCGGCGCGTTTAGACCTGTTGCTGAACTCTGAACAGATCAATTATCAGAGTGCAGGAGGTATGGACCGAAATGCGCCTGAAGCCTTTCAGAAATGCGCTTTATCGCACATATCTTCCACGAGCTCGTGCATGTCGGGCCCCGTTCGGCGGGGCCTCGGCGCTCGCATGTGAAGGGAACTCAGACGGATGGCGTGATGGCCAAGTTCGACTCGCTCTCTCGATGCAGCAGGCTTCGTGTCAACGCATGTTCAGCAGCTCGATGTGTTCTTAGTAAACGCCGTTTCATGACTTTCTGACCAGGGTGATGTCTTCCACCGGTTGCGTCTCTCTGACAGGAAGCATCCTGCGGCGAGAGCCTGGACTTCCCCGTTAGTAAGAGGCAGCGCCGGGCGGCTCGGGCTGGATAGGCCGGTCTTGAGGCTTTGTCCACACATCACCACAGCTGATTGCTCCTCCGGATGGTTGGGATTCTCAGCTAAGACAGGGATTACCGAGCCGTGTCGGCTTCCCACCTTCAACAGCAACCGTCTGGTGTTCATCCAGTCTGAACTCGGAGGGCTGAAGAGATGTGAATGCTTGTGTCTAAAACCCTGAAAATATATATTGTGAATGTCTCTTTCAGGAACTGTGTAGCTCCTGAAGACACACACAAGCGAAGGCTGTCGGTCATTCCCCGATGCTGAAGAATACATAGTTTGTTTACAATTATATGAGAACATTCTTTGAATAACCTTGGAATCAGGCTGATGATGATCTGAAGGTAATTTGACTCCTGCAGGCCATCTGGCACGGAATCACCTCGTCTTCTCCCCGTTTATTCATCACACCGCTACACAACTACACCGCTGCACAACTACACCGCTACACAACTACACAACTACACCGCTACAACGCTATACAACTAGACTACTAGACTACTACACAACTATACCGCTGCACAACTACACCGCTGCACAACTACACCGCTGCACAACTACACCGCTACACAACTACACCGCTACAACGCTACACAACTACATCGCTACACAACTATACCGCTGCACAACTACACCGCTACACAACTACACAACTACACCGCTACAACGCTACACAACTAGACTACTAGACTACTACACAACTATACCGCTGCACAACTACACCGCTACAACGCTACACAACTACACCGCTACAACGCTACACAGCTACACAACTAGACTACTAGACTACTACACAACTATACCGCTGCACAACTACACCGCTGCACAACTACACAACTACACCGCTACAACGCTACACAACTAGACTACTAGACTACTACACAACTATACCGCTGCACAACTACACCGCTGCACAACTACACCGCTACACAACTACACCGCTACAACGCTACACAACTAGACTACTAGACTACTACACAACTATACCGCTGCACAACTACACCGCTACACAACTACACCGCTACAACGCTACACAGCTACACAACTAGACTACTACACAACTATACCGCTGCACAACTACACCGCTACACAACTACACAACTAGACTACTAGACTACTACACAACTACACAACTACACAACTAGACTACTACACAACTACAACGCTACAACGCTACATAGCTACACAACTACACCGCTACACAACTACACAACTACACCGCTACAACGCTACACAGCTACACAACTAGACTACTAGACTACTACACAACTACAACGCTACAACGCTACATAGCTACACAACTACACCGCTACACAGCTACACCGCTACACAACTACACCGCTACACAGCTACACCACTACACCGCTACACAACTATACCGCTACACAACTACAACACTACAACGCTACATAGCTACACAACTACACAACTACACCGCTACACTATTTAACATAAATACAGTGTCCTGAACAATGAGATGTTTAGGAGACTGAGTTGGTTACTTTATCATTTACATCTTGGAAGCCTCTAAAAATCAGCACATTGTTTGGGATTTTCAAACACATCATGCTACAACGTTTCTACTGCTTGATACAAAATAATTATTCTCATTTTCAGGTGCAGCATTAGTGAGTTTTCAAGATGCTGATAGGCAGATTTTGTTACCACCTGCCAGAGAGAGGCTACCTGTTTCTAGTCCAGATAATCAGCCAACCTGTGTGGCTGCTCCTTGTGACTTCATATTTAATGCACAGATATGAGAATAGTATCATTCTCTACATGAATCTCAGCAAGAAAGCAAGTCAGTGTTTTCCCCAAAACGTAAGATGATTTAGCGGTGCTTTTCAGGATGTTAAAATCATGGACATGCACAACAATATTTCTAAACAATCGTCACGCCTTTACTACCAGTTCAGTGATACGTACAACACAACAAATATGAGTAATTTAAATGAAGGCTCTCCAGCGCAAAAATGATATGTTGAAAAGTTGAATATAAACTCCAGTGTTTAAAACATGTTCCGGCTTCAAATTCTACAAAAATCAACGATATGCTGATGATTTCCTATTTTATATCTACAAATTTGTTTTTTTGAAATGTTGGTCAAACGATAAATTATGAAATTAAATTATAAAAAGATCTGTGATTTTCATAAAGAAGAAACCTTGCATCTTGTCGGCAGAAGAATTTCGATCAACATTCTTGATTAGAAGCTGCAGCATTATTATTATTATTATGTTCAACTCTTTATGAGGAAAAATCGACAGATTTTATTTATTTTACTTTCCTGTATTCGTGGAATGGAAAATAACACATCAGCTACTATTTTAAGTGTATATGTATATATATATATATATATATATAAATTGCCATGGGAATGCCACCCAGCACAAGACACAAATACTTTTTGATTCACGGACTCGAAAGTTTGAAGACTCCCCATTAAAAAGTCCAACAACTCAATAGCAGACATTCCAGTGTACAATCGAGCCGTTTCATTCTCCAGCTCAATAGCTAACATTCCAGACGACAGTACACAATCAAGCCATCTCATTCTGCTGTGTAGCGGGCTGAAGTTCCCATTGTGTCGGCGTGGTTGGCCCCGGAGACGGACCGATCCCAGCCAACAGCGGAGTTAGGGCTGTCCGTCAGCCTCCAACGTCTCCACACAGCAGCCCAAACCCAAGCTGACAGGCACACACCACTCTGACAGCACACTAACAACACACTATTGTTCCCTCGCAAACGGCCTCGACACACACCTTTCAGAGCAGACAGACGGGGAGGCAGACAGGACGCAGTGAGACAGGTCATATATATGCTGGGACTGTAACGTCTCATTTAGATCAGGGTTGGACCACATGGAGGAAATCTACCATTATATCTTTATTTAATAGAATGTTCTTAACCTGTTCGGACTAGAAACACCCACAGGACACAAAGCAGGACTAGGTGCAGTTTACTTGCCAAAACAGGTTCAAGTACTACAGCACTACTTCCTACTCACTATACCGGAGAAAAGCTGCCCATCTCTTTTCAAATCAAACACTTTACACTTTCGTTCATTTTTACTACGAATAATATAATAATAATGCAGATGGAACCCGAGATCCTGGTCTGCTCCAGTTTTCTGCCTAAAAGCCCATTAAGGCAGTTTTTTCTCGCCACTGTTGCTCCTGGTGATGCTGGGAAATGTATTTCCTCCTGATACGGTTCTAGTCCTGCTCGATGTGTCCTGGGAATACTTTTGCTCTGATAAGACACTATAAGTAATTTATTCAATGAATTATGTTCTGATTTTTTTTTATTATAAGTGCCTTTCAGAATACAATAAAGTTTATTTCAACATTTAAAAAAAAGTAGTAAAGTAAGACCAGTAATAATCAATAAAATAGATTTTAAAGAAAAAACCACCAGACGAGCACTCCCACACCTCGCCCTGAAGCCGGGTATACGTTATATAATCTGGGATCTCATCTGCCAACTCCGTATAATCCGTATAAAACTGGAACATTTTTATACACTCCCCCTCCACATCATCCAAGGGTCCCATCTATAAAATGGAGACATGGACGAGTGAAGACGAGGTTCAGACAGAAACTAGATGATCACCATAAACAACAGATGACCAGACATACGACGGATTTGGGAATTCAACAACACCGATTAAAAAAAGGAAGCATTGATGAAGCGGAGGCTCCGTCCCCATCACTTCAGACTGATTTCACATCAGTGCTACTGGGAGGTAGAGCGAGTCGTCCTCCAATCAGAAGATTGGGGGTTCGAGTCCTGGCTCCTCCGGTCTGCATGCCGAAGCGTCCTTGGGCAAGATACTGAACCCCCATAGATACTGAATGGCCGTGAATGTGTATGAGTTGGATCCTGTTAGATCCTGCCATCAGTGTATGAATGTGTGAACATATAAAAGGGACTGAATGCAGCGTGAAGCGCTAGAAAAGCTGTATGAATGCAGGCCCATTTACATTTTCATTAGAAAGGGGGACGCAGCGTAAAGGGTCTGGCAACCCGTCTCACAGCGCTCATCGGCCGTTTTATAGACGTGTCGGCATCTCACTCCGTTTACATTCAACACGATGTCTCTGCTGGGTCTCACACACACACACACACACACACACACACGCACACACACACGCACACACACACACACACACACACACACACACCCCCCCCACACACACACACACACACACACACACACACACGCACACACACACACACACACACACACACACCCCCCCCCCCACACACACACACACACACACACACACACACATGAAGGCATCTCTCTCTCTCCAGTGAATGCCTTCCAAAAATATCTCATCCCCTGAAGGCATCGTTCACTCAAAAGAAGTCTGCTGATGTTTTCCAAACGCCGTCCGATTTCAAGCGCCATCGTGCCGCGCACACTGTCAATACGCATGGGGGGGGGGGGGGGTTAATGAGGAGGTGTAGACAGGAGGGGGGGGGGGGGGGGGGGGGGGTAGACACCCCGCATCGCTACATGAACGCTTCACCCGATGTGGAAATGAGAATTTCACTATATTGCACATTCATCAGCTGCCCGTCTGACAGAAGGAAATGAGTGTGTGTGTGTGTGTGTGTGTGTGTGTCTGTGTGTGTGTGTGTGTGTGTGTGTGTCTGAGTGTGTGTGTGTGTCTGAGTGTGTGTGTGTGTGTGTGTGTGTGTGTGTGTGTCTGAGTGTGTGTGTGTGTCTGTGTGTGTCTGTGTGTGTGTGTGTGTGTGTGTGTGTCTGTGTGTGTCTGTGTGTGTGTGTGTGTGTGTGTGTGTGTGTGTGTGTGTGTGTGTGGATTCTTATTGCCTCAGCCTGATTGGACGGACAGGAAACACACGTTCTGGTTGGTTGGCGAGCGTTTCCTACCTTCTGTCGGATCTCCTCCTCCATCTTGATGGGCGAGCCGAACTCGGCGACCTGGCGGACGCCCTCGCTGGCGTAGCCGCCGTACTCCCACAGCACGTAGCGCTGCGAGTGGGACGCACCGATCAGCGCCGACCAGTGGTTGGCTCGTCCTGGAAGAGAGGTTCGGGTTAAAGTTCGTCACTAAAATAAAGAGATTAACAAATAGATTCATGTAGACATCACAAATCCACGACGGCGTATCAGGGAATCAGTAGAAAGAACAAAGAGGGGCAATATTATAGATATATTATATTTTGTGTTTTCTGGCTGTAACCCGGTGTGAGGTCCAGACCTGACCCCGGGGTGCTGGTCTACGACGTGGACTCACTCGGATAGTCTTTGGGATGCACTTTCTCCGACCAGTTCCCGTAGAAGGTGAGTCGGTACTTGGCCGTCCCGCAGGCGCAGCACTCCATCGCCGGAGCCTCGGTGGCGTCGCCCGGCAACCGCTCTGCAGCAAGACAGGAAGTCATCATCACATACAGGACGGGAGGATTTAAGGATGCACAATCCAAGACCAACACAGATCAGCCAGCGGACACCAACGCACCACCTGCATAAGTTCCCAGCTAAATGAAACGTTGAGAATGTCAGGGAACCACAGCTCAGAATAAAATGGTATTTAAATGACGCATTAGCCTCGACGCAGTCTCATAAATATTCAAACGCTGGCCTCCACCACTGTTTCGCAAAGATAGGTCAAGGGGGGGGGCTTGAATATTTATGAGTCCCCCAAATTATTCGGAAGAAATCCTCACTTGACATCTAAGTTTATAGGGGAGAGGAAGTGGAACGTCGAGGGCGACTAACTTCAGCAGATTGGAGCGAGGGGGTGGCGGCTTGATTGGCTCCATAACCGCCCGGGAAATTAGGTTTCAGGCGATGAGAGGGAGATTTCCCTGAAAGTCACATTCCTCCTGAGATTACGTTTGTCCAGGTTTCTTATCGCACAATAAAAAGGTGAGCTAAAGTAGTCCCAGCTTCCACTCTTCTCTGCAGTGGAACAGCAAGAAATAAGAAATTCAAAGGAATATTTCAAAACAAAGCCTCCCGGGAGATCCACCATTCATTGTGATGGGGGGGGGAATAATGGCCGCCACATAATGGGGCGGTCAAGGATGAAAAGATGACGGGCAGCTGTCATTACCTTTCTCACACAGCCGGATGGTGAGAGATCCTTCCTCCTGGAAATAAATGATTCTCTTCTGGACGATGCTCGTCCTGGAGAGAGAGAGAGAGAGAGACAGAGAGACAGAGGGTAAGATGAGACATTATAAAGTGCATTAGACGGATACTGGAGTGTTTTTCCATCATGTGATCATGTGATCAGGTGATCATGTCATTATGTGATCATGTCATTATGTGATCAGGTGAAAACCGAGCAACGAACCCTGAATGGTCACTGATGAACATGGAGATGAAAACACACAGACGGTGTTAACGTTAACGTTGGGAACAACGAGGTCCTGCAACACTTTGCTGCCATGCATAACGACCCATTGCAATAGAGTTGCATCCGCTCGCACGCTTTCAGATTCCCTTTGAATAGTTCTGGAAGTTTCCACCTCCAGTTCCCTCACGAATACTTCCTCTCACTGCTGCTCGCTGAGGTCGGACCTTTTCACATGAAGAGTCAACAAGAAAACATCCTTTTCTGTTTCTTTGTAAAACTCATTTGTGGACCTGAACCTGACGCTCATGAATGCATCATTTCTGGTCATATTAATTCAAATACTCAGGTCAGGTTTCTAGTGTGGGTTTGTTCTGGAAGGTTCTCTGACGGCTGTTGACCTGGACACGGTCGGCTGCAGCGTGCTGGTCTGTCTGAGGCTCAACATTAATATGTGCAGCACAACGACCAACCCGGACACTGTTCTGTCCTTTCACTACAATAATCACACCACATCGTCTGAGTACCATTTCTCTCATGAAACACCCGGAGAGATTATTAATGTTTCATAGAAAGCTTCAAGGCTACTCGGCTCACACAGGGTTTGTCTTCTATACAGGGATGCATTTACTGCAACACTGCTGACATATCAATATATATGTATACTTTTATTCTCATGTAGGATTAATCCCATTACATTGTTGTAGTTTATGTTCTGGTAAATGAAAACAAATAAATACATGAGCACATCAGAGGCAGGAATGCATTCAAAGGAGAAACATGCATTTTAATATAAAGCAGATGCTGAGAGAGAGAGAGAGAGAGAGAGAGGGGGGGGGGGAGAGAGGGGGGAGAGAGAGTGTATAAAGGCTCCATGGCCAGAAACCAAGACATTGAGGGGAGTGTGTTTATGTTCCCTCAACCCTGTTCCCTCAACCCTGTTCCCTCAGCCCTGTTCCCTCAACCCTGTTCCCTCAGTCCTATGTTCCCTCAGCCCTATGTTCCCTAAGCCCTATGTTCCCTCAGCCCGATGTTCCCTCAGTCCTATGTTCCCTAAGGGAAGCGTTCATTTTGGGTATTCTAAATGCTTCTTTTTCGTTTACTTTCAGTCAAAAGTGACCCCAAACGATTCAGGGGGCCTCCGTTTGGGGCACTTTTCCCCAATCTGAGGCCGTGTCACCCATTCTGAAATCAGAATGGGTGACACGGCCTCAGATTGGGGTACTCGCCTTGCGCCACCGGTGTTGTGACAATAGAGGGCGACACCACCAAATGGCCAGACCCTGAGGTGACCCAAAATGACTTAGGTGACCCAAAATGAAGTCAAGTCATTTTTGCATCCCCGAGACCCCCCAAGCACTAGCCCCCCTAGGGCGACACCACCAAATAGCCAGACAAAGTGCCCCCAAATGACTCAGGTGCCCCGATATTACCTCGGAGCACTTTCGGGTAAATTCGGGGCACTTGCCCGGCTGGCAATGTGACCCGAAACGCGGTCAGATGCGGTCACTCACACGCCTGAAGAAGGTTCTCTTCGATTTGGGAGACTTTCCTCCTCAAGGAAGTGGCCCGAAATGAAGTCTGCTTGGGGTTTCCATGTGGTGGAGGCTCGAGGCACAGGTGACCGTTTCTGAAGCCGAGTGTAAGTTTCCCCAGCTATCCTAAGCCCTATGTTCCCTCAGTCCTATGTTCCCTCAGTCCTATGTTCCCTCAGCCCTATGTTCCCTCAGTCCTATGTTCCCTCAGCCCTATGTTCCCTCAGCCCTATGTTCCCTCAGTCCTATGTTCCCTCAGTCCTATGTTCCCTCAGCCCTATGTTCCCTCAGTCCTATGTTCCCTAAGCCCTCTGTAAAAGTGTTTTTCCGAGTGACGCAGGATAAACCGTAACTTCAGGAGAAATTTAATTTAACTCAAAACTTTGTTTTTAATTGTATCATGCAGGTTTCTGTGAAAGATTGTTGAAGTAGAGATTCATTAAAATCAATCTTTAAAATGAACACAAGATGTTTTTTTTCATTGCAGGTTTTTATAGCAACAGAAAAGTAGAATTCTAGGACTTATAATGATCCTCCAACTTCAGACTGATTGGTCTTCAATAAGTGTGAAGTGTTTTCATGTTCGTGGTGATGATGACTTCAGGTGTGTTTTGCATTCTTAGTAGAAATACTTTCCCAATGATGAACCGAGTCTTTTCATTCTTCAGTCTGATGCCTCCACACAGCTCACAGCATGGCTGAGCCGGAAGACCAGAGTTGCGATTTAGCTGTCAAAGTGCATTTAACTTCAAAATGACCAAAATGTAGGTTGAAAGATTCCTCTATTTTTTAAAAAAAATTCGAAATTGTTGATTTTTTTTCTGAAATTTTGATTTTTTTTTCTAAAATGTTTTTTTTTTTTAAATGATGCATTTTTTTTCTAATGTTGATTTTTTCTAAATGTTGATTTTTTTTCTAAAATGTTTGTGTAAAATTATATATTTTTTAAAATGTTCTTTTTCACATAAACTGCAGATAAAAACGATTGCAGTCAGTCTTCCATCATAATGCAGCAGTGCCTCTCAACCACCGGGGGAGCTGCTGAGACTCACATCTGCTGGGATTCTGTCAATGTAAAGCCTGTAAGACTTTAACACTCTGAATAAACACGGAGGAGCTAAATGGATGCAACCATGGTGGAAGCACGCTGCAGCATTATTAATGATTACATATGTTTCCATCTGCCCCCCCCCCCCCTACTTCTGCCTCCCCAGAGACAAACGCCGACTCATCACACAATCCTGTTTTACTGACTGTAATAACAAACAGTTCAGAACACAATCATCACCAAAAAGCAAATAAACGGCCGCGTGGAAATCATCACGACAGATCGTTAATTGATTGATAAGGAGGAAAATGTGATTTCTATAAAAAGTGACTCCTCTCTATCATAATGAGTGGCCCAAACCATCCACAAGGGGTTGTTAGAATATGAATAAATATTACGTTGTGTAGAAAAAGCAAGTATGAAGACAGGAATCGTTTACCTGTTGGTCAGAAATAAAAAACGATTATTTTTTAAAAAGTAGCCTAACGAACTGTAAACCCCCGATCACGTAGTCGGACCTGCAAACGCCCGGACGGGAAGCTAGGCTGAACAACTACCCAGCATGCTCCTGGGTGTCTACGCCATGATCGCAGGAAAATAATGACAAAGAGTGACTTCAGCCAAACCCAGAACAATATTCAATATGCCGATACGGTGCGCGATAAAGGATTATCTTATTTCATCATAAAACATAATATTGTGATATTGATATTTTCTCACACCTCCTAATATCTAAATAAATATAAATGATTACAATCATTACAAACGTTATTACAATTCATACTGCAGGGGTCATAATGTATAAATGTATTGTATTATTCAATTATTAAAGTGGTGCTGGATGAAAAGTGATTATAGGGTTCATCCTCTGGGGACCCCGGTGCTGGGCTTTAGATGGCTGAAGGTTGTTGTTGTTTACTCCTGAACAAACACCTTGACAATGATGCTGCTTTTACAATACACTGACTTAATCAGATTCTTTATGAGTGTGTGTGTGTGTGTGTGTGTGTGTGTGTGGGTGGGTGAGTGTGTGTGTGTGTTTATAATGACTAAAAAAGGCAAATAATAGAACAGCTGCTATGTTGAGGAAATTGCATCACTTCACTGTAACGCAGTCTTCAACAGAAATGCCTCCATCCCTCCAAAACCTCTTATCTGTAGAACCAGACCAGCTGCCTAAGTCTGGAGCGATGAGGACTCTTCAGGACTGGAGGACTGACTCTGGAGGAAACTTGAAGGAGTCCACGTCATGGTTCTTGGCACTTGTTCACTTCTGAGACAAAACTGACCTCCACAAACCAAAAACTGGTCTTGGACAGAGGTACAGGATGCTGCTATCTCTGACACAAGTCAGGACCTGCTGGACCAGTTCTTGGCAAGGTTCGACAACCAAACCAGCTCTCTAAATGGACCTGTGAATCAGCAGGTAAGCCCCATCCCCTGCTTTCTGGTCTGGTGGACTCTAAATGGACCATAATGTACTAAATGAACATCATGCTGGATTGAAGAAGACTTGAAACTAGAGATTGAGACCATAAACTCATGTTTACAATGTTTACTGAGATAATACATCAAGAGAGAAGTAGGACCATTTTCTCATAGACTTCTATACAACCAGAGAGGAGTCGCCCCCTGGTGGCCAGCAGAGAGAAGTAGGACCATTTTCTCATAGACTTCTATACAACCAGAGAGGAGTCGCCCCCTGGTGGCCAGCAGAGAGAAGTAGGACCATTTTCTCATAGACTTCTATACAACCAGAGAGGAGTCGCCCCCTGGTGGCCAGCAGAGAGAAGTAGGACCATTTTCTCATAGACTTCTACACAACCAGAGAGGAATCGCCCCCTGGTGGCCAGCAGAGAGAAGTAGGACCATTTTCTCATCGACTTCTATACAACCAGAGAGGAGTCGCCCTCTGGTGGCCAGCAGAGAGAAGTAGGACCATTTTCTCATAGACTTCTATACAACCAGAGAGGAGTCGCCCTCTGGTGGCCAGCAGAGAGAAGTAGGGTGTTAGGATCTAACATCTGGGCCGGCCTCCAGGCCACAACAGTCCATAGTCGTCTCTGAGAGGATGGATGTTAAATCAGGTCGGTAGCTGGCGACGCGTCAAACTGACAAAACAATTAAATCACCTCGGCTGGAATCCATTCCTCTTTGTATTATTCATGTGATGTTAAACGCTGACATCAGACGGCGGCGGCGGTTTCCAACAGATGAGTGAACTTGAAACAATCCCGTCCTGTGATCACAATAAAAGGCTGGTCTGGTCTGAGGGTTCAGGCTGGTCTGGTCCTCCAGAATACCGATGGGAACCGGCGGCAGAAGGTCGATATGAGGTGACAACGCGACGGAGGGAGGGCGAGAAAATGTGAGTGTGAGCTCGATAACGAGATGACGGGTGATCGACGGGACAGCAGAGCCCCCCCCGGGTAGAAATGGTTTGCAGACTCTGAACTGAGACTTTTATCTGAGGATAAAAGTACAGAACTACTGAGTGCACAACAACAACACACACACACACACACACACACACACACTGAATGAATCCTCCTCCAGCAGATGAAGCTTTGAAGACGGCGTTATTAAAGAAGGAACGTGACGTTCCTCCATGAAAGAGAAGCAGAATCCAGTCTGAAGAAACAACGTTCAGCGCTTTTCATCTAAAGATCCGGTGAGCCGGCAGAATCAGCGTTTACATGGAAGATAAGCACTTAAAGAGGAAGTAAAGAGTGTTAAAGTCAGACAACGGCGTGCTGACGTGGAAGCCGTCGGTCTGACTGAGAATGAGTCCGTCTCCGTGAGCTCGATGCAGAAACCAGGGGAAATCTTCAGATACAAATATCTTGTTGATCATCTTCATGTTTACAGAATAACGTCGTCGAAGACGCTCATTGCAGCAAAACGATGACATCATCATTGAGTTGATCACGAGTCCATATATGGATCCAGATCAGTGTGCTGTTAAACATGACTCAGCTAAACTTTATATTTCCCAGTCTGATATCTGATTAAAATGAATCTGATCAACGTCAGATGTGGATGCAGATTATGAAAAATGAATTAAAGTGTGATTACAGATCATAACTTGATCTTTACTTACGAATATAAAGTTAGATGAGTTACTTGTTGAAAACTTTTAGATTCAATCAGAGATTTGAGAGATAAGAGATAAGAGATTTTAAATAAAGATTGAACGCAGCTTCACTTTTAGGAGCACAAGGAAACATTATCATTATTATAATTCATATAACGGCAGTAAATACTTCCCCCAGGATCCGTTTGTGGTTTGTAACGATGAACGCGTAACTACTTCCTGTTCGCCTCTTTGTCGGCTGCATCAAAAACCCAGCGAGGCTAAATGTGTGGCAGGAAAGTTAAACACAGCGAGGACTTCTCCAGCACCTGTGGAGACGTTGCCGGTTGCCGTTGCCGGTTGCCTCGGGCTGCATGCTGTTTTGGAGGCAGACGGCTCAGCGGGATGAAGGAGAAGTTGACCGAGGAGGAGGAGGAGGGCAGAACCGACGGAACGAACCCCGCCGGAGGAGAAGAGCTGCATCGAGTATGTCGGAGGAGTCGTCAGTTCCGATGCCAGGAAACAAGTACACGATGGCGAGCGCTGCTTTCAGAGCGCGGCGTTGCCAGGAAACGGTTTAAAAGGCCGACTTCTTTCAGGTGTTTCAGCTCCAACTTCACTGGAGGAGAGGGCGGGATACGCAAACCAACAAGTTTCACAGTATCGGAGCCAGAAAGACTCATTTTCATTACATTCTACCCAGAATCCTTTAAAACCAGGATGAAGGTCAATTTAACACTGGACCTACTCGGTCCTGGTCCTGGTCCTGGTTGATCCTGCCATCACGTTGGTGTTGATTGTAGTGTTTTTATATGTGATGCTTTGATGGTGACCTCTTGGCCACGACCTCTTTGAAAAAGAGATTCTTTAAGCTTAATGTGACTATGTTGGATAAATAAACTTAAATTAAAAAAGTCAATGTGCTCTGCCTGTGAAGTAAATAATCAAAAACTGCTTCTCTAACTTCACAAGATGTAATTGCTTGTTTTGCTGAAATTAAATAAATACAAAATCTTCAAAAATCCTATTTATTGTCATAAAGGACACAGTTTTGTTGCATTTTTGTCTATTTTAGGCTTTTGATGGTATCTGATGGTATATGAAGTTATATGATGGTAAATGAATGTATATGAAGGTATCTCATGGTATATGATGGTATCTGATGGTATATGATTGTATATGATGGTATATGAAGGTATATGATGGTATCTGAAGTTATATGATGGTAAATGAATGTATATGAAGGTATCTCATGGTATATGATGGTATCTGATGGTATATGATTGTATATGATGGTAAATGAAGGTATATGAAGGTATCTCATGGTATATGATTGTATATGATGGTATATGAAGGTATATGATGGTATATGATGGTATCTGAAGGTATATGATGGTAAATGAAGGTATATGAAGGTATATGATGGTATCTGAAGATATATGAAGTTATATAATGGTATATGAAGGTATATGATGGTATATGAAGGTATATGAAGGTATCTCATGGTATATGATGGTAAACAATGGTATCTCTGAGGGATCAGACGGCTGATCTTCTACTCCGAGGACTCAAAGCTAGAGTGACAGCGACATGATTCACAGACGACAGTCCCTAACGTCGTCCACTAAATTGACGTCTGACAGCACAGACCGTCGGCGGAGCATCTCCTCCCTGACTGATGTGAAGCTGCTTCTGTGTCGCGTCGTGGGAAAAGACAGAAAAACGGCTTCGACAAAAGACAAAGTGACAAGCATTTTACGACAGCGGGGAGAGAGAGAGAGAGGGAGTTAAGGGAGAAGACGGACTGAGACAGAAAGTCGTACACATTAGATGAGGTAATGCTAAATCTCTATCTTACCGCTGACAGACAAAAGTGACAGTAATACGAGGAGAATTTGCATAGCAGATGTTCCGCCACGCAGACGCTAGATTTATCGGACTAGCGAACGCGGCGGTGGTGGCGTGCCATCTGTCACATGGCGGCGGCGGATGAATTAAAAGTAACAGCTGTGAGTATACTGTTGGAGGTAAGGGCGAGTTATAGCATCGCCGAGGAGGAGGGGGAGGATGCATCTCGGGGAGGTTATTCCCTTCAGGAAAGGAGAGAGGGAGGGAGGGAAGGAGGGAAGGAGAGAGAGAGGGAGGGAGGGAGGGAAGGAGGTCTTCAGAGGCGTGTTTCCCTTCGACTTAGCGACTGTTAAACACGATTTGTCAGAAAGTGAAGAACGACTCCGTAGTCCTATAACTCCCCATACCTTCACGAGCCCACGTGTGATTGGTTCGTGCTCCCATGGTAGGCGTGATCATATATTAAGAGCCATTTTTTACAACATTACATCTGTAGGAGCATAAATCTGAGTTGCCGTGCATAAAAAATCCGTCCTTTATTTCTTTCCCCGGCGGCTTCTGCATTCGTTTCGACCCTTTCTATTAATTCCACAACATCCTGTAGTTCTTGGGGAGAACAACATTAACAATTAATAAGTCGGGAGATCCTGAGCTCCACAGGTTTACTTCAATAGTAACCTTCATCCTCCCTTTTTATTGTCCAAACTACATCCCGAAAACTTCTAAACTAAACCTCTTCTGCTGATGGTGCACGGCTCAGTACAACCCTATTTATTTCATCAAACCTGTGAAGTCAACAACGATGGGGGCCGATGCTGGGGGGAACCTTCCTCGTTGGGTTTAAGGCAGCCGGTCCAGAAACATCAAAACAGTCCGAACTAACTAAAACAGAATCAGCACTATCGACAACTGCTGACCAAGTCGAGTAAACTAATCATCTTTGGAATCCAAGTGTCCCATCTCAAGATGCTAATCTGACTGGAAACAATGAGCGCTGGCCTGGATATGAGCTCCTTCTCCCCAGAGGCTAATCCATGGTTGGCTAAAATCAGTTATTTAATAACTGTGACCATTATATGTACACGACATTATGCAGTTGTACAAAACATGTCACTTCCCCCTGGTGGACTAACTATGCAATGACAACACAGTTTCTAAATGGCCTCAAACGTAACATTTTCTCTGATGAAATTTCTGATTTATTGTCAGACTTGCACATTAATAACAATATATCTGTGAAAGGAAACATAAGCTAATATCAGATTATATGGCTGATTTCTCCATTAGGCTCCTTTTAATACCTGAATCATTCTTATCATTAATACACAGAGTGAATACGCTGCTTCACCATCACACCGCTGGTTTCAACACTTTCAACACCCCACAAAACTGGGGACAAAATGAGCAGTCTCCCATTTTTCAGCAATTCACAGCTTCAGAGTATTCTGATTGAAGAGCTGCTTCTGCTGCCATCTCAGACACACAAAGGTAAGGTCTCACACACATATATACACACACACACACACATACACACACGAAATAACACAGTGGAGTCACACCTGCTTCAAACAACAAATTGCCCACCATAACAATCCTCGGCCTCTTTGTTGTCGAGCCGGTCCCTCTACAGGAGCCATGGTGGGCCACGGCTTCTGAAGAAACACCTGGTGTTAGCTCGTTAATGCATTGAACCAGTAACGACTTTCTGTGAAGACCACAATGGCAACGCAAGCGTTTGGTTCACTGAGGAGCCGTCCAGATTTAGTAGAAACTGTAGAGAAAGTGCTCCTGCTGTTGTGGCGCCACATAAGTTGATGGATCCTATTGGTGCTTTTTCTCATTTAACCTAGAAACTACTTTCCATTGGTTCCCTCCGTGACCAGCACACCATATGTGTTTTAAAAGATTGATTTCCTTTCTT
Source organism: Eutrigla gurnardus (assembly GCF_963514095.1). NCBI lineage: Eukaryota > Metazoa > Chordata > Actinopteri > Perciformes > Triglidae > Eutrigla > Eutrigla gurnardus. The sequence continues at coordinate 28,714,112 of NC_139923.1, read as the reverse complement.
TTAGGCAGCAACTGATATCCATCAATTTTGTCACGGCGTGAAACTCAACTTACAAACTTGCTTGAGCGAAAAGCGAACAGGGACTAATTTGGAGTCTCACTCAAGAACATTGAAATCTTGGATTGCACCACAACAAAGTTCTCTTGAACCTTTAATGTTATGTGACAAGTAGGAACATAATTAGACAAGACTCACTTGAGTACAACACAGCCAGACCCAGTAGGCGGCGCCGTCCAGAAGACCTGAATCCTGGTGCGTCGGCGAGGTGTGCTCTCCGTCACTGCAGGGGCACAGTTGGTCATGAACTGTGTGTCCTCCTCATCAATGTTCTAGAGAAGGAAGGAAGGAAGGATTTACTACAAACATATTGAAAAGCATCGACATTGCTTTTGAAAATGGGGCCACGATCTTTCTCTTTGTGTCTTTCTATGCAGACGACAGGATGCAATTAGCCAAGCAATGCCGACCCACGAGAGCTCTTCTACTGTATCGCTTGGGTCAGAGGTTATTTCTGGAAACAGGTAGGAAAGATGATGGATAATTTCCTTCATCACTCATACATCAACCTTTAACCTTCAACCTTAAAACTGCCATGTGAGAAATGTTGTGCTGTACCTCACTACTTTGTCCACCAAATTCATTTTCAATCGACTTGAAACAGGCCATGTAGTGCATCCTGTTTCAAAGTTCGATCGACTATAGTTGTGACGTCACGCATCGGTTTGTGACTCTATATAAATCACATGGTAGCACCGATATAACCAAGCTTTAATTCTGCTTTGATGACGTGAACAAATCTTCCTTTTCCTCTACTGAATCACACAAGTAACAGCAGCTCCAGCCAGAAGCAAAGTTAGGTGAAAGAGGACAATTCTCTAAGTCCCGAGCGAGTCTTTGGATAATAACGGTCTTGTGTATTCAAGGCGAGTGTGGCCCCGGTCACTTCGGTACTCGGACCTTGTCAG
>NC_139923.1:28700647-28708147 GCF_963514095.1 Eutrigla gurnardus | reverse complement strand
GTGCAGTAATGACTCCAGCCTCGGTGGGATGCCAGACTCTTGAAGGTCTGACACATTAAAAGACAGAAGCCCTTTAAACGGTGCTAATGGAGACAAAGAGCAGATTATTGCTTGTGGAAAAAACAACACAATGAGCAGCGACTCTCAGTTGTGGTGTTTTAGGTGAAACAGCAGGCAGGCACATTCCAGGACCGCTGCCAGGACCCAGCGGAGAACAGGGGGGGGTCAGCGGAACAGCGGAACGGGGACTGTGTTCATTCAACCTCCTCCTTCTTCCACAATTACGATCATGACATCGCAACAAAGAAAGCTAATTAACTCGCAGAGAATAAACTGTCAGGGATATGAATTGCTGCATAGATTTATTATAGGTATTATTATTATTATTATTATTATAAAACCACTCCGATAATGAGAAGGCGAGTTTGATGGATCGGAGTCTTCTCCGATCGACCCGCTAAAGGGTCCTCAGAGACTGTCTGTGGTCCCCCAGAGGTCTAAATAGTAGCTCACATTAGTCCAGAGACCAGACCAGACTATGTGGAGGAACCAGAGACTGTCTGTGGTCCCCCAGAGGTCTAGATAGTAGACTGCTGGATGATTGGCTGTTGATCACAGACAGGAAGTGATCACGGCGGTTTGGATCACTCCATCGCCAACGGAAACCAAACCGTTTAACACAGAAGTGCCAGCAAACACAGATGTCGCCAATAAAGCAGAAACCCAAGAAAGGTAGAGAGTTCCTCCTCGTTGTCACAGGAGCAGCTAACATGGGTCAGACCGGCGGACCGGGACCTGGTCTGGGATCTGTGTTCCTGTTTACACTGAGTGGGAGGTTACTGAGGAAGTCTGGCTCTCTCTCTCTGTTTAACTCTGTCCTCTCTCTGTCCTCACATGCCTCCCCCTCTCTCCTCTCTCCTCTCCCCTCTCTCCTCCTTCCTCCCCTCTCTCCTCCTTCCTCTCTCCTCCTTCCTTCCCCCTCTCCTCCTTCCTCTCTCCTCCTTCCTCTCTCCTCCTTCCTCCCCTCTCTCCTCCTTCCTCTCTCCTCCTTCCTCCCCCTCTCTCCTCCTTCTCCCCTCTCTCCTCCTTCCTTCCCCCTCTCCTCCTCCCTCTCTCCTCCTTCCTCTCTCCTCCTTCCTCCCCCTCTCTCCTCTTTCCTCCCCTCTCTCCTCTTTCCTCCCCTCTCTCCTCCTTCCTCCCCCTCTCCTCTTTCCTCCCCCTCTCCTCCCCCTCTGTCCTCTTTCCTCCCCTCTCTCCTCCTTCCTCCCCTCTCTCCTCCTTCCTCTCTCCTCCTTCCTCCCCTCTCTCCTCCTTCCTTCCCCCTCTCCTCCTTCCTCTCTCCTCCTTCCTCTCTCCTCCTTCCTCCCCCTCTCTACTCCTTCTCCCCTCTCTCCTCCTTCCTTCCCCCTCTCCTCCTCCCTCTCTCCTCCTTCCTCTCTCCTCCTTCCTCCCCCTCTCTTCTCCTTCCTCCCCCTCTGTCCTCTTTCCTCCCTCTCTCCTGTTTCCCCCCTCTCTCCTCTTTCCTCCCTCTCTCCTGTTTCCTCCCCCTCTCTCCTCTTTCCTCCCCTCTCTCCTCCCTCCTCCCCCTCTCTCCTCCCTTTCTCTCCTGTTTCCTCCCCCTCCCCCCCCCCCCCCCTCTCTCCTCCTTCCTCACCTGAGAGGAGGCGGCCCTCGTGATGTCATCATATTCGTTTCCAGAGTCCGGCGGGTCAAAACACTAAACCCCCAAATAAAGCCTCTTATTTGGATTTTAAACACCAGATCTATTTTTGCCTGAAGAATCCACTTGTCATTCAGCACAGATGTGTGAATACCTGAGTTTTATCGCTTTATTTATTCATTCAGGAGACAATATTTGTATAAAAAAAAAAGTAGCAGAAATGTGCAAAAAGTATTTTTTAAATATCCCAATAAGTCAAGTTATTTGTATTTATCTTGCCAGTGAACAATGTGACTGACGGAGATGGTGGCGGGTCAACGAGGTCAACAGGAGGGTCAACCTCTATATCACAGGACCCCACCCCCCCACACCCCCACCCCCACATCCCTGCTCCTCCTCACCTGGAACTGGCCCAAGTAGTCGTCGTCCGTCGTGCCCTCTCGGCCCTCCTTCAGGGCGATGAGGGTGAAGCCTCTGAAGTAAGCTGGGCTGGCAGCCAGGAGGACCACTGAGGAGAAGGAGGAGGAGGAGAAGGAGGAGAGAGGGTTTACTCCGCTGAGCAGTACAGAGGTACATCAGGTTCACAATGAGGGATGCAAACGGAGGATCAGGACGTGGGAGGAATTATTTTATTCCACTTGTGCCCCAAACCTTGCATTTTAATAATCAGCCCATTAAAACACAAAATCTGGGAAGAAAAGCTGCCATCATGATATTAAAAAGGTGAAGCTATTCGATGCTTAAAGGCTGTTTCTTCTCGTCGTCCTTCACGGGTCTGATTGCAGACTGAAAAACAACACCTGCAGGGTCGGAGGTCAAAACTGTAGCCGCACTTTAAAGAATAAAAGTTTGGATTTAAGAACTGAGAAGGTTGCATATTGTTGATTGTTCACTTCTCTGTGTTCTTTATTATTATGATTATTATTAATGTGGCTGGATCCAGCAGCAGGGTCCGGGTCTTCATTTCTACTGGGTCAGCTTCATTAGAGCCAGATCTCTGCTGTCTTGAGAGGAAGTGAATATGACATTCTAACACTAAAGTAACCTTATCGGAACAACAACCCCCCCCAGCAGGACCCGGGGGTGCACCGATCGGAAACGGTCACTTCCGGGCTGCAATTTGTACCAAAAACTTTGAGCTCCGTCGCTAGTTGGCGAGAAAGCCCGAAGTTTACGGGAGATAAGGAAAGCTGGCGTACCTCTGTAGGTGCTGCCCGGCTGGTAGGTCTCCGGGTCCCCCTCCACCCGGAGCCTGAACTCATGGTACCCGTCCCTCCGGGTCCCCTGAGTCTGCGCCCGGAGGATCCGCCCGCAGTACCCGTCCGACCTGCCGCCGCCGGCGGGCTCCTCCACGAAGGCGACGGCGTCGCCCAGCGAGGAGCCGGAGAGCAGGCAGCACTGCAGGAGCAGCAGCCGCCGCGCGTACAGTCCCATGGCGAGGAGGTGATCCGGATCCGAGAGTTCAAATCCACAACAAGAGCCAGCAGCAGCAGCAGCAGCGGGAGCAGCAGCAGCGGGAGGGGGAACAGCCGAATCCGAAGCGGAGCGCGGATCAGTGCCAGCCCCCTTCCACCGGGGAACTCCCACCAGACTGGCGGCGTCACAGTCCGCGGCGGAGGTGAAGAGGAGGAGGCGGCGAGTCCATCCTGAACTGGAGAGCGCGTCAGGGCGCAGAGCCGCGCGCGCGCGTGTGTGTGACAGCCAGAGGAACCGAGCGCGAGCGCGGGTGCACGCGGTGGGTCCGTCTCCTTTGATGTGAGGCGAAGGAAGGTCCAAACTGGAGCTCCGCACTTTAATCCGGGCCAGCCTTCCCCTCACACACACACACACACACACACACACACACACACACACACACACACGTGCACGCGCGCGTCTTGTCTTACGCGCAGGAAACACGCTCAACTGATGTGCGCGCGGTTCAAGAGAGAGAGCGCTACAATGTGTTTTCTTTTTAGTAGAGTTTAATGAACAAGTGACGTCACTTAATATGACTCAATAATAATAACTGGTGAGGGGAAACTTATAAGTGAACGCGCGTGACCCATCCGCCGTTCACGCTGTCACGAGACGTGCACACGCTTTTATGCCACTAGTAGAGCGCGTGTTTTTTTGGCCGCTAGGTGTCGCCGTAGTGTCTCCACAGCTCCTTCACTCTCCCGTCACTCCTCCAGGTTTATTATAGAGGAGAAAAGGACGGGGATTATGCAAAGTGTGTGTGTGTGTGTGTGTGTGTGTGTGTGTGTGTGTGTGTGTGTGTGTGTGTGTGTGTGTGTGTGTGTGTGTGTGTGTGTGTGTGTTTCTCATTTATTTTTGTTCCTCTATGACATTTTGTAATCCTCCTTTACTCTGTCGGAATTTCAAACATGCAAAAACTTTTATTAACTTTCCTCGTATATTTAAAGTTAAGGCGTCGGAGACCTCACTCACAATGACAATCATTACATTTAAGGTGGAGCCTTGGTTTAAGGGGGTCATGGGTGATGACTATGAGGGTTGCTAGTATTAGTATAACCAAGTATTGTGTGGCCGATGATAATAAACAAGTGCTAAACATAAGGAAAGTGCAAATCGTTAAAATATTAAAACAAGCTCTTGTAAAATGTTCATGCATGATTGGAGGAAGTTAAAAACACACGTCCTAATAATGTAAATCCTTATATTTAGGGTGAAGACTTGACTTAAGGTCAAGGTCAAGGTCAGGGGAGACCAGTATCGGTGTGAGACAATCTAGTCTGACATGATCGATGAGGTGGATGTATTTATTGTTACATTTTTCTTTTCTTTTAAATATGAAAATGTTTTATTTAATTAATATATGTATTTTTATCAATTTAAATAATACAATAATAAGTATTTATGACGTTTCCCAGGCTCCCTCACTATTATGATTATTTAAATATATTTAGAATAATTCTACGATGTACAAATGCAACTAAGATATGGCTTTAATCTGTGTTAAACATATGAAACATAGAGATATTTGTTATTTTTGGATACTGCATTTGTACCTTCATCTCAAGTAACAAAATCATTAGAAAAGTATGTGTTATAAGCTGGCTGTAAAATCTCTTTCTGTAGCAGAAACTAGCCGTCGTCATGACACACATTTGTCTTCGGTCAAGTCGCCTGCTTGAATCAAACTTTCATGAGGGTATTAAGGTTCTGAAGCAGGAAGTGGGCGGGGCCAAAAGGGTGTATTAATATAAAAATTGCACTGATCTTAGTGTGGAAGTAATTTCCTCTAATGGACTCTAAGGGTCCTGAAAAAGCCCTCAATGTTGTGCTTGAGTGTCTGATAGAATATCTAATCATTTATAGAAGGCATTTACTTCATTTAGTCCTGATTTCCATAAACCAGTCATGGAAATGGATTTCAAAGTTGTGTAGCCAAAATTACCACTCATCACCCTCTGGAAAAATATCTTGCAACTTGCCAATTAGGCTTCACTGTTCGCAATTAAAGTTGCCCCTGTGATTAGCTAACCGGGAAATGGCAATAAAGTTGCTGCTCGAAGGCTGAATGTTCATTTTACTGGTAACATCAGAAACCTGCCAGACGACCAAAATACAACGCAGCATAAAGAATGCAGCTCTTACCTGAGCCGGGCAGACGGCACTGTGTGTGTTCTGTTAGCGGTTAGTTGTTAGCGGTTAGCAGTCAGCGGTTAGCTGTTAGCGGTTAGCAGTTAGCCTAACACACCGTCCGACCCGACAAAAGTAAGCACACTGTTTTCCAACCACGACGTCTCTGCCACAGAGCAGCTGATTGGTGGAGCACCTGTGTGTCAGGTGAGCAAAGATGACTGATGAGGGGGGAGGGGCTAACTGATGAGGGGGGAGGGGCTGACTGGCAGAGTGGGAAAACGTCACAAAGCCTATAACAACAGTAAAGCATGTTTTTGTTTTTTTTATTCATGAAAAGTTGACATTTTGGAGATAAAAGGTGATCTTTCAGTAAAAAACTTCTGTAACTTCTGTTCCTTTGACATTTCTTTTTCATTAAATAGCGGTTTGCTACGATATTGATCCTCTGAAGAACCATATTTTCTCAACTTAAAATCGTATCAGGGCTTGAACATGAGGGTTATAATGACTTTGTAATACCTTCTGAACCCCCCGTGTACAGTGGAGGGCTCAGAGCCAGAACAACACTGGAGACAAATGACACCTGTATAGTAAATTAAACCTGAACTACGTTGGGGAACCCCCAGAAACCTGAACCAGGTTTGAGAGTCTCCTGGTTTGAAATGTCATTTGTAACCTTTTGACCTCGAGCAGCAAACTCTCTGATCTCAGCTCTGTTGGCTGGACGTCCATCGCTCATGTCATCGTGTTTTGGTACGATCCGTGCACGCTCACATTCACACACGTGCACACCAGATGACCACACACACACACAGACACACACACACACACTGGCCGGCTTCCCGGCCGATGATCGCTGATCGTATCTCTGCACAGATAACATCGAGCAGGTGCAATCAGCCCTGAATACCAAATGGAACTGAACCCTTCGCTAAGTTCCACCCCTCGAACCGGCCAATCACGGAGTGGCATCAACCAACCGCAACCAGGGTCCGACAGCTATCTGGCTCGGACCGGATTTTCAGACCGGATTCATTTTCAGTTGCCTGGAGAGTTTGGAAGTTAGAGATAGAAGTTCTAAAACTTTACGTTCCTACCTAGAAACCTACGGAGCTAATGTTAGCTGAGGAGCTAACGTTGCAACTCATGAATACCTCTGTGCTACGCTAGTTACTGATGCTATACTGGATTTAAACACAGGTTGCTTTTGCTTTTTAATGATTGTTGCAGTGAATAAATAATATCTGATTCTCGTAGGTTCACACAGAGATGGCAAAAGTATTAATATTTAGTATTAAGTACTTTTTTGGCAGGTGGGAGTAATGAAGTTACTTGGTGAACAGCGTACGTCTAGGCCCGACTGACTGGAAGAAACATGAGATGTAAATGATTTGGAGTCGACTGCCTGGAAACGAGATTGAATTCTTCAGAATCACGGCGAGTCGACTCGCGGTCCCACATTAGAGTCAGTTTTTCGTCTCTCTGGACGCCGGCTCCGGTCCGGCGGACATCATCACACCAACACACTGTCTGCCGGCAAATTATAGGGACAGAAACGTCTATTAGGGAGTGTCAGTCCAAAACGGTCTTAAACTGTGGAGCATCATTTACATGCGCTCGTTCCCCTGAAGCTAAATGAATCATTCATGACAAATTGCCGGCGATATAACAGCGTGAAAGCGTGATATTACTTTCATGCCGTCCCCAGTGCGTGGACATCTCTGTTCCATTTCCAAAACCCTCACTGCCCCGCAAATATCTGGCTCTGTCAATCACATTTAACAAGCTGTAGATGGAGGGAGGCGGTGTGGGGGAGGGGGGACGGGGGAAACAGCTCATAGCAAAGAGATTCACATTCAGATGGAGTGCCGGGGAAGTGAATTAAAGGAACAGCAGGCAGAGCGCTGTGTGACGGTTGGAGCCAAAAGGTTTCACTTTGGGTTGTCCGGCGCTTTCTGATCACCAATTAAGGAGCGCCGGGAGCAAAAGTGCTGCACGGCCAAGTCTCCTCATTGGTATAAACATGAAGTGGATGATTGGGGGGGATAATCATCCACTTCACCATCGTAATGAGAAGAGAACATATTGTTTCAAAAAGCAGTTCGACCTCATCAAATGTGGAAACGGTATCGGCCCGGCGATCCTCGGCCCGACGGAATAATGGAGCTGACATTTGGAGAGCGAGCAGACAATCAGCTCCTCCATGTTTTTCTCTGCTGCTCCTTTTACCTCCAACTAATCTACATTCCATT
>NC_139923.1:28603147-28695647 GCF_963514095.1 Eutrigla gurnardus | reverse complement strand
TTTCAGTTTTTAAACTTCTACCACCAGAGAAAAAGGGGAAAAGGGAGAAAAAAGCATGTGGCAGGAAATGAAATCAGCTTGATTAAGTGATTGTTTCTGAGCGACCAGAACCATTAAACAGAATCTTATTTTCCCCACAATCCCTTTTAAATAGCCTTCGTATTTACGCGTTGCTTCATATCCTGCTGCAGCTGCTGTTTGTCACATCGCTTCAAAAACCCTTCAGATACGTGAGCGAGTGTTGGACTGAGATTCCGGTATCGTTTGCTACACAAAAGACTTCCTTGTGTTACGGTGGTTGTTGCTCAGCTGGATGATTGCTCAACGCGCTCATCATCCAAAAGGAAAGTCTAGTATGGAGAATGTTCTCTTAATGAGATCGGAGTACTTCCTGGAGAGACGACTGAAGGGATTTTTACATCAGGAACGTAACGAAAAACCTATATTTCTGCTTTTTTAGGAGCCAACAGCTCATATTCCCTGCATTTAAACATCTTGGATTTGCAACTAGTGAAGGAAGTGACCATATGTGGACTGTGGAGGAGCAATGGGTGGATCTGATGAACCTGCTAACAAAGTTAGCTTCTCTTTTTCAAGGTTCAACTTTCCAACTAAGTGTTAAAGTCGTCTTAGTAGCTAACTAGTCAATCAGCAGGTAAGCCCCGCCCCCTAAAGCATCCCCTGCTTTCTGGTCTGGTGGACTCTAAATGGACCATAATGTACTAAATGAACATCATGCTGGATTGAAGAAGACTTGAAACTAGAGATTGAGACCATAAACTCATCTAAACGTGTAGTTTTGATGGTTTCTTTCCACTGGCCTGAAAGAAGACACGGCGGCATTGTAGCCCAAAATCGTAACATTTACCAGAGAATGAAAATATGTTTGCCTTTGCTAAGTAACAACTTCCACTTAATGGTCTATATTTCTACCAAATGGATTAGATGTTAAATCTGGGAAACCAACAACTTGTGGGTTGGTGTGATGTCGTGTCTACTTCAGCAACCTCCACATAGAGACACTGGAGCTCCTGTGTTTAAGTCTCATTAGCATAGTTTTCCAGTTTCCAGAGTTTTGACGTGACTGACCCCCTTCACAAGAAGTGACCCCCCCTCCCCCTCCCCAAGCATCCCAGTGCCGTATCCTAGCAACACCTCGCTCCATCTAATGTTCAGTAAAAAAACGAGTTTGGCCGAGATGAAGATGCTGCAGTTTAGCCAAATATTGAGGATGAGTAACTAGTTTGAGATCAGCTTCACTCACAAAGCCCAATATATATATATATATATATATATATATATATATATATATATACAGTATATATATATATATATATATATATACTGTATATATATATATATATATATACAGTATATATTCTACAGGAGCCTATAAACCATAAACCACTGTCGGCCTGAATGTAATGTTTCTGCTGCAGCCTAAATAGCATCATTAAAGAATGGCAAAAATAACAGTGAAGGGGAGGCGATGTCTCATTAGTCCACTGACAGATCACTGATTGGGGATTAGGTTTATGTTGGTTTCCTGTGTGTGTTTGTGTGTGTGTGTGTGTGTGTGTGTGTGTGTGTGTGTGTGTGTGTGTGTGTGTGTGTGTGTGTGTGTGTGTGTGTGAGTGAGTGCTGTTTTTATGAGAAACAAGAAATAATTGCAGCTTTAATTGTGTTTTTGGTCTGCTTTGATAGGAGTGCGTGCCGTGGGTCAGATATGAGCCGATAACAAACAGTGTGTTGTTGTCTACACTGATGCCACCGTGTTTCTCCCACTTTAATCCATTTGTCAAGTTCTGTGGGAGATTATACACCAGCAGAGTTTCGTTTCTAATAAGTGCTTTTTCTGTGTTTTTTGTTTGTGAGATGTAATTTATTTCCCTGTTGTGTTGGAGGTTATCTGCTGTGTTTCCTTTTGTCTGCAGCTTCTGGAGAGGAGAACACGTGAATGTGGCTGATAAATGTAATGCAGCCCGTCAGAGTGAGACTTTACATTAAAGGGATTCAAGGGCGACGAGTCGACCCGCCTGACGCACTCGCACACATAAACCTGCACACTTCACCCTCAGATGTCAGGTGTTGAGGTTACACCAACACCTTGTCATGGAGGGGGCTTCCTTTTTTTCTTTTTCTTTAACATGGAGCTAATTGGAATGACCCAATGTGACTTTCACACATGTAGATTCATGCTACCTGTCACTTCCTGGATGGCAAAGGCACTAATTAAAAGCATTACTTTCCATTTCGTTTCGGGGACAGAAATAGGAAGAGATGACACAATGAGGCTTCGAATGAACCTCACCTTCCCTTCCTGCTGTAATCTGATTGTGTCTCATCGTCTCTGGATCCTGCAGGGTTAGTTAGGAAGCAACATCCTGACCTGGAAAGTGAAGCCAAAGCTGAAGTGCCTTAAACTGTCACCCGTCTATCAGAAAATGGTCCTACTTCTCTCTGCTGGCCACCAGGGGGCGACTCCTCTCTGGTTGTATAGAAGTCTATGAGAAAATGGTCCTACTTCTCTCTGCTGGCCACCAGGGGGCGACTCCTCTCTGGTTGTATAGAAGTCTATGAGAAAATGGTCCTACTTCTCTCTGCTGGCCACCAGGGGGCGACTCCTCTCTGGTTGTATGGAAGTCTATGAGAAAATGGTCCTACTTCTCTCTACTGGCCACCAGGGGGCGACTCCTCTCTGGTTGTATAGAAATCTATGAGAAAATGGTCCTACTTCTCTCTGCTGGCCACCAGGGGGCGACTCCTCTCTGGTTGTATAGAAGTCTATGAGAAAATGGTCCTACTTCTCTCTGCTGGCCACCAGGGGGCGACTCCTCTCTGGTTGTATAGAAGTCTATGAGAAAATGGTCCTACTTCTCCCTGCTGGCCACCAGGGGGCGACTCCTCTCTGGTTGTATAGAAGTCTATGAGAAAATGGTCCTACTTCTCTCTGCTGGCCACCAGGGGGCGACTCCTCTCTGGTTGTATAGAAGTCTATGAGAAAATGGTCCTACTTCTCTCTTGATGTATTATCTCAGTAAACATTGTAAACATGAGTTTATGGTCTCAATCTCTAGTTTCAAGTCTTCTTCAATCCAGCATGATGTTCATTTAGTACATTATGGTCCATTTAGAGTCCACCAGACCAGAAAGCAGGGGATGCTTTAGGGGGCGGGGCTTACCTGCTGATTGACAGGTTGCTACCACGCTACCAATGCTAGTTAGCTCTACTACTGTTCTGAACTTCTCAAGAATTCTTTGTCCACCTTCAGGAAGTATCACAACTGTAATAACTGTAAAAGAAAGGCTGTTTTAAACGACACATTTCATGGCCAGTAAGAGTCCCGGTTGAGAGGTTTCCCTGCTTCGTGTGATCCGGGTCATGTGTAGCGCCTCGTCCACGTTAACGAGCTCCTCCTGCTGTAAAGCTCTGATTTACACTCTGCGCTGAGGCAGCACAATCCACCGTTTCTGCTCAATAACACAAGTATAACACTGCAAAAAAAAAAAATCCTGATGGTGTTTTATCCATTTTGGAGAAAAAAAATAAAGAGAGAGAGACAGAAGATGGGAGAGGGAAAAGGGAGATAAATGGGAGGGTTCATTATCCATTATGAATGACGACCTCAGTGCTCCGCTCTGTTCAGAAATGATTTTTATGGCATCGCAGAGTGCTGACGCGGCAAAAGTGAATTGTGTTTCTTGAATGATCAGGGTGATGTGTGTGTGTGTGTGTGTGTGTGTGTGTGTGTGTGTGTGTGTGTGTGTGTGTGTGTGTGTGTGTGTGTGTCCGGCTAATAGGTGCAAACACCATCTTAAGAGTCCAAAAAGCAAAAAGAAACGTTCAAGAGCAACTACTCGTTTTTCTTTTCTTTTTTAAATGAGTCGTGTTTAATGTGCTGTTTGCACGGTTACCACGGGTCTGTCTGCCTGCCTGTCTGTCTGCCTGTCTGTCTGTCTGTCTGTCCTTGGTTAGATCTCCTCAAAGGGACAGTTGAGTCTTGAAGTCGAGTACCAGAATGGGATCAAAGCAACGTACTGCTGTGGACAGTGGCAACAGCAAAACTGCTGGTCCAGAATAATGGAATTGACCTTTGATTTAAATGTTGAGTCGGTCTGTATTTTTGGGTCCCGAAAACAGCAAAATGTATACGACGGCATATCAAATTTGCAAATTAGCCACCACAACTGACATCTATGCTAGCAAACTTCCCACGAATGTACGTATTTATGTCTGTAATGAATCATCCCAACGTGTGACGACGCCTCGTTAAGGTCCTTAGGGTGATGATGTTGATGCTTATTGTTGCCTTTATTCATATGAGGACAAACTGTCATCTTACGGGTGTTTATTGATCGGGGCGGTTAGGCTAAGATGCTAGCGCTAGCTTTCACTTATTGTCATAGCAACGGCAAACATCGAGTGATAGCAGAACCAAGCAACTTGTTTGGACTAAGACTCAAGTAGTAAGACTTTTTAAAAGGAAATAGTTGAATATTATATCTTTGGTCAACATGTTGTAGTTTTGTTTCTCCTTGTTGTGTTTCTGATACTTTTCAATCTCAAAGGGCTTCACTGATTTTGAGAGTGTTTTTTTTAAAGATAAAAAATGCCAAAAGTGTGATTGAGGAGTTCATCACTAATCAGTGAGGCGACTTTCAGCAAAGCCGCACGCTGACTTCCATCCCGACGCCGATAATGCCATCTTTCTAAGAGACTGATGAGAGAAGGAACTGAAAAAAGGGAGCGTGTCGAGCTGAAAGAAGTGATTTGCATTTCATCGAGGAGGAGGGATCTGATTTCACGCTGGATGCCAGGCGATGCGTGTTGATGTCTGCTGTTAAATCAGACATCGTCTTCGTGGGAATGAATGTGGACGATGTGCAGAAGGACGCACTAATGTAGCACTTCACAGACCCGTCAGGGTTTTTCTTGTTGTTTTCCTGTCGTCGTGTTGTTTCAGGCGATCGCGATGAGAATTGACGTGTTGAACGCCCACGCGTGGAGACGGAGGACGAGGCAAATTGGAAACTTCAGTCATGCGTCTGTATTTGCCTGCAGGTTGACGTCCTCGGCCTCCCGGGATGCTGCTGTGTTGACAAAGAGAAGAACTGACAAAACCTTTTTCAATATCAAGAGCTGGTTTATACATTCACCCTTTCAAAATAAAAGGTTTTATTATCGCTCAAACAGATCTGTAATTTTACTGCAAACACACAGGCAACATGCATTTAAAAAAATATAAAAATATTCAGGAAATAAAATAATATGTGCCAAGGGGATCATGTGCTTGGTGTTGTGTGTGTGTGAGTGATTGTGCATCTCTGTGTCCGTCCACAGCTAATGCCACATTCTGCTATTGCGGATGGACAGAACACTGCAGATATGAAACACAAAAAAAACATAACTAAATTGACCTTCTGCCATAAGATACATTTGGATTTGTCGCTGTGGTTAAAGGACAGGCGGAGCTAACGACATTAACAACGGCTCTGCTACATGTAATCGATCCAGTAAGCTGCAGCAAGAATACCACGCCTGAACAGAATGCATCCATAAAGTTATTGGTTATCTCCACCAGCAGGATTGCATGCTCAGTTGCCTTGAGTGTGCTTCTCAGTGTCCGTCCACGGTTCATCTCACATTCTGCTGCAGCTAACTGCATAATATTTTGGGTCTGTCTCACTGCCTGGATCACTCTCACCTGCAGTGCCTGATTACACCTGAACCTTGTTAATTAGATCTGCAGATCTTCTCCCAGATGGAGTTTACTGGTGAAGCATTTGATTGTATTCTGACACAGTTCTGCTGGATCCCTGATATTGTCTTTTGGTAGTCATGCACACTTTCGCTAGTTAGGTATTTAAGATAATGAGGTTTATTTTCATGTGGGTGCTTTTTGTTTAATGTTTTGGCCTCAGCAACCCCAACGCCTTATATTGCTTCTGTTTTTATTTTTTCCACTAATCATTTTTATGTTAATAAATGCGTCACTCTCATTTCAGTTCAAAGGTTGGGTAAACTATTATGTTGTCATAACAGCAAGTTCAATTTAATTGTATAAGGTGTCTTAAATGATGACTTTGAGAAGATACAGTTTTTTGCTTATATCACCGTTACGTTTTAAGTGTTGATGTCTAGACTTGTATTCAATATTCCTGGCTGCAGCGTTCTACTTATATATATCAGAGCACTGTACAAGAAGACTGCCATCCTTTAGAAAAACATTCACATTTGAGCTGGAGTCATTAACCTCATAGACCTTCCCCCAATCTTGTTCATCAGCAAGAAACTCAACAAATTCTGCAAAGAAGGCAACAAGTATCGGCCAATCAGAGGCAGAGTCGGGCAGCTGCCAATGGCTGTGAAAGAGGTCATTTGGCAGGCAGGTGAGATCTTGCACACTTTGGCTCCTCAGAACTAGATCTGGTTTCTCATTTGTTGGTTCATATTTCTGCAGCCTCGACTGATGCTGCAGAAATATGTCTGTCAGGAGAAAAGGCAGCGAGGCAGATCGTCTGGAGGGAGATGGGATGGAGGTCAGGGTCGGGTATCGGTATGTTACGAGGATTTCAAGTAGTATAACAGAAAGTGTTTCTGAATAGAATCACCTACTCAACCTTTAAGTATGGAGGACGCAGATTGGAAACCAATGCTATGAATATATTTTATGGTGCATTAATGGTGGAAGGCTCAAAGGGCAAAAAAATAGATTCAGTCGTTGTAGAAGCACATCGCCAGCATTCATCCATCTATCGCCTTAGCAAATATAAATATGGTCAGGGTTTTAGAGAATCCTGGTTATCTGTTTAAACATTAGGTCCTGGATGAGCCTTGATGCCATCTGGAGGTCTCTGATGTGGGACTGCAGCATGAGAACTTCCTCAGTAGTTAGTACAAGAGACACAACACATGGATTAGAAACCTGGATACCCTTAGAAACCTGGATCAGAAACCTGGATACCCTTAGAAACCTGGATCAGAAACCTGGATACCCTTAGAAACCTGGATCAGAAACCTGGATACCCTTAGAGACCTGGATTAGAAACCTGGATACCCTTAGAAACCTGGATCAGAAACCTGGATACCCTTAGAGACCTGGATTAGAAACCTGGATACCCTTAGAAACCTGGATCAGAAACCTGGATACCATTAGAAACCTGGATCAGAAAACTGGATACCATTAGAAACATGGATAAGAAACCTGGATACCCTTAGAAACCTGGATCAGAAACCTGGATACCCTTAGAGACCTGGATTAGAAACCTGGATACCCTTAGAAACCTGGATCAGAAACCTGGATACCATTAGAAACCTGGATCAGAAAACTGGATACCCTTAGAAACCTGGATCAGAAACCTGGATACCATTAGAAACATGGATAAGAAACCTGGATACCATTAGAATATGTATTTATATAGTAACCAGGTATAGACATCATATCCAGAATATAATATTTAAGAAACTCAGCCATTGAACATTGAAGAGGAAAAGTTTATGAATAGTTCAAAACAACACACACACACACACACACACACACATCTGACACAGCTTCGGTTTTCAGGACGACGTGAACGCTCCGTTGAGAACAGGTGGTGAGATGGCGATCTGTTCAATATTCCATGTGTTTATTCAGTTAGCGTGTTGCAGTATGGAGGCACCTAGGGGGGGGGGGGGGGGGGGGGGGGGGAAGATGTCGTGGGATCGGGGTAGGTTTAGGTCGACGTGTGGGGGGGGGCGATCGTCTGAGACACCGGAGTGTCGATATTTACTTGACCGCTAGAGGGCGCGCTATTTTGAAACGTAACATATGGTCGTAATTCGGTGCTTGACACACGACCTATGTGGTCGTTTTCTCGAGGAGGACAGTCTGTTTGTGGATTATTAGATTGCAGACTCACTTCGAAGGCCTGAACTCGACCTACAATCGTGATCTGGTTCTGATAAAACCGGCTGCCTCACATGACATCTGTGTTCATGTGGTCGGCGTATTAACAGCTGATTTATCATCCAGGTGTTATGACGGCGTTAATGCATGTTAGCTGACAGCTCTCCAAACAGTTAGTTATCACTTGATTAAAAAAGATTGAACACAGTAAAGATTCATTTGCACAGATGTTGATGCAATATGTCTGGTAATCTATAAATGGACCTGTGATTGATGGCGTTATTTAAAAGTAGAGATGGAACAGCTGCAACACCAAACCGGTCCAGGGGGATTAAAGTGGGCGAGTTGCCTCTTTCTCACTTCCTACGTCCACATTTTAGCAACCGGTGAACTCAATACCAGCCACACCGCTGACCATTACAAGTTCATTTTTAAGGGATGCTACATACGAGATTACCTCTCAATCGGAGGGTGGCTGCTGCACTTCCAACGTTTTTATTTCCAAAACAACATACGCAGGATGTTTTAACGGCCTCGCCGTCTCGTCTTCATGTCTTCCACCCTACATCAAAGACAGTAGGTTTCTTAAGCTAAGAAACCAATAGGCCATTGGTTTATTGGCTTTCCTCTGTGCCGAGGTTCAATGGCATGTGAATTCCTCTGTTCAAAGCCTAAACATTTGAACCAAATCCCCGCGTCTGCATCCGAGCCAGATGCTTGGCTTGAAAACCCAAACACATGCCGTGACTCCCGGAAAAAAAAGCCACACCGATAATCACACTACTCTGATGCCATCGGACGCCACAGGTGCATTTAGTCGGATACGTTGATAGTTGACAGAACATGTAATCCATCCATCAGCCGTCTCCTTGGGATTCCCTCACAGAGCTCACGCTGATTGATTTAAATCTCTCAGAGCTGCTTTAACTCCATCCCCCTCTTCTTCTGGACTTTCCACACACATAAATTAATCTCAGACTACAATATGATCCCAGGTAGGGAGTGGGTTTCATCCCTCTTCCTAAAGACGAATAAAGACCTCGGGTTGATGTACAACGCTCCCTTAAAGGAAAACACCACCGCATTTCCATACTGAACTATGTTCTGCTCTGATCTTAGACGAGGTGATACATACCTCCCTCTCCTCTGTGCGTGCACTCAATGGCTCTTGCGCGCACTCGGCGCAGCGCTAATTTGCTAGCATGTAGCGTGTCCCAGTATATTCCTTAGGATCCAAAGGGGGGTGAAGTTAGAAGCGACCAAGCACTTCCACGTTGTCCCTATTTAAATACGGTTACGCGAGTAGTTACACGACCCAAGTTTGGTTACACAAAATGAAACATGCCAATTTTTCTAAGCGGATAACAAGGATAACTATATAGTATGGCGGAATAACAACTGGAAGCACTTCGACGTCGGCGCAGTAATATCATCACTCCGCTCCCCCTCTTACTTCCGTCAATAGAACCTACGTGACCTGCACGCCGTCGCCTGCACCAGCTGTAGTAGTTTGTGCACAGTTGAGGAAGCATCAGGTTGTAGTAAGATAGTTTGTGAACAATCAAACATCGTGGTTATAACGTGGATCGTACAGGGTTGTGAAAACAAGCAGAAGGTATATAGTCCCGTCATGTTTTGAGTGATGATATTACTGCGCCGACGTCGAAGTGCTTCCAGTTGTTATTCCGCCATACTATCTAGTTATCCTTGTTATCCGCTTAGAAAAACTGGCATGTTTCATTTTGTGTAACCAAACTTGGGTCGTGTAACTACTCACGTAACCGTATTTAAATAGGGACAACGTGGAAGTGCTTGGTCGCTTCTAACTTCACCCCCCTTTGGATCCTAAGGACAAGCTACATGCTAGCAAATTAGCGCTGCGCGGAGTCCGCGCAAGAGCCATTGAGTGCACGCACAGAGGAGAGGGAGGTATGTATCACCTCGTCTAACATCAGAGCAGAACATAGTTCAGTATGGAAATGCGGTGGTGTTTTCCTTTAAAAGCTCTGGAAACCGGAGACGGAAGAGCATCACTCTGCAACCTGAATGACGTTACCTTTATTTCTCCATCGTTAGAAGCCCATAAAGTAACTTCTTCTTTGCCAATGATGGAGAAATAAAAAGCATCTGCAGTTAAAACAAAATGCCATCAAAAAGAAATGTGAGGGGAGATTTGTCAGCTCTGATATGCAGATTTGGTATTACAGCTCATCTCATTAAACAGAAATCAGCATTTCACCCGACAGATGGAGAGGAAGTGTGGAGGTGGAGTCCGACAGGAGGAAGTTGTAATCATTATCGCTGCACTAATCAATATTTCTAATCGACGACAGATTAAATGACTGGAATGTGAAAGCAATTTGCATCTTAAAGGTTTTGTTTCTTCTACCGTGAAACTCTCATGGGGACGGCTATTTTTTATTTTTCCTTTCTCATGCAGATTTCCCTTCTAGAAGGAATTTTTTAGATTTGTTCGACGAATATAAAGTCGTGAAAAGGACATGATTTTATCGATTGAGTCATCATTTTCTACGTTGTTTCAAACTCTTTTGGAATCACAGAGCTGAACCTGAAAGGTGAAGTGCTTTAAACTTGCATTCTAGCAAATTGCCACCAGGGGGCGACTCCTCTGGTTACTAAAGTCCTGTTTGTCACGTCTTGGGTTTTGTTTAGTTTATTTCCTGTTTTATTTGCCCTAGGGGATGCTTTAGGGGGCGGGGCTTACCTGCTGATTGACAGGTCGCTACCATGCTAGTTAGCTACTTAGATGACTTTAACACTTAGCTGTAAAGTTGAACCCTGAATTATAGAAGCTAACTTCATAAGCAACTTCACACCAGAATCCACATGGATCCAGATCCAGTAAGGTTCTGATCTGCTGCTTGTGTTCATCAGATCCACCTGTCGCTCCTCCGCAGTCCAAATATGGTCACTTCCTTCTACTAGTTGCAAAAAATCCCAATATGGCTGAACTGGAGGCTTCAGAACAGTATCCACAAACCAAAGAGTGACGTCACCATGACAACGTCCAGTTATAGACAGTCGATGCTTTCAACCAGGAGGCCGATGCTCGTGTCCCAAAGTATTTACTAACTTATTTATCGGTCTAACTTAGTTTATGTACTTATTATAAGTCAAACCATGACGTTTTTTCCTCTGCGGCATAAAACGACAAAGCGAAAAGCCTAAAGTAAGGGTCCGTCTTTAAAACCACTAGCTATTTGTACGCCTTCTCTCGAGATCGGGTTGGTTAGAAGAAGACGTTAGACAGCAAAGTAAAGTTATTTAAACGTAGACGGGATCCGATATCAATACAGCAGGCGTTTCGTTTTAATCTGCTGCAGTGGGAGAAAACAGAGTCGAGCATGCATGCATCGTAGCAGATCAATACAAATTATGGAACGTGGCGTCGCCTTCTAATAGTTTAGATTTTCTTCTTTTTTTTAATCAATGACTAATTAATTGGTTTACAGTATCAACGAGGAGTTAACAGGAAACAGCCGGCGCACTGTAGCGTCCATCAGAGACCCGCTACATGAGGCTTTTATTGTTGCATGGTTCACACACACACACACACACACACACACACACACACACACACACACACACACACACACACACACACACACACACACACACACACACACTCGGTGCACTCGTGTGTTCAGCCCAGGGTCGATTTATAATCTCCCAGATGACTCCCCTACAGTCCGGTGCTCTGGGTATTGGGCTCCTCCATGTAATTTGATTTCAGGGAAATTAAAAACCGATTTCACTGTGGTTTTTGCTCCAACACACACACACACACACACACACAGTGGGAGGTGATGTGACAGGTCGCTGCCACGTCGTAGATTAAGCCGTCTCCTGAAAGCACGTATGGAAATGAGTTTTGAGACTCGAAGGTGTCGCGTTTCATCGTTACGTCACGTCACACTTTCTCGTATCTCGACAACCTGAGTTGCTTTCCTCAGCCTCGAGGCTCAACAACAAAGTTTCCATCCATCCATCCATTGTCTACCGCTTTATCCTGTATTCAGGGTCGCGGGGGGGCTGGAGCCGATCCCAGCTGTCATTGGGCGAAGGCAGGGTTCACCTGGACAGGTAACCAGTCTATCACAGGGAGACATGTAGAGACAGACAGGTAACCAGTCTATCACAGGGAGACATGTAGAGACAGACAGGTCACCAGTCTATCACAGGGCTGACATGTAGAGACAGACAGGTAACCAGTCTATCACAGGGCTGACATGTAGAGACAGACAGGTAACCAGTCTATCACAGGGTGACATGTAGAGACAGACAGGTAACCAGTCTATCACAGGGCTGACATGTAGAGACAGACAGGTAACCAGTCTATCACAGGGAGACATGTAGAGACAGACAGGTAACCAGTCTATCACAGGGCTGACATGTAGAGACAGACAGGTAACCAGTCTATCACAGGGAGACATGTAGAGACAGACAGGTAACCAGTCTATCACAGGGAGACATGTAGAGACAGACAGGTAACCAGTCTATCACAGGGAGACACGTAGAGACAGACAGGTAACCAGTCTATCACAGGGCTGACATGTAGAGACAGACAGGTAACCAGTCTATCACAGGGAGACATGTAGAGACAGACAGGTAACCAGTCTATCACAGGGAGACATGTAGAGATAGACAGGTAACCAGTCTATCACAGGGAGACATGTAGAGACAGACAGGTAACCAGTCTATCACAGGGAGACATGTAGAGACAGACAGGTAACCAGTCTATCACAGGGAGACACGTAGAGACAGACAGGTAACCAGTCTATCACAGGGCTGACATGTAGAGACAGACAGGTAACCAGTCTATCACAGGGAGACATGTAGAGACAGACAGGTAACCAGTCTATCACAGGGAGACATGTAGAGACAGACAGGTAACCAGTCTATCTCAGGGAGACATGTAGAGACAGACAGGTAACCAGTCTATCACAGGGAGACATGTAGAGACAGACAGGTAACCAGTATATCACAGGGGGACATGTAGAGACAGACAACCATTCACACTCACATTCACACATTTAGAGTCAATGAATGTCCATGGGTTAGGGTTATGTCCAAAGTTATCCCCATCCTGCATGTCTTTGGACTGTGGGAGGAAGCCGGAGAACCCGGATAGAACCCACGTTTACACGGGGAGAACATGCAAACTCCACACAGAAGGAACCCGGGGCCGACCAACAAAGTTTCCTCTCGTGGTAATGATGCGGAGGAAAACAAGTAGCAGTCTGGGTGAATGACTGTTAGCGGGTGAGCTAACGGATGCTAATCCTGAGTAATACCTCGGTGTCATCGAGCCGCCTCGACTTCAAACACAAGAAGAAAACCGGTTGTGTTCAAATGTCACGTTTTTCCGTCTTTTCTTCCTTCGAAGCAGAAATCCTGCTGACTTCTAAAGACTTATTTAAAACGGTGTTCTACTGCATGAAAATATACACACTGTCATTATTATGATTGTAATTATTCATCTAGCAAAGAACTTGTTGGTTCCCCCCATAACGAGGCTGTACATCATCTGTTTCCAGTCAATTAATGCTCATCTGTTCACAACCTTTTCTCATTATGTGAAAATGAATAATTTCCCACGTATTCTTCAACTGAATGGAAATGATGAATCTTTTGTTTGGACAGATGTTTTTTTAATGACAGCGGTGTGTAATGATGCATGATTGTTCGGAGGAAAGTTGTTTGAGTTCGTTCACGTTCGTCTGCAGCACGAAGCGCAGACGTTCTGCAATTTTAAAAGGTTTGATTAAGATTTGTCGATAGGAAAAGAAATGCAAACATCAGGTACGTTTCCATCACTTGGTTCAGAACGCATGAACTGTCTTTTTTGGGTGTCTTTTCACAATTAAGGACGTTTTTTTTAATCCTTCAAGGTCATGTGACGTGGGCAGTTGTCACCTTTTGCATTGACATTGATTCTGAATAAATCAATTACTCCACAAGTGTTCGCCACACAGAGCCAAATCCATCCTCATGAAGGTGAACCGTCGAGGCCTTCGAGCCGAGCTGATCCTCCGTTTGCTGATAAATCTGACTTTAATGCCGCGTCACACACCAAGGACGCTCAGCGCTCAGCGTCGGTCTGCCGGAGTGGGATTTACCGTCCGAACCAAACTATTTACTGAACGTCAACGTGGACGAATGTCCGCTGGCAGCTCAGAGACGCTTCAGTCGTTCTGGATCACAGTTTTATTTCTGAACGCTGAAACAGTGAGAGATTCTCAAAGGCCTGAAACCAACAACACTGCAGAGTGTTATCTACCAAACTGAATGTACGTCCTCTGCTTCACACAAGAACATCATCCACAAACAGGAAAACACCTTCTGTATCATGAGTTCACTTACAAATCAGAACTTGAGCAACGTGAATGGATCTGTTTATTCAAGTGACGTTTTTTATCAACTGTATTGACAACTGATATATTCTTTTTGATTTGGTGAAGTCATTTTTTTGGTTAGCGTGTAAAGTTTCCCCCCAAAAAAGCCAGAAGTTTCAAATAAGGTGCAATTTTTTGCAAGTGAAGACATTTCGCTACGTTAGATCTCAGCGATACATCCGAAGCTCTTTGAGAAGAAACACTGAATACAATAATGATTATGAGTTAGAGTGTGTTTGTGGTGCTGTCCATGGTGCTGAAACATGACATAGGAGATCAATAGAAATCAACAAAGTCATAGTCTACTTATTTACTCATTTGTTGTAGGGCTTTTTACAATCAAATTTGTTTTTATGGACTTTTGTTGTAATTTATTTGATGTGATCATTGGACAATCAATAAAAAGGTAAAGACTGATTTTCTTCCCTCACATTCGACAATAACAGGAGAGTAATTCAATTAAATTGTATTTATAGCGTCATATCTCAACAAAGTTTATCTCAGGACACTTATTACATCGAGTCAATGAATTTTCAAGTCCCAACATCACCGGTAGCAACAAGTCACCTACAAAAGAAGTCAAGTTTGAGGACGTTTTAATGCGTATATTTTTATGTTTTATACAACATAAAATACGTCCATCAATCGCCCTGGTTTGAATTTTGAAGCTTGTTGCTCACAAGTCACTCAGATAACAAACCATCGTCCCGCCACCTTCACGGCCTCGCCGCTCACTCGACCGCGGCTTTGTTCATTAGCTTTTGTTTTCCGGCGATTGCATAACCTAAAGCAGTAATATTACTCCTCTGATTTCTTGTCATTTTCTTCCCTCCGTCTATCACCCGAAGCATATTTATGGTCATGTTAGACGCGCCGCACCATAAAGTCGGGGAGAACTTTCATCCAGGTTCAGGATTTTCCGGTGAAAAGCGATAAAAACCCCGAAAGCAATGAGCCTTGAACGCATCACAACAAGATTCAAACAAACCGTCATTCATTCCACTCGTGACTGTGAAGGTCTCGCTATAAAACAGCAGTCAGAGAGCCGGGAGGAGATCAACGTCTTGCTCAAGGGCACTTCAACCGAGTGGCTCGGTAATCACCAACCATTTTAAGATTCATAATCTCCTCATTCAAGCCTTTATGACTTCCATGAAACGATCAGATGAAAGCCTGGTTGTGGGATCTGACTGAATCGTCCGATTAAAACGGTCTGATGTTCCAATGAAAGCAGCGATAAAGATTAAATGTTGTTGCTGTTTGTTTACCAGCCGGAATAATGTTCAATCATTCATTTAAAGTTGATCATTAAAAAGTAAAATCTGTTTAGAGTTTGGAGTTTGGAGTCTATAAGTCTATAGACTTCTATACAACCAGAGAGGAGTCGCCCCCTGGTGGCCAGCAGAGAGAAGTAGGACCATTTTCTCATAGACTTCTATACAACCAGAGAGGAGTCGCCCCCTGGTGGCCAGCAGAGAGAAGTAGGACCATTTTCTCATAGACTTCTATACAACCAGAGAGGAGTCGCCCCCTGGTGGCCAGCAGAGAGAAGTAGGACCATTTTCTCATAGACTTCTATACAACCAGAGAGGAGTCGCCCCCTGGTGGCCAGCAGAGAGAAGTAGGACCATTTTCTCATAGACTTCTATACAACCAGAGAGGAGTCGCCCCCTGGTGGCCAGCAGAGAGAAGTAGGACCATTTTCTCATAGACTTCTATACAACCAGAGAGGAGTCGCCCCCTGGTGGCCAGCAGAGAGAAGTAGGACCATTTTCTCATAGACTTCTATACAACCAGAGAGGAGTCGCCCCCTGGTGGCCAGCAGAAATTCAAAAAGTGAGAAAATGTCATCGTGCCCCAAAGCTTTTAGAGTTTGCTTCGTACCACTTGGACGGTCAAACATGCAGCGAGTCCATTCGTCCTTAACTTCGTACATGCTGTAAATTCAGTCACGTTGTGTGGACGCGATGAAATCAACGGGACTGAAAGCAACAATGTGGGACCAGAACAGCAGGATTGTGGGTAAGTTCACCTTCAGAGCCGTCTTGCTGCCGGTTCCTTTGTGACCACGGCCTTCCACTGTGATTAAACCTGCAGGAAGCTGCTGGGAAATAGAACGATATCCAGCAGTGAAACACACTGTAATTGTGACGCTGTCTTCTCATGCAGGTAGATTAAAGGCCTTTCTTTTTTAAAGCCCCAAGATGGGAGTTTATTATACTGTGGGTCTACTTTGGGAAGTTAATAAACATGTCGTGATATTCTGCTCCATTGTGATGCCGAAGAAAGCAGCTAATTAGCACAATGTCCCAAAAAATCCTAAAACATGTATGAATGTTAAAATCCGGTGTAGAAATTAAAAATCCTTGTTGAATGTGGAGAGTCTGTAGAACAGAATCCAGGAGACGGATGTTTGACTTTGAACAGAAAGAAACTTTTTTATATGTCCACGGAGGTTTACAGGTGAAGAGATCAATGAAAACTCAGGACTCGGATCAGAGATCAGGTCTTTGCCAGGATTCAGTAAGAAATCTAATCTAATTTGAACCATTTCAATACGGAATGCAGGATGGTTTCCTGTGATTGGATGAGATGCAGATCACATGGAAACAGACGTGTGACCAGTTTACTGGCAAGTGTGTGGATATAATAATAATGTGCTTTTTGCCTCCCAGTCGATCATCCAACATCTGGATGAGGAAGGTCGGTGTTTGAGGCTCCGACCTTGGAGGCCCCGGAGGTGGACTCGTGGACCCGGGAGGCCCTGGAGGTGGACTCGTGGACCCAGGAGGCTCTGAACGCTGCTCACACTCCAGCTCGCGACCTTGAGGAAGCTGCTATTAACGTCGTGCACCGGTGGAGAGAGACTTTTTAAATTAAGGAGACGGGAGAAAACAGGCAGAATGTGCACACGGCATGAATCTGAAGTACTTCCTCCATAAAAAGGAAATGCTCAACGGACGTCTTGGATGGAGCAACTTAGGGTTCAGCGTCTCGTCAAGGACGCTTCCACATGTGGACGGGATGAGTCCAGGGTCGAGCCACGACCCACTCTTCCTCCCGAGCCGGAGAATTACACACTGAAGACAAACTTATTCTGTGACTCTTCACAGATCATTTACTGTAAAAGAGAAGTGGAGTAATATTTACTCCAGACTAGTTCAAGTACTTTATTATCATGAGCACGACAATTACAGAGAAGCACAAAGAGAATCTTCAACATGAAACAAAAGATGGAAACGTTACGACCACGAAGAGGCTCGGATGTTAGTTGAAATAAACAACATACATTTATATTATATTCATGATATTATGAAATTGATACATAATTATATTTTGGATGGATGGATGAACTTTATTTATCCCAAACTGGAGAATTATCAAAGTTATCTAAATATATAGTAAATATACATAAAAACACTAAATATATATCTATAGAATACACAATATGTTTAGTATTGAATACCCTAGAAATATACTAGACATATCAACTAGATAATAAAGTATAGGATTACATACTACACAGTATAATATTCAGGGGAAGAGTAACTGGTTTGAATCCAGAGTGGAAATTCTTGTAATTTTATATTAAATTACTTTAACAAAGAGGGGCTCTGAAACTTAAATATGAATTAATACAATTTAATAACAACTCTGATCACTTTCTGTTCTAACTTAAGTAGCTCCAGTTTTTCTCTCCAGCTCCTCTTTCCGGAGGTCTGATCCGGATCCCAGCTGGGGGGACCACAACAGACCGGGTCCAGCTGGACTTCATTGGTTTTCCCCAAACAGAGAGTGGCCGTTTCTCTCACGCTGGATATTGTGACACGTCGTGGCAGCGAACGCACATCTGTTAGCCGTTAGCGACTCTGTTCCATTCTGGTGAGCCAGCAGGAACTACAATGAATGGAATTCAGCCATCAGAATCACGTTATTAGTTCCACCTGTGTCCGGAAAGCTCGGATGTCTCCTGTGGAAACCTAGAAGATGCTTTGATTCAGTAAACTGTACAAATGTGTTGGCAAGTGGCAGAAAAACCACACAGCTGTTGCATCATCTGGACCTGGAGTGAAGTCTGAACGTCTCTCGGATATTTAATGCAGAGATAGAAACATGCACACTTCATCAGCCTTTTACAAAAACACGGAGAAGAGCCGGTTCTTTGCTGAATGTAGTTTTCCTTCAAATACGTAACTGGCACGTTGCCAAGGCTGCGGCAGGAAGTCGTCTTCTTCTACGGTGTTTAACGTTAACATATTTCGCTCTTACTTTATCGGCGATGAGATGTTGTGGTTTCTTTCTTTCCACAAATGTACTTATTGTACATCTTATCTTTATTTATATAGCAAATTTAAAAACAACAGGAGATTTACCAAAGGGACCTTTAAGCTGCTATGAAGGTAAGAACCGGATCGGAGCCGGTTTTATTGCACAGTGTAGTTAATGGAGTGGTGCAAATGACATTTTAATGCAAATAAATGAAGCTTTATTTATAGAGCACATGTAGTTATGAAGTTTAATATTTATATAAAACAACAGGAAGGACCTTTGACCCCACTGTGGAATGTACTCAGCATACAGGTGGCAGCTTGTGTTCTTGGAAAGCATCCAGACTCTAATAAAGCTTTCATTTACACTCGGCTGCCTTTTCCTCTGTTTATTTAGCATCACTTAGCTCTAATCGACTGGATATTTGGATATTTGCTTTTCCGTTGCTGCTCTCTGGACGTTTTTCCCTCTATCTCTCCCTCTATAAGAATTACATAAAACTGCTGCTCACAAGGGGAGAAAAAACGCTTCCCGAGGCCTTTTTGGAGGAAAAAAGACAGAACATGTCTAAAAAGAAGTAGTGGGCTCCAGTTTGAAGCTCTGAGTGTAAATAGAAACGGGTGGGAAGTCTGGTTCCTGTTGGGCGACGTCGGGCTGCAGATGTGTGACTCTAGAGGCATCTGATATAAATGTGAGCATTCATGTAATCTGCAAAGAGAGGGATGACTGGGAGGTGGGGGAGGAGGGGGAGGTGGGGGAGGAGGGGAGGAGGGGAGGAGGGGAGGAGGGGAGGCGGTAAAGAGAGAAACGAGATGAATGCAGAGAGATATGAATGTTTACAGCGTTTCTCTTCAGGGCAGCAGAGAACAAACCGGATTCATGCCGTTTCGACGCGTTGATGAATCAGATGATGATGTCAGATTGAGAGTTATGCTTCTTTAATGTCATTTTGTTGTTGATGTTGTTTTGTCTTCGTAGTTCAGTCCTAGGGAGATTCAAAAGCTGGGATTCATTTTTACCATCAAGTTTTTACCATCGAACACAAACGACTGCATAGAAAGTAGTGATTTTTTTTTTTATTAAAACAGCATGCGGATGGTTTGATTGCACAATAACTGATTGTGTAAAAGGAAAATGATGTTTGTGTGAGCGTGATGTGGTGTGTGTGTGTGTGTGAGACTATGGGATGTATCATCCTCATCTAAAGCTGCACAAACAACATTTACACTCGCATCACGTCACCGATGACTCAGGATGTTTCTGGTTTGATTTCAGCCTGAAAAGATAAACTACAGTTTAAAGCCTCAAATGAAACTACGGGTGATTGATAATCTATAATCTACCACTGAAGCCAGAATCCTTTTACCTTCTGCTCGGGAGCTGTTTTACAATCAAGTGGCTCCTTTTGTTCCTCGTTCAGGCCAGTAAAGTTAAGTAATTAATGTATGCAAAGTACAAAATATGTAAAGTCAAGTAAAAATGATATAAAATAAAGTAAAATAATGTAAAGTAAAGTAAAAGTAAAATAATGTCAAGTAAAATAAAATAATGTAATATAAAGTAATGTGTAAAGCGTCTGCTAAATGCCCTAAATGTAAATGTAATGTATATGTAATGTAAATGTAATGTAAACGTAATGTAAAGTCATGTAATGTAAAGTAAAGACGCGGGAGACAAAGTCGTGGACCGAGGAGGAAGTTTAACCACTAAACTACATCTCGGACAGAAACACACATCAGCATTTCATCGGCGTTCCAGCCCGACGCTGCAGAACTTTGAATATCTGATCTGGGATCTGAATCTTATCTGTGATTGGGACAAAAAGAATTGATTTGTCTTTGTCTTGCAGCGAGAGGGGGGCTGCCCTTTTTTAAACCTTCGATCCGTGCTGGTCCAGATAAGGGCCCGGCTCCATGGGAGACCGTTATCGCCTCTTGACATATTGGATGCTGGGAGGAGAAATAAAGAAAAGAAGCTGACTGATCAAACATGCTTCGAATCAGCAGCTCTGGGACGAGAATGCTGATTAAAATGCCGTCGCATCACCGCCGGCCTCGAAAAGTATCATGTCACTGTGTACAGAAATGATGTTCGGGTGGTAAAGATGCATTTTAACCGTCATTCGGACCTTTCAAGTTAACGTGAATGAGATAGATTTGGTAGATTTCTGAAATGGCTTTGTTTTTAGCATCTTCTACCACACTAACCCTCTCCTTCACAATAACCTCCGCTCCATTTGTGGAATGAGCTTTCCGAGGAAGAATGTTCTGTCAAGGCCGATGCCTCCGATACTCAAGCATGCTACGTTAACACTCGTGGCCCTCGATTCAGCCGCCGCTCCTCCGATATGTTTAAAAGGGAAGGCGGTGGATTCCTCTCCATGAATGCTGATGAGTCTACAAGCCTGACCACGGATCGAATCCTGAATGTTTGGGCTTCAATTTTATGATGATGAGCCAGGCGGAGTTGTGGCAGGAAGGTAAACATTGCAGTCATTGGTGTTTAATAAGAACAGGTTTGGAGGACAAAACCCTGAGGTACCCCCAATCTGATTGTCCCCCATAGACATGGACGTATACTGTCCCCTTCTATACTTATTTTTTCTATCCCATTCTAAACATCTATACCTGCAAACAGTATGAACACGTAACATGATGTTATCAGGTATGCTTTTTAAACATGGTTCAGGTACTTCCTCCTAAACCTTCTTTGCTTTGAATGCAAAGGTTTGCTTTCAGAGTTTAAATGAGATAAAAACAATTCTCAAAACTCTTCAAGGCTCAAGGACACATTTGAAATATTTCAAGGGCATAAGTTGTCCTTGCATTAATTCTGTGAGATAGAAAGGCCCAACATGTGAAAGCAGGCCCTGCTTATGTAGAATATATATGAGTAGATTATCATTTTTTAATAGTTATAGCCTCACATTCACTTCACAGTGGGCATCTCCTAAACCTGCTCCTCCTGTGTTGCTCTGCAGGAATCATCTGTTTGTTGCTGCATAACCAAACTAAACACACACAAATAAAAAACCTTTTCCAAGAAAAAGTCCTATTATCTTTTTAAACGGAAGTGTCACATTGATGCAGAACCCGACTCCAAGCGAAACTCTAAATGACATTAATGTGAATGGAGCCGGCCCCGTGGGCAGTAAAGGACCCGGTGAAAGCTGCTTATTAGTTAGAGTCGATACGAAGACCCACACCAGGAATATCAGCCGGACTCAGCCGGGGAGGTGAGTGAGTACCGGCATCGCCACCCGGGGCTGGAAACACCAGCTTCATTTCCTCTGCAGCTTCTAAAGGAAAACCGTCACTGGAAAGTAAGAGAATCTATAAAGACAACGTTATGTCCACTAACGAGGTACTTTCTGATGTATTAACATTTACAAATGTAGCCAAATAATAGAGTCCTCTTTTCCCTTTTCCTTCCACCGAAAGCTCTGACTCCCCAGCAGCACAAACACTATTAATAATGCAGCGACTTGTTTGGACCATTTTTCAAACGGTCATTAAACGCCACGCTCTCCATTAATGTGGACTGTCCCACCGTCGCTGAACAATTCCAGTAATAATTGTGGTTATTATGGAGCTCGGCAGCTCGGCAGCTCCTTTTTCATTTCACATTTCAAAGTAAAGCAAATGGCAGCGGTGCGTTCAAGGCAATGTTATTTCTATCGTAACTTTCAGCAACAAGGCAATTCAAAATGCTTTACATGAAATATTAAAACTACTGGAAAGAGACACCTATAAAAAATACTTTTTTAAGTTGCAAATTTTAAGTTGTAATGCGCAAAAACAACATGGCCACTCCGAAGAAAATGCGTTTACTTAAAGTATACACTAGCTGCTTTTGAGTCGCTCGGTTAGTGATTAGTGGTTGTTCACTACTTTCCAGTTGAATTGTGGGATACTTTGAGTTCACTATAGGGTATAATAATTCTGGTGATCTCACTATAAAGGCTAGTTTAGTGAGTGATTTTGGACACAACCATCGTGAACATGGAAACCATGACGATGCTAACACCAGCACGTTAGCATCGTAATGCTACATGTGACACGCTCACAGTTGCTGACTCTAAAGGCCTTTCCACACTGAGCCGATTTTTCGCATGCGTTTTCTTTATCCATCATCAAAGAACATTTGTTTACGCACAGACTGAGTCCAATGCATTTTTTTTTTCATTTGCGAAAATTCGCAAAATGTAAAAAAAAAAAAAGGGAGTCATCCAGCAGTGAGGAATAATTGGTGATCGTCCCGTCTTTGAAGGGAACAAAGAAACTATCCCGATCGATTCCAGGTGGACTTCGGGATCTCAGGGGTCCAGTTTGCTACGATGCTAGCACCGCTGGAACCGCACGTTAGAAAGAAGACCTCCGATCTGTGCAATCCGATTGAACAGCGGCTGCAGTTTGTTTTTCCCGAAAACTCATCCCGACGGACAAAAGTTTCGGAGCCGGTGTGCAAATATGATCGACAAAATGCAAGATGGTATTTATTTTCTAACCTGCGACAATTGTGGGAGGATAAAAAACAGCGGGAAAGGCCTTAAGTGTCGCCGAGGAAGAGCGAGTGTGAAATTCATCCAGACACACAAGGATGCCGTTAAGTAAGAAATGAAATTAGTCTCCATAGAATGTGATATGCAATCTCATTGAGCGAACGCTCACGTGAACTGTGTAATTACCTTCACTGAATGAACTAGTGCTAACGCGTTGTTCAGACACGTGTCGGCTGCCATCCATCATCCCCTCTGACAACCACAATCACCTCCTGAAAACATGCCGTTAAACAGTAGAGTTCATCCACAAAAGGATTCACCGTGAAGTCATAGCAGGACGATCATTTCTCCATTTGGACTCTTTGAGCTCCGAGAAAGGGTTGAGAACGCGAGTAAATAAGAAATCGTGAATGGAGGAGGGAAATATTGCATTATTGAACGTGACCTTCTACCAGCTGACGACGGCCTGATGGTGACATCTGCACATAAATCACAGCAGACGAGAAAACCGCTGCTTTGTGGAGATGAAAACGTCTTTCATGTCTCATTTATAGCCTTCCTTCCTTCCTTCCTCCCGCCCTTCATTACTTCCTTCCTTCCTTCCTTCCTTCCTTCCTTCCTTAGAAACCACAAAAAGGGGGGCGGGACTCGGAGTTCATGTGGTTCAGAGGGGGGGGATCGCTTAACTCTCTCCAGAGGAATCCGTTTACCTCCTTCCTGCAATTATGAGGTCTTGTTTCCTCTCTTAGTCCATCTGAATGTTTGTTTGTGTTTCTGGTGACTCGAACACACACACACACACACACACACACACACACACACACACACACACACACGCACACACACACACACACACACACACACTCTGTTATAATCCCTCATTACTGGAGCTGGTTGTTCATCCTCTCTGCTACGTTCTGGCTGGAGTCGTGAACCTCCGTAACGCCGAGGAAGATGATGATCCCCCTGTTACACCCCTCCATCAGTGATGCTCCTGATGGGAATTATGGGAGGACCAGAGCACCAGACGGCCCTCTCACAATGGAAAAGTTCTCCAGACATCAAGCATCGCACTTTCATAAAGAGACACTTAAGAAAGAATGGCAGAAATCCAAGCAGCCAAGACCCCCCAGGGTCTCTGATCCCTCATAGGTCGGCTTTGTTCAGACGGTTTGCTGCTAGTTGAAAGCACAAATCCACAAGTCAAAACTGGTGAAAAGTTTGGGGACCTCCGGGTCTGAAACAGTGAACCAAGGTTCAAGTGCCTTACACTGTCATTCTATGTGCTGGCCACCAGGGGGCGGCTCCTCTCTGGTTGTATAGAAGTCTATGAGAAAATGGTCCTACTTCTCTCTGCTGGCCACCAGGGGGCGACTCCTCTCTGGTTGTATAGAAGTCTATGAGAAAATGGTCCTACTTCTCTCTGCTGGCCACCAGGGGGCGACTCCTCTCTGGTTGTATAGAAGTCTATGAGAAAATGGTCCTACTTCTCTCTGCTGGCCACCAGGGGGCGGCTCCTCTCTGGTTGTATAGAAGTCTATGAGAAAATGGTCCTACTTCTCTCTGCTGGCCACCAGGGGGCGACTCCTCTCTGGTTGTATAGAAGTCTATGAGAAAATGGTCCTACTTCACCATGATGACATCCACTTCTTACAAGTCTATGGCGCTGTTATGTTTTTTGATATGACAGTGTGTGTGGAGTTCACACTGTCTTATCTTTTCTTCCTCCAAAGTCCAAACTGACTTCAGGTCAGGTGGATTCATATGAGTGAGTGAACGTCTGTGTGTGTCGGCGCCATGGCGACCTTTTCCAGAGTCACTGTCCGACACACAAACTGGAATTAAACTCCACTACCCCGAAAACGATTAAACTGCAGAGTAATGAAAACGGAGCGGTATTTCAGTTAACGAGACTTGATTTTCTCTTTTTTAATTGACTGTGTGACATTTGGCACGCGGCGGCGTGGTGTTCCCTGCCGTTGATCTGGCGTTTCACGAAGATTGCAGTCTGGGGGGGGTTGACGAGCGACCGGAAGGTAACGATATGACACCAATTAACAGGATCGCACCGCCGTCTTGTTGTCACGGCAGCAAAGTCCGACCGAGGACACGGAAATATAGGAGATTTGGTAGATTAATAGGGGGTGAGAGGTGGAGGAGTGTGGTTATACATGGAGTGGGGTGGGGCGGGGGCTCAGGGGCATCATGGGAAAATAAAGGCTGGTTTGGATGGGGCAGTCACAGCATGACAATGGATGAACTGTAGCATGTTGTCAGTCAGGGGGCGGAGGATGACAACGGTGGGGAAGTGAATGATGACTTTCCACAACACTTGGAGGTCCAACCAGGCTAAAGTTCCCCCCGACTCCCGAGCTACTTCAGAGTTCGATGTTCGTGATAGCCATCAGCGTCTGGAGCCGCTTATCTGACTCTGGGGGATTTCACACCCACTCATCGGATAATGACACATGATGACACCGATTCAACAAATAGACCTTTCGGAGCCCCATGGTCTCTCGTGTTGTGTAGCATGTGGAGTGTATTACTGTTTATCCGTTTTGGGGAGGGGGTTTACAGAAAAATGCAGATTTTTTTTTTTAAAGGCAAGACACAATAAAAACGGAATTTAATCTAATCTATTGTGAACCACTGGATGTATTGTTTGACATAATGAAATCAGAGTTTGGGGGGACTTTTTCTGAGTGGTGAAGTGGGTATATGTTCCTCCAAGTGTATGACACAGTGCCATCTACTGGTGGTCCCCTGTATCTGTGGATTTCTGTGACAGCTGGGTGAATTGAGCAAATGCCCCCCCAAGGAGCTTCAGCTTGTTTGCAGGTACAATATAATTATAATCAAAAAAATTAGCTATCAAAATGACAAAGGACCTCAGTGCCTGAGAATCAAAGAGGGGACTGGTTTCTATGTTATTATGGTCCCACTGCAGCTTGTTTCATTGTGTCTTTACTGTTTGTGATTAGTGTATACTTGCATGAAGTTGCAGCAAAACTATTTCTAAAAGCCTAGCAGAGTGATATTGCCTCCATCTCCCACAATGCAGCTGGATACAATCTTTTCCTGAGACCTCGTTATTCGCCCACATACTTTGTGTTCTATGTTCGTAATCTCCAAACCCAAATTCAGATGACCCAAATGTAATAAACTGGACAGTAGACTCTGAGCCGGGTCTTATAATCCAACATCAGGATGGATCCAGGCAGCAACATTCGGTTCAAAAAAGTGAATCCAATTCCTGCTGGATTGTACCTACTTCTCTCTGCTGGCCACCAGGGGCCGCCGACTCTCTGGTTGTATAGAAGTCTATGAGAAAATGGTCCTACTTCTCTCTGCTGGCCACCAGGGGGCGACTCCTCTCTGGTTGTATAGAAGTCTATGAGAAAATGGTCCTACTTCTCTCTGCTGGCCACCAGGGGGCGACTCCTCTCTGGTTGTATAGAAGTCTATGAGAAAATGGTCCTACTTCTCTCTGCTGGCCACCAGGGGGCGACTCCTCTCTGGTTGTATAGAAGTCTATGAGAAAATGGTCCTACTTCTCTCTTGATGTATTATCTCAGTAAACATTGTAAACATGAGTTTATGGTCTCAATCTCTAGTTTAAAGTCTTCTTCAATCCAGCATGATGTTCATTTTGTTTTATGGTCCAATGAGAGTCCAACAGACCAGAAAGCAGGGGATGCTTTCGGGGGCGGAGCTACCTACCACTGTCGCAAAAAGAAATATTAACGCAAAGCAGACTGCTGCACTCTCGTTGCAGTTGACGCGTTACGTTAACCTTCTCGTTTACGTCCAGGGTTTAGCTCAGCTTAAGCTAGCGTCATCAATGACTGCTAGCATTCTACATACATGCTGGATTTTAAGAAGTATG
Source organism: Eutrigla gurnardus (assembly GCF_963514095.1). Classification (NCBI taxonomy): domain Eukaryota; kingdom Metazoa; phylum Chordata; class Actinopteri; order Perciformes; family Triglidae; genus Eutrigla; species Eutrigla gurnardus. Next base: position 28,668,686 of record NC_139923.1, on the reverse strand, counting down.
AAGCCAGGTGGGACTACTCTGAGATGTTTACGGAAATTCTACCATAAAAATTCTCATCAATCACAAAACAGTTGTGTGCGCGTGTGACCTCTGATCTCTGATTGCCGCCGGCTCAGTGAATTAACTTGGTTGAAAGAACCGACTCTTCGGTCATCTCTACCCAGAACAGCAAACGAGTGCTCAAGATCGGCCGAGTGATGACGTTTTTTTTTTCAATGTAACAATGAATGTGGGAAAACCGGAGCGCCCGGAGAAAACCAGTTTCTAGCACCTCTTGAGGGTAAAATCAGACCTTGAGCTGAACGCCACATTTAAGGGCTTTTTGTCCACTTAGTGAATCGGATGTTAAGATTCACCAAATGTGTGAAAACCCTTTTCGAGCAACACGGAACAGACACTGGTTTTACCCGTATGCGGATGTGTCTGAAGGTGTAGACCACAGACGAGAAGAACCTGCCGATGGCGCTGGTCTTTTTTGGTTGTGTGACTCGCGTCAGATGATCTGCGACAGAGAACACTATGTAGGATTCAACTGCTGGTTCCTCCAGTTGAAGGCAGAGCAGCACACTTCTTGCACCCCCCCACTTCTTACAAAGGTTCTGGAAAACCACCTTGTGAAGGTTTTTTATGTTTTCTGGGGTGATAATTACATTGGCATTCTTCACTTTGGCCAATATTATTTCAACAAAATGCTGCATCGTGGACACAATTTTTGGGTGGGCAATGGTCACAGGCAGTTTTGATTTCTTGATTAGCTGCAAGACCAGCTGCATCACGAAAAATTCAACAGATTGTCTCGCCGTCCTCGCTTCCTGTGTGCATTCCAGTACCGGTGCTTTCAGTACCGGTGCTTCAGAGGACATGACATGCCTTGCAATGATCTTGCTGACGCAGTCGACCTCTGACTCCAACCACCACTTGATAATGACCATGAAAATCTGCACTCTGTTCTGGATGTCGGCATACATGGGACCATGTGCCTGAGGAACCACCACTTCCCCGCTCGACTCCCCGCACATCGGTTCTAAGGTGAGCTCGGGCGCAACCTCCCCATGTGTCAAGCGGGCGTAGAGGAAGTCAGTCAGTCGCCGCATGAACATCAGCTGTTGACGTTTTCGGAATGTCCTGTTCGCCCAAAACGCCTGGGGGAATTCATGGACGACGTTCGCGATGTGCCCCACGATGTCCTCGTCGTGGGAGCTGCTTTCCCCTTCAGGGTCCTGGTGGTATTTGGTCTTCAGGACTCCCAACGTATGATGCAGAAACACTTCCACAAATTGCTTCGCACAGAACTTCTTAATCTTGCTATTTGCCCTTTGGGGGGATTCGTGTTTCGTTTCATTTTTCATTTTTTGTGCAGCGATGTCCTTTGCGATCACCTCTGCGAGCTCTCTGATCTGCTGAGATCTTTCAAATTCCAGTTTCCTGTACTCCGTGGGTGACATGTCAACCACGAAAGGATCCATTAACTCAATTATCTCCTTCTCAATGGTCTTCCTGATGGACCAGATGAGTCTTTTTTGGTTTCCACATGGCTCCTGCTGTTCCTCCTTGGTGCTGCTTGCCTTCTGGAAGAATCTCGCCTCTTCAAACATGGTTATGGTGTAATATACCAAGTGATCAAGTCTGTCGGGGGGCGTGATGGACGGCTCTCCTGGACTGGAGAGGGCATCTTCTACGGTGGCCATGACCTCTTTGTTCATCAGCAATGGAAACTGTTCTGGGTCATCTCTACCCAGAACAGCAAACGAGTGCTCAAGATCGGCCGAGTGATGACGTTTTTTTTTTCAATGTAACAATGAATGTGGGAAAACCGGAGCACCCGGAGAAAACCCGTTTCTAGCACCTCTTGAGGGTAAAATCAGACCTTGAGCTGAACGCCACATTTAAGGGCTTTTTGTCCACTTAGTGAATCGGATGTTAAGATTCACCAAATGTGTGAAAACCCTTTTCTAGCAACACGGAAAAGACACTGGTTTTACCCGTATGCGGATGTGTCTGAAGGTGTAGACCACAGACGAGAAGAACCTGCCGATGGCGCTGGTCTTTTTTGGTTGTGTGACTCGCGTCAGATGATCTGTGACAGAGAAGACTATGTAGGATTCAACTGCTGGTTCCTCCAGTTGAAGGCAGAGCAGCACACTTCTTGCACCCCCCCACTTCTTACAAAGGTTCTGGAAAACCACCTTGTGAAGGTTTTTTATATTTTCTGGGGTGATAATTACATTGGCATTCTTCACTTTGGCCAATATTATTTCAACAAGATGCTGCATCGTGGACACAATTTTTGGGTGGGCAATGGTCACAGGCAGTTTTGATTTCTTGATTAGCTGCAAGACCAGCTGCATCACGAAAAATTCAACAGATTGTCTCGCCGTCCTCGCTTCCTCTGTGCATTCCAGTACCTGTGCTTTCAGTACTGGTGCTTTCAGTACCGGTTCTTCAGAGGTCTTGGCATTCAGTGCAATGATCTTGCTGACGCAGTCGACCTCTGAGTCCAACCACCACTTGAAAATGACCATGAAAATCTGCACTCTGTTCTGGATGTCATCATACATGGGACCATGTCCCTGAGGAACCACCACTTCCCCACTCGACTCCCCGCACACCGGTTCTAAGGTGAGCTCGGGCACAACCTCCCCATGTGTCAAGCGGGCGTAGAGGAAGTCAGTCAGTCGCCGCAAGAACATCAGCTGTTGACGTTTTCGGAATGACCTGTTCGCCCAAAACACCTGGGGTAATTCATGGACCACGTTCACGATGTGCCCCACGATGTCCTCGTCGTGGGAGCTGTGGGTGCTGCTTTCCCCTTCAGGGTCCTGGTGGTATTTGGTCTTCAGGACTCCCAACGTATGATGCAGAAACACTTCCACAAATTGCTTTGCACAGAACTTCTTAATCTTGCTATTTGCCCTTTGGGGGGATTCGTGTTTCGTTTCATTTTTCATTTTTTGTGCAGCGATGTCCTTTGCGATCACCTCTGCGAGCTCTCTGATCTTCTGAGATCTTTCAAATTCCAGTTTCCTGTACTCCGTGGGTGACATGTCAACCACGAAAGGATCCATTAACTCAATTATCTCCTTCTCAATGGTCTTCTTGATGGACCAGATGAGTCTTTTTTGGTTTCCACATGGCTCCTGCTGTTCCTCCTTGGTGCTGCTTGCATTCTGGAAGAATCTCGCCTCTTCAAACATGGTTATGGCGTAATATACCAAGTGACCAAGTCTTTCGGGGGGCGTGATGGACGGCTCTCCTGGACTGGAGAGGGCATCTTCTACGGTCGCTTTGACCTCTTTGTTCATCAGCAATGGAAACTCGTAGCACACGCTCATTATATTGAACTTAAACTTCAGAACTGTTGAAAAATGCTGCATGACCATTTTGCCCAGATTGGACTCAAAGTCTGTGTCATCCATGTTCTTCAGAACTGCAGCGGACACGGTCTTTATGATGTCCAGAATCAGCTCCGCCAACAGGACTTTGGCGCCATGGTGCGAGTGTCTGTCATTGGTCAGAACCCACCCTTCAAGTTTCACCCTTAGAGTGAAGGTTCTGATGAGGCAGAGGACACTCCTGTTGAGATCCACCATAGCCTTAGACTCTGATGTGTCCTCGGTCTCAGACTCTGATGTGTCCTCGGTCTCAGACTCTGACGTGTCCTCGGTCTCAGACTCTGACCTGTACATTGTCTTTGTCTGTGACCCGTACTTTGTCTTTGTCTCTGACCCGTACTTTGTCTTTGTCTGTGACCCGTACTTTGTCTTTGTCTGTGACCCGTACATTGTCTCCTCTGTCTGTGATCCTGATTATATCTGTGAACTACCAGTATATATAGAATCTAAAACATGACGTCACAGATCAAAGCAAACAAAGCCAGGACCCAACATCAAAGCGTTCTGCTCATCGAATTCACAGATCAAAGCCAGACCGTCACGCCGTCACCCCACGACGCCGTCACGTCACGCCGTCTCGTCACGCCGTCACCGAACCTAGACTACGAGCGTTGCTAGGCAACCCGCAGCCGCTTGAGCGACGCCGCCGCCCCGCTGCCAGCAGCTGATGGCATATCTGAGCCACTTGACGCTTTATAACGGAGCCTAAACTTCACTCCGTCCGGTCCGGTCCGGTCCGGTCCGGTCCCGGTCCCGGTCCCGCCCCCGCCCCCGCTCCCGCTCCCGCCCCCGCTCCCGCTCCCGGTCCCGGTCCCGGTCCGGACAGGAGCGAGAGCTCTGGAAACTCAAGTCATAGAAAGAAATGGGAAGTTTGCTAAATATTTCAGCAACAGGAGAATTCTACTTCTTCAAACAGTGAATGGAGGAAAGACGAGCTCTGCTCATAGAAATGCAGCAAAGTGTGGACGTGTTCTTTATGATGTGCAATGAATATGGAGGAGATTATTCAAGAAGTGATGTCAGAGAGTTGATCTCAACATGAATATGGAAAATGTTTGTCAAGATGTCAAAATCACATGTTGTAAACACAGTGATGCTGTTTTCTAATGCAAGCTTAGGAAGTGCAGAAATATATAATATAATACATAATAATGCACTTCAAAACAAGCTGCAGTCGTCGCTGCTAAAATAAAAAGGTGGATGAGACGGCCAAACGTCAAATCAATGCTGAGCACTTCCAATTTCTACGTACGTTTACATTTATTTGGCATGGGATTAAGAGAAAAGGATTTCATTATCACTCAGCAAAACACATCCTGAATAATGTTTCTAAATCCAGCGTCATCAACTAAAACAAGAAAAGTGTCCTCGTCTTCGAGGTTAACACAAAGTTACTTTACACCAGCTGAACTCTGGTATCAATCAGGCCTAAATGGATGAAACTTGTTGAATGTTTGATATATTCAGGATATATTCAGTGAGCTGGACAAAAAACACCACGCTGCATTTTAATAAAGCAAACCCCATTTAGACAAGAATCCCAAACAAAAAGGAGGTATTTTTAGAGGGAAAGATCAACTTTTGTCATTTAATTTAAAAAGTTTTGGATTGTTTGATGTCCAGGGGTTTAGAGTTAATGATTCATAGGAAACGTTTGATATGGATATGTGTTAGTTATGATTTATTTTTGCATAGCAGGTCATGAGATTGTGTAAAATATGTACATTTTTCCATGAAACTAAATGTGTCCATGTGTAGAATCTGTTCATTTCTCTGCTGCGTCTTTGTTTTCTCTCTGCAGACCAGGTCGGAGTCTAATCAGCAGGACGGGATTCACCTGGACCACATCAGACCAGACTTCAGGGTCCCCCATCCACTGTTTGAGTGTTCAAGGTCATTTATTGTAGAACATTTGTCCACTTTCTTAGTTTGTCCAGCCCCTCTGCAGCGTTTCATTCAGCTTGATTAGTGAATGGAGGTGAACCATCTCCACTTAGAGACCACTAGTCTGACTGAAGGAGATCTAAAGTCTTTCATATAGTTGATAGAAATCAGCAGCTGGAGCCTCTATTTAAGGTCTGCATTGTTTTTCAGACTATGTTCACTCCACGAGATGCTTCTTAACGACAAGCTCGTCCAGTGAGACGGCGTTTTATAGACCTCGGCAGCTCTAAGCCCCGCCCCCAAACTCATCCCACTGAAGTGACTTCAGCCGTGTGAATCCAGTCAGCTTCTGATTACGTCCTCAGTCTCATATATATGTATATATATATATATATATATATATATATATATATATATATATATATATATATATATATCTGAAGCCTCAGTCCAGAAAAGTGCAGTCCTAGGAACAGCCAAGATACTGCGCAGAACCCTCAAACTCCCAGGCCTATGGAGCTTGAGGATGACACAGATACCACCCCACCAGGGGTGAGAAGGAGATTTATATATATATATATATATATATATATATATATATATATATATATATATATATATATACATATACACTCACCGGCCACTTTATGAGGTACACCTGTCCAATTGCTTGTTAATGCAAATTTCTAATCAGCCAATCACATGGCAGCAACTCAATGCATTTAGGCATGTAGACATGGTCAAGAAGACGATCTGCTGCAGTTCAAACCGAGCATCAGAATGGGGAAGAAAGTTGATTTAAGTGACTTTGAACGTGGCATGGTTGTTGGTGCCAGACGGGCTGGTCTGAGTATTTCAGAAACTGCTGATCTACTGGGATTTTCACCTACAACCATCTCTAGGTTTTACAGAGGATGGTCCGAAAAAGAGAAAATATCCAGTGAGCGGTAGTTCTGTGGCCGACAATGCCTTGTTGATGCCAGAGGTCAGAGGAGAATGGCCAGACTGGTTCCAGCTGATAGAAAGGCAACAACTCAAATAACCACTCGTTACAACCGAGGTATGCAGAAGAGCATCTCTGAACACACAACACGTGGAACCTTGAGGCGGATGGGCTACAGCAGCAGAAGACCACACCGGGTGCCACTCCTGTCAGCTAAGAACAGGAAACTGAGGCTACCATTCGCACAGGCTCACCAAAACTGAACAATAGAAGATTGGAAAAACGTTGCCTGGTCTGATGAGTCTGGATTTCTGTTGCGACATTCGGACGGTAGGGTCAGAATTTGGCGTCAACAACATGAAAGCATGGATCCATCCTGCCTTGTATCAACGGTTCAGGCTGGTGGTGGTGGTGTAATGGTGTGGGGGGTATTTGCACACTTTGGGCCCATTAGTACCAATTGAGCATCGTGTCAACGCCACAGCCTACCTGAGTATTGTTGCTGACCATGTCCATCCCTTTATGACCACAGTGTACCCATCTTCTGATGGCTACTTCCAGCAGGATAACGCTCCATGTCATAAAGCGCGAATCATCTCAGACTGGTTTCTTGAGCATGACAATGAGTTCACTGTACTCAAATGGCCTCCACAGTCACCAGATCTCATCCAATAGAGCACCTTTGGGATGCCGTGGAACGGGAGATTCGCATCATGGATGTGCAGCCGACAAATCTGCAGCAACTGTGTGATGCTATCATGTCAATATGGACCAAACTCTCTGAGGAATGTTTCCAGTACCTTGTTGAATCTATGCCACCAAGGATTAAGGCAGTTCTGAAGGCAAAAGGGGGTCCAACCCGGTACTAGCAAGGTGTACCTAATAAAGTGGCCGGTGAGTGTATATATATATATATACCTGTATATATAATTGACCCTTCTGTCTGTACTGTATGTCTGCTGCCCTCTAGTGGTTACAACACCTCTTGGACATGCACAGCTGTTCATTCGTCCATAATATGCATCACATGTCTGTTTGAGCACAAATGTATTAAATCAAATAATAAAACAAAATAAAAATAACACTAAAAAAAGAAACAAAGAAAAGTGTAATTTGTCTTTATTGTTTAAATTCACCAAAAAGTTTTTCTGTATAACTACATCCAACAGCATTCATGGTCGCCGTCACCGTGACCCTCATCAACGTCCCTTAGTGGCGATAGCGTGACATCATCTGTCTGCTGGCCACCAGGGGGCGACTCCTCTCTGGTTGTATAGAAGTCTATGAGAAAATGGTCCTACTTCTCTCTGCTGGCCACCAGGGGGCGACTCCTCTGGTTGTATAGAAGTCTATGAGAAAATGGTCCTACTTCTCTCTTGATGTATTATCTCAGTAAACATTGTAAACATGAGTTTATGGTCTCAATCTCTGGTTTCAAGTCTTCTTCAATCCAGCATGATGTTCATTTTGTTTTATGGTCCATTGAGAGTCCAACAGACCAGAAAGCAGGGGATGCTTTCGGGGGCGGAGCTACTTACCACTGTCACAAAAAGAAATATTAACGCAAAGCAGACTGCTGCACTCTCGTTGCAGTTGACGCGTTACGTTAACCTTCTCGTTTACGTCCAGGGTTTAGCTCAGCTTTAGCTAGCGTCATCAATGACTGCTAGCATTCTACATACATGCTGGATTTTAAGAAGTATGTAGCCAGGTGGGACTACTCTGAGATGTTTACGGAAATTCAAATCTACCATAAAAATTCTCATCAATCACAAAACAGTTGTGTGCGCGTGTGACTTCTGATCTCTGATTGCCGCCGGCTCAGTGAATTAACTTGGTTCAAAGAACCGACTCTTCGGTCATCTCTACCCAGAACAGCAAACGAGTGCTCAAGATCGGCCAAGTGATGACAGGTTTTTTTTCAATGTAACAATGAATGTGGGAAAACCGGAGTGCCCGGAGAAAACCCGTTTCTAGCACCTCTTGAGGGTAAAATCAGACCTTGAGCTGAACGCCACATTTAAGGGCTTTTTGTCCACTTAGTGAATCGGATGTTAAGATTCACCAAATGTGTGAAAACCCTTTTCTAGCAACACGGAACAGACACTGGTTTTACCCGTATGCGGATGTGTCTGAAGGTGTAGACCACAGACAAGAAGAACCTGCCGATGGCGCTGGTCTTTTTTGGTTGCGTGACTCGCGTCAGATGATCTGTGACAGAGAAGACTATGTAGGATTCAACTGCTGGTTCCTCCAGTTGAAGGCAGAGCAGCACACTTCGTCTCGCCGTCCTTGCTTCCTGTGTGCATTCCAGTACCTGTGCTTTCAGTACCGGTGCTTCAGAGGACATGACATGCCTTGCAATGATCTTGCTGACGCAGTCGACCTCTGAGTCCAACCACCACTTGAAAATTACCATGAAAATCTGAAGTATGAAGCCAGGTGGGACTACTCTGAGATGTTTACGGAAATTCAAATCTACCATAAAAATTCTCATCAATCACAAAACAGTTGTGTGCGCGTGTGACCTCTGATCTCTGACTGCCTTTGTTCGGGTTACTGAAGCTGGATAACTGAAAGATACCTGGTATGTTGAACTCACTGAGGAGGACAGGCCTCAGATCGGAGTTTAATCAGCAGGACAGGATTCACCAGGGCCACATCAGACCACAGACTTCAGTCCCCCCAGAGATGGGACGACCGACTCCGTCTCACAAACCGATCGGACCGGTCGGTCTCTCTGAAGAACCGGCCGTTTGATTCGATCTCCGGTTCAGCGGGGGCGGGGGCAGGTGGGGAGGGGGGGATGCTACCGGTTGCTGCTTATGTCTCGGTCATGAAGTCAGTTGTGAGTGGCAGTTCATACGACCGGTTCACAGCAGTTGTATATCGCCAGTAGAGGCGCTAGTGGACCAGGAATCTCATGTTAAACACCATAGAACAAGACGGGTTTCCTGCTGCCAAGCCGGTAAGCATATGCGGCCACTGGGACACTAGGCGAAAGGAAAATTATATTTTAATAAGAACCGACTCATTTACTGCCAACGCTCGATTCCGCCGGCTCAGTGAATTAACTTGGTTCAAAGAACCGACTCTTCTGTCATCTCTACCCAGAACAGCAAACGAGTGCTCAAGATCGGCCGAGTGATGACGTTTTTTTTTTCAATGTAACAATGAATGTGGGAAAACCGGAGCGCCCGGAGAAAACCCGTTTCTAGCACCTCTTGAGGGTAAAATCAGACCTTGAGCTGAACGCCACATTTAAGGGCTTTTTGTCCACTTAGTGAATCGGATGTTAAGATTCACCGAATGTGAGAAAACCCTTAGGCCCGACTGCGTTTTACCCGTATGCGGATGTTTCTGAAGGCGTTGCCCACAGACGAGAAGAACCTGCCGATGGCGCTGGTCTTTTTTGGTTGCGTGACTCGCGTCAGATGATCTGTGACGGAGGAGACTATGTAGGATTCAACTGCTGGTTCCTCCAGTTGAAGGCAGAGCAGCACATTTCTTGCATCCTTCCACTTCTTACAAAGGTTCTGGAAAACCACCTTGTCACAGTTATTTATGGTTTCTGGGGTGATAATTACATTGGCATTCTTCACTGTGGCCCATATTATTTCAACAAGATGCTGCATAATGGCCACAATGTTTGGGTGGGCAATGGTCAACTGCAGTTTTGATTTCTTGATTAGCCGCGTGAACAGCTGCATCACGAATGACTCAACAGATTGTCTCGCCGTCCTCGCTTCCTGTGTGCATTCCAGTACCGGTTCTTCAGAGGTCTTGGCATTCAGTGCAATGATCTTGCTGACGCAGTCGACCTCTGACTCCAACCACCACTTGATAATGACCATGAAAATCTGCACTCTGTTCTGGATGTCGGCATACATGGGACCATGTGCCTGAGGAACCACCACTTCCCCGCTCGACTCCCCGCACATCGGTTCTAAGGTGAGCTCGGGCGCAACCTCCCCATGTGTCAAGCGGGCGTAGAGGAAGTCAGTCAGTCGCCGCATGAACATCAGCTGTTGACGTTTTCGGAATGACTTCTTTTTCCAAAACCCCTGGGGTAATTCATGGACCACGTTCGCGATGTCCCCCACGATGTCCTCGTTGTGGGAGCTGCTTTCCCCTTCAGGGTCCTGGTGGTATTTGGTCTTCAGGACTCCCAACGTATGATGCAGAAACACTTCCACAAATTGCTTTGCACAGAACTTCTTAATCTTGCTATTTGCCCTTTGGGGGGATTCGTGTTTCGTTTTATTTTTCATTTTTTGTGCAGCGATGTCCTTTGCGATCACCTCTGCGAGCTCTCTGATCTTCTGAGATCTTTCAAATTCCAGTTTCCTGTACTCCGTGGGTGACATGTCAACCACGAAAGGATCCATTAACTCAATTATCTCCTTCTCAATGGTCTTCCTGATGGACCAGATGAGTCTTTTTTGGTTTCCACATGGCTCCTGCTGTTCCTCCTTGGTGCTGCTTGCATTCTGGAAGAATCTCGCCTCTTCAAACATGGTTATGGCGTAATATACCAAGTGACCAAGTCTTTCGGGGGGCGTGATGGACGGCTCTCCTGGACTGGAGAGGGCATCTTCTACGGTGGCTTTGACCTCTTTGTTCATCAGCCATGGAAACTCGTAGCACACGCTCATTATATTGAACTTAAACTTCAGAACTGTTGAAAAATGCTGCATGACCATTTTGCCCAGATTGGACTCAAAGTCTGTGTCATCCATGTTCTTCAGAACTGCAGCGGAAACGGTCTTTATGATGTCCAGAATCAGCTCCGCCAACAGGACTTTGGCGCCATGGTGCGAGTGTCTGTCATTGGTCAGAACCCACCCTTCAAGTTTCACCCTTAGAGTGAAGGTTCTGATGAGGCAGAGGACACTCCTGTTGAGATCCACCATAGCCTTAGACTCTGATGTGTCCTCGGTCTCAGACTCTGATGTGTCCTTGGTCTCAGACTCTGACGTGTCCTCGGTCTCAGACTCTGACCCGTACATTGTCTTTGTCTGTGACCCGTACATTGTCTCCTCTGTCTGTGATCCTGATTATATCTGTGAACTACCAGTATATATAGAATCTAAAACATGACGTCACAGATCAAAGCAAACAAAGCCAGGACCCAACATCAAAGCGTTCTGCTCATCGAATTCACAGATCAAAGCCAGACCGTCACGCCGTCACCCCACGACGCCGTCACGTCACGCCGTCTCGTCACGCCGTCACCGAACCTAGACTACGAGCGTTGCTAGGCAACCCGCAGCCGCTTGAGCGACGCCGCCGCCCCGCTGCCAGCAGCTGATGGCATATCTGAGCCACTTGACGCTTTATAACGGAGCCTAAACTTCACTCCGTCCGGTCCGGTCCGGTCCGGTCCCGGTCCCGGTCCCGGTCCCGGTCCTGACAGGAGCGAGAGCTCTGGAAACTCAAGTCATAGAAAGAAATGGGAAGTTTGCTAAATATTTCAGCAACAGGAGAATTCTACTTCTTCAAACAGTGAATGGAGGAAAGACGAGCTCTGCTCATAGAAATGCAGCAAAGTGTGGACGTGTTCTTTATGATGTGCAATGGATATGGAGGAGATTATTCAAGAAGTGATGTCAGAGAGTTGATCTCAACATGAATATGGAAAATGTTTGTCAAGATGTCAAAATCACATGTTGTAAACACAGTGATGCTGTTTTCTAATGCAAGCTTAGGAAGTGCAGAAATATATAATATAATATATAATAATGCACTTCAAAACAAGCTGCAGTCGTCGCTGCTAAAATAAAAAGGTGGATGAGACGGCCAAACGTCAAATCAATGCTGAGCACTTCCAGGGAGGCTTTTAATGGACCCCGGCAGCTCTAAGCCCCGCCCCCAAACTCATCCCACCGAAGTGACTTCAGCCGTGTGACTCCAGTCAGCTTCTGATTACGTCCTCAGTCTCATATATATATATATATATATATATATATATATATATATATATATATATCTGAAGCCTCAGTCCAGAAAAGTGCAGTCCTAGGAACAGCCAAGATACTGCGCAGAACCCTCAAACTCCCAGGCCTATGGAGCTTGAGGATGACACAGATACCACCCCAGAAGTGAGAAGGAGATTTTTATATATATATATATATATATATATATATATATATATATATATAGGTAAAGGTATATATAATTGACCCTTCTGTCTGTACTGTATGTCTGCTGCCCTCTAGTGGTTACAACACAGAGTCCTCTTGGACATGCACAGCTGTTCATTCGTCCATAATATGGATCACATGTCTGTTTGAGCACAAATGTATTAAATCAAATAATAAAACAAAATAAAAATAACACTAAAAAAAGAAACAAAGAAAATTGTAATTTTTCTTTATTGTTTAAATTCACCAAAACGTTTTTCTGCATAACTACATCCAACAGCATTCATGGTCGCCGTCACCGTGACCCTCATCAACGTCCCTTAGTGGCGATAGCGTGACATCATCTGTCTGCTGGCCACCAGGGGGCGACTCCTCTCTGGTTGTATAGAAGTCTATGAGTCGCAGCATCATGGCGGCGACTCAAACGGCAGAGAAAGACTGCTGGCTGTCGGTCCGTCGTCGGTTAAAAGCGTCTCGCCGCTACCCGTGTAAAGCACAAACATTGCACATCAACTTATAGCACAGCGTCGAGTTTCCTCCCGAAAATGACTCAAATAAAACGCGTGAACAGTGAGTTTCTACACTGAGAATGAGTTCAAACGTGACGGATGATCCCGAACACCGACAGCACCGCTAGCACTCGTAGCAACGTTAGCGCTCGTAGCGACATTAGCGCTCGTAGCGACATTAGCGCTCGTAGCGACATTAGCGCTCGTAGCAACGTTAGCGCTTTTAATGCCGTTATCTCACACCTTCATTTTCCATCTACTAAATATCGTATATTCAGAAACGGGAGGGATTTCTACGACTTTGTGTGGACGTATTAAATGTAGGTAGTTATTAAATGAAGAGGCAGAGCCGTAGCTGAGACTGTAGAAAGACTGAGGTCAAGAGTACAAAGTACACGATTGCAACACCGTCCCTTTATGTAATGTTCTGTACATTTTTTTCATTTCTTAAAATAGATTTTTGTGTAAATATCTCACGATTTCGAGCTGTTTCTGTTCTTCTTTTTTCCACCAAAAGCATATAGTTATATTTTAGATTTTTATTTTGCAAAATATCAACTTGGCTGTGTTTAATTTACGTAATTTGGGCCATTTAAAAAAAAAAAAAAAAAAAAAGGATGGAGCCGGGGGGAGGGGGCAATATTCAGAGAAAAACGTTTTCCAGATTAAAGTCGTACATTTACGAGAAAGAAAAGAAAATGAGATATTTTAAGTGGTAAGATTTAAGTGGTACACATCCAAAAAAAGCTCACACATTTCACCTTGTTTTTCCTGAAGAGGCCCGATTGTCGAAAATTTACAATTCAAATTTCAGAAAAAAAAAAAAAGAAAAACGTTCTTTTTATCGTAAATTCACGATTTTAATCTTGAAAATTCCACGTTTTTTCCCACCTCACCCTACTTGTTTTTATTTATTTATTTTTTTGTACCTATAATGGCCCTTATATGGCGTTTATTAATTTGTGTCTTATTCTATTATAAGTAACTTCAACCCTCGGGTTCCTGGGTCCTGGTCTCCGGTAGCTACGGCCCTGTCTAGCGTATTTCACAAAAAAAACACAATATTATAAACTTCTTGAATGATGCATTTACATTTTCGGGCTCAGTTGAACGTAACTTCAAACATTTTGCAGATTTATGGGATCTAAATATTCCCCGCTGTACGACAGCATCTTTATTGTTTTGCATTGATTCGGCTCTTTTATTGGGCTCTTTATTTTTATTATATTTCTATCTCAGCGATCGCTCTCCTCCGTCCGATACCAGCTCGTTTGGTTTTTTCATTTGCCAACATTGAACACAACAACTGTAGATCTGAAGGTAACATATGGCTATAATCTCCTTTAGTACCGTCATCGAAGCAAGGAGGAGGAGGAGGAGGAGGAGGAGGAGGAGGAGGAGGGACACAGTTCTCCTCCTAAGGACAAAGAAATGAGGGGAAATAAAAGTTATTTCAACTATTATGGCTGTAGTAGCTTTTTAACTTTTCCTGAATATGAAAAAAAAATCCAGATCCTTCAGAAACATCATGAAGAAAAACGATGACAACAAATGAATGAAATGTCCCACTAAGTCACTTTGCATAAATCTCTCCATGAAATCATCTTCTATATACATTTAAAACATTTAATCTCTTCGATCTTCATCCTTCTTCTTCATCAACACCCACAAATAACAACAAAAATCAGAAAGAGTCAGATTTCCTTTTTGTGTCAAACACAGGAGTCTCTGTTCAAGTAGATCAGCCGTCGTCATGTTGTTGTTGTTGTCGTGGTGACGGGTCTGCCCGATGATTTAGCAGACAAAAAAAACCTCGTAATCAGATGACAGAACGCGGTGACCACTTCCTGTTTCCTGTTTACTGAATGTGACGAAGGGAAAAAGACAACAACGTCCTTCTTTGTCTGTTTTCTTTTTAAAGGACAGAAACCATGGCAACCACAGACACTGAGCCGCCGATCGCTCTGCTCTTTGAAGAATGGAATATCTATATTTTTTGCTTTTGAAATAATGTGAGTGAACGAGAAAACACTCACTACGTCTTTGTTTTTTGTACAATAATCCATTGATAACAATCAATGCACAAAGAAAAAGACAAAAGCACACAAATATCCAAAAACGGAAATTGAGACACTTCAAGACAAAGAGATTTTTTCTCCTTTTCCTTTGATTTTTTTCCTCTTCTTCTTCTTCTTCTTCTCTCACGTGAATGTTTAAAATACACATATTAACCAGCTGGAGATTGTTTACATCAGTAGGAACTTCTAGGATTCTTCAAAAAAACAAAATAGCACAGTTTTAAGTCAATCCAGCTTTCCTGGCTTCATGGTGGAGAATCCTGGGTAAGACCAGGAGGGACCAGGAGGGACCAGGAGGGTCCGGTCCAGAGGAGGATTCCTGGCCACAGCTGGGGGGGGGGGGGGGGGGGGGCTGTGTGCCATCATGGTCTGGGCAGACGGCAGCTACTGGACGGCGAGGTGAAAGGTCGCCCTGAAGGTCAGGAGGGGGTCCTCTTGCTGGCGGTCTACGTAGAGATCGTGACTAAAAGGGGGGGGGGGGGCTCAGGGAGCAGAGAGAATACAGAAAGAGACAGGATCCGGGCTGGGCTCAGGTGAAGGGGCTGATGGGAAGTCGCTCTGAACTGCAGAGGAAGAGGAGCGAGGGGGGGGGGGGGGAGAGGAGGAAGGGAAGGAGGGGGGATGAAGCTCCAGAGAGTGAGACACCTGCAGACAGACACATGCAGCACATATGACTGAACCGCACTTCTATTACATCACTGTTTTACTGCTGGAAGAGGAAGGGGACGTCGTCATGGTGACGGCAAACTAAATGCAAGGGGGAGTAAACGGCACTATAGAGAGACAGACAGACATATAGACAGGCAGACAGACAGACAGATATAGAGATATAGATAGATAGACAGACAGACAGACAGACGGACAGACAGATAGACATATAGACAGACAGACAGGCAGACAGACAGACAGATATAGAGATATAGATAGATAGACAGACAGATAGACATATAGACAGACAGACAGGCAGACAGACAGACAGATATAGAGATATAGATAGATAGACAGACAGACAGACAGACAGACAGACGGGCAGATAGATATCTCTTCATCGTTGCAGGTTCATTATTCCTCTAATGTTACCAGACTTCTTGAGGACTAAAGACCACTAAAGATCCATTAACACCCACTAAAGACCCACTAAAGACCCACTAAAGACCACTGAAGACCACTAAAGACCACTGAAGACCACTGAAGACCCACCGAGCTGCCGGCCGTCTCCCCTCGGCGACTTCAGCAGATGGTTTCGAGGTGACGTGAGTTCTGGGGGAGAAGAGAAAAGCCGGGTTCACACACTGAGAGAGACAGACAGGTACAGGAGGCGTCAGGTAATTAAAGGGGTGTCTCACCGGCGTGTCGTTCCACTGCCGGGGCAGGTCTTCTGGCTCGGGGGGGTAGGACATCCAGGACGGGCTGCGGTACGAGGACGGCGGCGTCATGACGAAGTAGTCTGAGTAACCCGGCCGGTTGGCGGAGATGGCGTAGACCGCCGTGATCGGGTTTCCTGCCGGACCGGGAGATGGATTTAAGCTGAAACGTGACATCAGCACACACGGCGAGGTGTGAGACGGGTCCTTACCTGAGTAGGTGGAGATGGACTGGTCTACGGTGACGGCAGGGAAGGGGGCCCTGGACAGCGGCAGGTAGGGGGCGCCGTTGTGCTGCTGGGCCTGCAGGTCTGAGGCCTCAGACACGCGGGGCTTCAGGCTCACATCGGGGGTGGACCTGGTGGAGAGACCACAACCCTGTTAGCCTCTCTAGACCACACGGGGGGACCGTAGACCTGGTCTACACCATCTGAGAGCTGGGAGCCGCAGCAGGAACGTGTTTACTCTTCAGCTGTGTCATTCCTCGGTTCGTCCACTAGATGGCAGCGGCGCTCCTCTGTGATGGGGCAGTCCATTACTCTGCAGCACTAACTCACCCGGCAACACGGTCGGTCGACAGCATCCAGATGAAGGGGGGGGGGGGGTAGAGAGAGGTAGAGAGAGGTAGAGAGAGGGAGAGAGAGAGGGAGAGAGGTAGAGAGAGGTAGAGAGGTAGAGAGGGAGGGAGAGAGAGGGAGAGAGAGGTAGAGAGAGGGAGAGAGAGGTAGAGAGAGAGGTAGAGAGAGAGAGAGAGAGGTAGAGAGAGAGAGAGGGCGGTCCTTCTGATGAAGCTCATTAATATTCTGGACTTCTGTATTCTGCGTTCTGTCATAAATCTGATCAGAGATCAGCCTCAGAGCTGGTCCTCCTGCTGGTCCTCCTGGTGGATCTCCTGATGGTCCTCCTGCTGGTCCTCCTGGTGGATCTCTTGCTGGTCCTCCTGATGATTCTCCTGCTGGTCCTCATACTGGTCCTCCTGGTGGATCTCCTGATGGTCCTCCTGCTGGTCCCCCTGGTGGTCCTCCTGCTGGTCCTCCTGGTGGATCTCAGGTAGGGAAGGTCATAGAGACTCCAAACCGGTACCGGTGGGAGGCTTGTTCCCAGAAATAAGTACAACTGGAGACCCGAGTCGTGTCTACATGAATAAATACTGAATGTAGTGGTTGGTGGTACCGTCGTAATGAGGTCCCGGGTGGCGGTCCTGGTCTTGAGGGGATCAGTGGCGGGGGAGACCCGATGCCCATGTCAGGAAGCTGGGTGAACCGGAAGCCCTGCGGAAGGAAACGGAAGTTAGACTCGTATTCACCGCCAGCAGGAAGCATGACATCACCACGCCACGTAAACGCTACAATGTTTACCTTCTAAACTTACTTTAAAGCCCTGCTTCTTCATTTCAATCACATTATTATTATTAAGCCCATCACATGTATAACTCCCTTCACCTCCTTTGTATTGAGGGATCTGGAAGAACCCAGACTCACAGAAGAACCAGGACTCACAGAAGAACCAGGACCAGGACTACGTGCTCACCGGTTTGGGCAGGCTGCACTGGTGCATGTCCTCGTAGCCGGCGCTCCTCTGCCGGCCGCCACACGGGTGGTTCATGGTCCCGGGGGCGCTGGTCACGCCGTCGCTGTAGTGGCTGGTGTGGGAGGGGTTGTAGGCGCGGTGGGCGTGGTGGTGGTGGTGGTGGTGATGGTGGCGGCTGGAGGAGGAGGAGCGTTAAAACACACACCGCAGACACATGAATACTGGTGGAGGAAAACCAGGACACCTACCTGGTCGGAGGAGAAGGGGGGTCGTGGTCCGGCGGTGCCAGGCTGAAGGCGTTGCCTAGCAACATGTGCATCTGCGTGCGGACCTCGTCAATGGACGGCTGGGAGCTGAGCGTGGAGGAGTCGGAGCCGCGGTGAGCCTTCACCCCCAGGCTGCCGGTGCCGGTGGACCCGCCTCCGTAGCCCAGAGAGCTCATCAGGCGGTCCATGTTGGTCTCCTCGAAGGGCTCCGCTCCGGCCTGGAGACCACAGACCAGCAGAGACCAGCAGAGTTCACCAGCAGGTTCAGTCCGGTCCGTGTTCACGATCCGACACTTTGCAACTAGTAAACATGCCACTCATGGTGCCCGTTAATATATTTAATATTTACCCCAAATAGAAGAAATAGTACATAATATTTTATTATGTGGCTTCATTTCTTTGATATTTGTGTAAAAAAAAACAACAACTTTTGATGTCACTTTTTTAATTAAAATCTTAATTAATATATTAATTTGGACGCGAGAACAAATAGTGTAATCTGTTTCCCAAAAAGGTGATAATAATGATATTAAATGATCACGTAGCATTTCCACACATATCCAAGGCCATTTACCACGATCACACCTCTCATCTGAAGCCATGAATAGGTTGTCATCACATTCAGAGCCATTGACATTCAACTACAGCGCCGCGGTCACCGTGGTTACCGTGCTGCAGTCTCTCTCTCTCTCTCTCTCTCTCTCTCCATCTTCTGCTGTCGTTAAAGTGAAGGAATCACTTTGTCTCTAATCCTTTTCTGTCATTACCTGTCTGTCATTACCTGTCTGTCTGTCTGTCTGTCTGTCTGTCTGTCTGTCTGTCTGTCTGTCTGTCTGTCTGTCTGTCTGTCTGTCTGTCTGTCTGTCTGTCTGTCTGTCTGTCCTATCTGGTTAACAGTGTTCATGAGATAGTTGTGAGCTTCGCGGCGTCGGAGGAAGAGGAGGAAGAGGAGGGAAGTGAGAGGATTAAAGTTTTAAAAACGCTCTCCGAAGATGATTGATTTTTTTCAATTCGACAAAACGGTGCAGCTTTACTTTGTTTCATCATCGCTTGCTGTGACTCACCTGGTCAGAGGTCAGAGGTCGTCACAGGATCAGGAGCTGAACATCTCCCCCACAGTAAAACCCCTCCACTCACTCACTGAGTCCTGGTTAGAGCTTAAAGGTCACAGAGGTCGTTGCTTCGGATGACTCATAGCGGTTTTTATTCATTTATGCCGCTCTGCTCGACTGACCCCGTTCCTCGCTGCGTCGTTTTTTTAAAATGCAGAAACAGAGAGCGCCGGACTCTATGGTGACCCGACAGACTCGACGGTGACCGGACAGACTCTATGGTGACCCGACAGACTCGACGGTGACCGGACAGACTCTATGGTGACCCGACAGACTCTATGGTGACCCGACAGACTCGACGGTGACCGGACAGACTCTATGGTGACCCGACAGACTCTATGGTGACCCGACAGACTCGACGGTGACCCGACAGACTCTATGGTGACCGGACAGACTCGACGGTGACCGGACAGACTCTATGGTGACCCGACAGACTCGATGGTGACCTGACAGACTCTATGGTGACCCGACAGACTCGGTGGTGACCCGACAGACTCTATGGTGACCCGACAGAATCGACGGTGACCCGACAGAATCTATGGTGACCCGACAGACTCTATGGTGACCCGACAGAATCGACGGTGACCCGACAGAATCTATGGTGACCTGACAGACTCTATGGTGACCCGACAGACTCGGTGGTGACCCGACAGACTCTATGGTGACCCGACAGAATCGACGGTGACCCGACAGACTCTATGGTGACCCGACAGACTCGACGGTGACCCGACAGACTCTATGGTTACCCGACAGACTCGACAGTGCCCTGACAGACTCTATGGTGACCCGACAGACTCGGTGGTGACCCGACAGACTCTATGGTGACCCGACAGACTCGACAGTGACCTGACAGACTCGACAGTGACCTGACAGACTCTATGGTGACCCGACAGACTCTATGGTGACCCGACAGACTCTATGGCAGGGGTCTCAAACTCAACTAACCTGTGGGCCGCTGGAGGTAAAGTCTGGGTGAGGCTGGGTCACATCAAGTATTCCACAAAAAAAGGGGGACCAATGTTTGTGGGTGCGGCTTACATTCAGGTGCGCTCAATAGTCTGGAAATTACGGTCGAGTGACCAAAGTTGCTAATTTGTGTTGTTGTCACGAGCCTGAGCTACGGTAGCCCACAAGTGATAAAAAATACAAAACGCACAGGGCAACGACTCACGCAGAAAATGTGAAGAAAAAAACGTGTGGGCCGCACCAACACCAAGCTTTGATTTCAGGTAGGGGGCCGCAAAATATCGTTCCAGGGGCCGCAATTGGCCCGCAGGCCGCGAGTTTGAGACCCCTGCTTGACGGTGACCCGACAAACTCGGCCGCGGTGACCCGACAGACTCTATGGTGACCCGACAGACTCTATGGTGACCTGACAGACTCGACGGTGACCCGACAGACTCTATGGTGACCCGACAGACTCTATGGTGACCTGACAGACTCGACGGTGACCCAACAGACTCGGCCGCGGTGACCCGACAGACTCTATGGTGACCTGACAGACTCTATGGTGACCCGACAGACTCTATGGTGACCCGACAGACTCTATGGTGACCCGACAGACTCTATGGTGACCCAACAGACTCTATGGTGACCCGACAGACTCTATGGTGACCCGACAGACTCTATGGTGACCCGACAGACTCTATGGTGACCCGACAGACTCTATGGTGACCCAACAGACTCGGCCGCGGTGACCCGACAGACTCTATGGTGACCCGACAGACTCTATGGTGACCTGACAGACTCGACGGTGACCCGACAGACTCGACAGTGACCCGATAGACTCTATGGTGACCCGACGGCGTTACTCACATCGTAGCCGTTGTTCCGGATGCCCCGCCGGGATCGCTCCCTCAGCACCAGCAGGTCCATCTCCGTCTCCACCGGGCTCGGGCTGCTCAGGGACTGGCGGCTCCAGTAGGTGGGCTCTCGGGGGTGGGAGTACCTGGAGGCCCCGGAGAGGAAACACTGTAACCGCAGAGCATTCAGGGTCCTAGACCGGGTGTCTGTTAATAACGTTCACCCTCAATTTACTCCACGTCTCCATTTCTAGCTACTTTTGCTGGATTAATCACTCCTTATTTTCACCAAATTCTTAAATTAAATAAACAACAACTTTAGACACTTTTTTTATCGTGAACAAATAGTTCGGTATTCGGTTAAAAGACGCAGCTGCCACTGTGAAATAGGTAAAAAGATAAATAGGTGAGGTCACTAACACGTAGTCATTTAAGTTGATTAAACTTTAACTATTCACACAATCGACTACGTCTACAAGTTAGCAGAATAATCGTAACATTTTATAGTAATTTAATCAAACTTAAATAATCAAGTACTCTGTAATCTAATCTTTAATTCGATATTAAATCCAACACAAAGGTTGAACGTGAATCTTTTTTTTTAATGCCTAGAAAGAAGCCAAACAGACACTTCATACACGTGTACGAAGTGTAAAACATGAATGTGCTTATCAAACATCACCCCTGGCAACTCTCTTTATGTGTTGCTTAGCAACTAAGCTCCACAGCCACACGTCTGCAGCACATCTATAATCCTCGCTGGGAAGAAAAGTTGTAAAGCACTTTGAAAGCACTTTACTGGCTGCTGCTTAAATAATGATGAAAATGAAATCGATCAAAAAGTAGAACATTCAGACGCTTCGACGATAAAAATAGAGACTCGGAGACGTCGGAATCTTTTCTCTTGCACTTACAGCCGACTGTGTGACTGTGATCAAACAGCTCCACACCTCTTGTGACATCCCGCGAAGGAGGCCCTCTTCTCCTCGGCCGTCATTGGCTCCTTGACCCCGTTGTCGTGGCGACCGTGCCTGGCGTCGCGGTGGCCGTAGCCGTGGCTGCCGCCCTCGGACAGGGAGAACTCGCCGTAGCCTTTCCTCCGGGCCTTCTGACGCAGCTTGTTCCTGTAGTGCTCGATGTCCGACTTCTGCTTCAGCCCGCCGTGGTTCGCCTGCAGTAACACACCAACGTTTCCTCACATCCACATGTTTGTTTTTAATTTATAATAATATAATAAAGTATAATAAATATATATAATAAAGTCACATCAAACTTTCCCCTGCAGCTTGATAATCAGAGATGTATTTCTGCGAATCACTTAATCAAGACATTTCAAAATGCCATCCTATTAAAATGCATAATGAATATAATGAAAAAAAACCTCAAAATGTCATTATTTAAAATGGCGACTCTCTGAATGTAGCAGCCCGATGGCAGAAGGAATAAAATATTTGGTGTTTCCTCAGAGGAACACGATAACGGCGGCCTGAAGGCATCACAGAGAACTGACGAGACAAAGCGTAATCAGGCTGAGAACATTCTTTGCCTTTTTAATCTGAATGTCCCTTAATCCCATATATCCCGGTATCGCCCTGTCACGGATGTATCGGTGCAGACGCCGGCTGATGGAGGAAATAAACGACCACACTGATGATTAAATAAGCAGAATAAGAAGAAGAACACGGCTGGGAAACATCTGCTGGGTGACTTCTGTGTTCTGTCAGTGTGTGTGTGTGTGTGTGTGTGTGTGTGCAGACTCACCTCCCCGTTGAGGACCACCGAGTCCTGGCTGTGGGAGGAGGAGGAGGGGTAGGAGTAGGTGGGCTGGGCGGTCATGGGTTTGATGGTGATGAGACGCAGAGAGCCGGAGTCCTCGTACGGGTCTGAGAGGGAATCGAACCAACGGGTTAGCACGAGTCGGATGGGAACTCAAAAACATAAGTGCAAATTCTTTCAAATCCCGTCAGTTTTATATATGTGTAGATAAGGTAGTTAGATATAAGTAGGTATATATCATTTCTTTTCTTTTATTATATATATCTTTAAAAGAAAATGATGTATGTTGTGCTGTATCTCAATAAACATGATATATCTGGGGTCCCGTGGTGAAGGATTTTTTAGTCTGTCTTGATGCGTGGAGGTCAGCCGGTTGCCGCTGGCAGCAGCAGCGGCGGCTGTGAACCAGATTGTGAAACCACGGACGCCACGTGTAAATAACATGTACCCTGAAAACCAGCAGCTGCCCTGAGACCAGGTCAGGTCCGGTCGCCACAGATGGCCCACGTGTTTCCATGACGACCACAACACAGTTCACTGCTTTTATCTTGTTTTCTGGACACAAGGAGATCATAGTGACTCAGGTATTTTGCTGTGACTGTAGATGCTCCAGAGAGGAGGGGATTATCACCTAAGAGGAGGGGGCGGGGCTTATCTCCACGTAGACTCCAAAATCAGGTCTCCTCCATCACGGCTGGAATCACCACTATTGCTGCTTTCTACATGTTGAAGTCCCAGATCCACCAGGAAACCAGACCCCGTCCTGTCTGGGTTCATGACATCATCATGACATCATTCAGAGGTGCTCAGTGGATTTCACCAAGCTGGATTCATTGGATCCAGCAGGACCCACGTGGGCTGGTTCCCCACAGCTGGATGAACCAGGATAAAGTATTGATCTATGATTTAATATCAATAACCAGATGTAAAGGATGCTGAAATAACTCCATCATGATGGTGATCAGTAAAAAGTGCTGAGTCATGCTTTGTTAGGTCTGTCTGCAAGACCACAAGATAACTACTGTTAAAACGCTGGTTTTCTGAATGGAGTCTGGTTGATGGTGCTAGGCTACGCTAACATTGTAGCTGCTCCATCAACACTCCAAATAAGGTCATCTAGACATAAATACAGCAGAGACCTTGTTGTTTGGACCACAGACAGTCTCTGGTTCCTCCACATAGTCTGGTCTGGTCTCTGGACTAATGTGAGCTACTATCTAGACCTCTGGGGGACCACAGACAGTCTCTGGTTCCTCCACATAGTCTGGTCTGGTCTCTGGACTAATGTGGTCTACTATCTAGACCTCTGGGGGACCACAGACAGTCTCTGGTTCCACATAGTCTGGTCTCTGGACTCATGTGAGCTACTATCTAGACCTCTGGGGGACCACCAGGGCTGGACTGGCCATCGGGCATATCGGGCATTTGCCCGAAGGGCCGATGGCGATTATGGGCCGAGCCTTTTTTAAAAAAAATTTTAACTAATGGTATTAGTGTTATTAATGGTATTAGTCATGATACATATTCAGTGTTTCCCACACATTGAATGGACTTAACTAGCGGCTCTAATAATAGGCCTAAACAGGAGGGCAGCAGCGCTTATTATAAGGGGAAATCCTCGCGGCTGATTTGGTTCATCAACGTCCTGTTTACCCCCGTCGCCATGGCAAGGCGTCCCCCCCCCGCCGACCCCCCTTTAGCTGCGCGAGTTTGACAGTGCGTGCGCGTCTGTCAAAACCAAAACACCAAGGAAGGCTGAGGAATAGTCACCCACTTAATTTAATAATAATAATAGTCATAATAAACTAATAGTATAAAGCAGCCATCCCCAACCGTGCGGACCCAGTGACTAACTAATAACCTGCCATAAGGTGAAATAAAGAGTCGGTGAAGTTGAAAATATATTCACAGATTCGGGATCAATACATCTGAAGTGAAACGTTTTCAAACACAAATGATGCCTCTTCCCCACCGTAATATCAAAGACTACGAGCTACAAGCACCAAAACACAGATTTTTTACAAAAATCAGCTGTTCTCCGAGCTGAACGGAGAACATTGATCTATATGCGCAGTGACAGCCGGGCGAGTGCGCAGGGACCGTCTGCAAATTACAAGACAAAAGCAAGACGCTGCAAACAAGAGGAAAACAATATTGTATAACACTGTTATACAATATTGTTTTCCTCTTGTGCGCCACTAGTGCTGTTGTTTTTTGTTGTTGATCAAAATATTCTCCAGGGGCATTCAAATAAATAAATCGTTGATATTGGACTTATTTTCTTTCAAGCGTACATTTTTATCTGTCCCTCAACACAGGCTATGACTACTACTACTGTCTGCTACTACAACCAACCTGGACATAATTTGGCCCTCAGTGAAAACTAATTGGGGAACCCTGGAAGGCTCAGCACTGTGTTTTAGTCATTTTTCTTTTCCTCTTTTCTTGAATGCTTAAACTCCTCAACCCCATTTAGTATGTCAACATTTTGTATTAGTACCAGCAGTTTGTAAGAAATTGGTCAGTGATTAATGTCATATTTTGGTTCTCGGCTGAAAATGCCCGGCCCAGTCCAGCCCTGGGGACCACAGACAGTCTCTGGTTCCACATAGTCTGGTCTCTGGACTCATGTGAGCTACTATCTAGACCTCTGGGGGACCACAGACAGTCTCTGGTTCCTCCACATGGTCTGGTCTGGTCTCTGGACTCATGTGAGCTACTATCTAGACCTCTGGGGGACCACAGACAGTCTCTGGTTCCACATAGTCTGGTCTCTGGACTCATGTGGTCTACTATCTAGACCTCTGGGGGACCACAGACAGTCTCTGGTTCCACATAGTCTGGTCTCTGGACTCATGTGGTCTACTATCTAGACCTCTGGGGGACCAGAGACAGTCTCTGGTTTCACCTTCACGTCACATAACAGCTGATCACATGAGAACAAAAGCTTCCAAATCAAATTAAATCTGAGAAGAGGAACCTGAGCTCCAGACTCACTGAAGGTAACTGGTTGTGTTCTTCCTCCGCCGGTCTCAAGTCTTTTTATTGTCCTCGCTATGACTTTGTATTCAGTGTACAAGTACCTGTGTACTGCATGTACACTTGTATTCGATCCGCCCTTTTCTTTTTCTGCTTTTATTCTGCTGTTTTCTGTCCGTCTCGGCTTCTCAGCGGCGAGATAAAAAACGGAACAATTATTCACAGGCTCCTCGGGGCATTCACTCACTCGCCTGCATAAACACTATAAATCACACAAATGACGGTGAACTTTTGCTGATGCAAAAAGAAGGGAGATTGAAAATAAGCACAGCGTGCTGAATGTCGTGGAACAGAAGGCTGCAGCGTTATCGGCGATCAGAGCCCCCTTTATGAAAGCGAGTCTGCAGGAATGTGATCGGGGATCTGCTGGGACGACATGCAGCACGTTCACCGACACCGCTCACAGCAGGGAGCCCAGATAACAGCATATCGATTCATGAATGGGATTATAATAATGTTTACACCTGCAGCTTCATTTGAACTCAAAGTCAAAAATAACCAACGATGTCAGAATGATGTCATCTGTCTGTGAGCAGATATAGTGCTGCCATATATATATATAAATATATATATATGTGTGTGTGTGTGTGTGTGTGTGTGTGTAGTGTATAATGTATAGTATACGTGGTCACAGACGGTTACATGATGCGACAGCAGGCTGAGTCACTGCATGTGTTCATTAGCTCATATTAATTATCCTTTAGGTCAAATAGAACATTGTGATGTAGTGTGTGTGTGTGTGTGTGTGTGTGTGTACCACTGACACACTCTTTGGTGTGTGCAAACAGACAGAGTGTATCTCTCTTAGCCCCTCCCACTTCCTGTCTGCTGCCTCACCGTTGGCGTTCCTCTTGTGGAGCTCCTCCTTGCCGTTCTTGCTGCTGCCGCCGGTCGCCGTCCGGCGGGCCGACGAGCTCTTGCTGGTGTTGAGCTTCCCGGAGCCGCCGCTCGACACCGAGCCGTCCTCCTCGCTTGGCAACCGCCTGTGGTAGCCATGGCAACAGAGAGAGAGAGAGAGAGAGAGAGAGAGAGAGAGAGAGGGGTGAAGGCTCGTTCATCTGAGCAACACAACCCGACTGCATGGTCTCACACTGACGAGGTTAGAGAATCACAGGAGAGACGTGGTGTGTGTCTGTGTGGAACATGAACACAAACACACACAACACACACTCTACCTCACAACCCCTCCTGTCTCACCCCCTGGTTGTCAAGACAACTGAATGAGTTTTGACGAAGATGCGATTCTGGCTCCTAGATGCTACATCGTAGCTCTTTGCCATATCTTTCAGAATGGTAATAAGTTTGTAGTTATTGTGTGATCCTACTTTTGTAATATTAATAAAATGAATCCCATAAAAAATAAAGTACAGAAGATGCAGAGAGCAGAAACATGTCCGCGGCCTTGTGGCATGACAACATGGCGGTCGGTCTACAGGTGGGTCAGAGATTGGCCATGTAACGGTGTGTGTGTGTGTGAGTGTGTGTGTGTGTGCCAGAGAGGAGCAGCAGAATCAATAATCACACCGCTGAGAGCTCATTTTCATCTCCCTCTTCTTTTACGTATTAACATGTTTGAACCAGAGGAACTTCACTGCTGAAGATGATGAATAAATAACTCGTGTGGACACGTTTTTATTGAAGGTGAGTCTTATAAATAAACATGTGTTTACGTCCTGGAGGAGCGGAGCACTAATCCCTCCTCCATTCATTTCCGTTTAGGAGCGTGTAAATATGAGACACTGTCTTGGCAGCGCTCGCGTGTCTGAATTTGCATTTTTGTTTTTCCCTGCGTGCGAGGCGGCGTGATGCATCTCAATCCTGACTCCCAACTTCCCCCGAGGGAACGGTGACACCCGCTGGGTGTAGGCGGGTGAGCGTGGGCGTAGCTGCTTCTTCATTCTGTCCTAAATGTTTCCTGTTTCATGCAGAGAAACAGATTAGAACTCAGTAATCCACAGTTTGGGGAAGAAACGTTGAATACGTTTAAAACTGGGACATTTGTGAATCGCATTCATCGCTCACATGTGAAAAAACAGGAAGACGGGAACGAGGAAGATGTAGGTACAAAAATCAAACTATGTACGGAGGATAGAGACTACGTACGGAGGATAGAGACTACGTACGGAGGATAGAAACGCCGTACGGAGGATAGAAACGTCGTACGGAGGATAGAGACTACGTACGGAGGATAGAGACTACGTACGGAGGATAGAAACGCCGTACGGAGGATAGAAACGTCGTACGGAGGATAGAGACTACGTACGGAGGATAGAGACTACGTACGGGGGATATAGACTACGTACGGAGGATAGAGACTACGTACGGGGGATAGATACGCCGTACGGAGGATAGAGACTACGTACGGAGGATAGAGACTACGTACGGAGGATAGAGACTACGTACGGAGGATAGAGACTACGTACGGAGGATAGAGACTACGTACGGAGGATAGAGACTACGTACGGAGGATAGAGACTACGTACGGAGGATAGAGACTACGTACGGAGGATAGAGACTACGTACGGAGGATAGAAACTACGTACGGAGGATAGAGACTACGTACGGAGGATAGAGACTACGTACGGAGGATAGAGACTACGTACGGAGGATAGAGACTACGTACGGAGGATAGAAACTACGTACGGAGGATAGAGACTACGTACGGAGGATAGAAACTACGTACGGAGGATAGAAACGCCGTACGGAGGATAGAAACTACGTACGGAGGATAGAGACTACGTACGGAGGATAGAAACGCCGTACGGAGGATAGAAACTACGTACGGAGGATAGAGACTACGTACGGAGGATAGAGACTACGTACGGAAGATAGAAACGTCGTACGGAGGATAGAAACTACGTACGGAGGATAGAAACTACGTACGGAGGATAGAAACACCGTACGGAGGATAGAGACTACATACGGAGGATAGAGACTACGTACGGAGGATAGAAACTACGTACGGAGGATAGAAACGCCGTACGGAGGATAGAGACTACGTACGGAGGATAGAGACTACGTACGGAAGATAGAAACGTCGTACGGAGGATAGAAACTACGTACGGAGGATAGAAACTACGTACGGAGGATAGAAACACCGTACGGAGGATAGAGACTACGTACGGAGGATAGAAACGCCGTACGGAGGATAGAAACGTCGTACGGAGGATAGAGACTACGTACGGAGGATAGAAACGCCGTACGGAGGATAGAGACTACGTACGGAAGATAGAAACGTCGTACGGAGGATAGAAACTACGTACGGAGGATAGAAACTACGTACGGAGGATAGAAACTACGTACGGAGGATAGAGACTACGTACGGAGGATAGAGACTACGTACGGAGGATAGAAACTACGTACGGAGGATAGAAACACCGTACGGAGGATAGAGACTACGTACGGAGGATAGAAACGCCGTACGGAGGATAGAGACTACGTACGGAAGATAGAAACGTCGTACGGAGGATAGAAACTACGTACGGAGGATAGAAACTACGTACGGAGGATAGAAACACCGTACGGAGGATAGAGACTACGTACGGAGGATAGAAACGCCGTACGGAGGATAGAAACGTCGTACGGAGGATAGAGACTACGTACGGAGGATAGAAACGCCGTACGGAGGATAGAAACGTCGTACGGAGGATAGAGACTACGTACGGAGGATAGAAACTACGTATGGAGGATAGAGACTACGTACGGAGGATAGAGACTACGTACGGAGGATAGAGACTACGTACGGAGGATAGAAACTACGTACGGAGGATAGAGACTACGTACGGAGGATAGAAACGCCGTACGGAGGATAGAAACTACGTACGGAGGATAGAAATGCCGTACGGAGGATAGAGACTACGTACGGAGGATAGAGACTACGTACGGAGGATAGAAACTACGTACGGAGGATAGAGACTACGTACGGAGGATAGAAACGCCGTACGGAGGATAGAAACTACGTACGGAGGATAGAAATGCCGTACGGAGGATAGAGACTACGTACGGAGGATAGAGACTACGTACGGAGGATAGAGACTACGTACGGAGGATAGAGACTACGTACGGAGGATAGAGACTACGTACGGAGGATAGAAACTACGTACGGAGGATAGAGACTACGTACGGAGGATAGAAACGCCGTACGGAGGATAGAAACTACGTACGGAGGATAGAAATGCCGTACGGAGGATAGAAACTACGTACGGAGGATAGAAACGCCGTACGGAGGATAGAAACTACGTACGGAGGATAGAAACGCCGTACGGAGGATAGAAACTACGTACGGAGGATAGAAATGCCGTACGGAGGATAGAGACTACGTACGGAGGATAGAAACGCCGTACGGAGGATAGAAACCCCGTACGGAGGATAGAAACTACGTACGGAGGATAGAAACGCCGTACGGAGGATAGAAACTACGTACGGAGGATAGAAACGCCGTACGGAGGATAGAAACTACGTACGGAGGATAGAAATGCCGTACGGAGGATAGAGACTACGTACGGAGGATAGAAACGCCGTACGGAGGATAGAAACCCCGTACGGAGGATAGAAACTACGTACGGAGGATAGAAACGCCGTACGGAGGATAGAAACTACGTACGGAGGATAGAAACGCCGTACGGAGGATAGAAACCCCGTACGGAGGATAGAAACGCCGTACGGAGGATAGAAACTACGTACGGAGGATAGAAACGCCGTACGGAGGATAGAAACGCCGTACGGAGTATAGAGACTACGTACGGAGGATAGAGACTACGTACGGAGGATAGAAACTACGTACGGAGGATAGAAACTACGTACGGAGGATAGAGACTACGTACGGAGGATAGAAACTACGTACGGAGGATAGAGACTACATACGGAGGATAGAGACTACATACGGAGGATAGAAACTACGTACGGAGGATAGAAACTACGTACGGAGGATAGAAACGCCGTACGGAGGATAGAGACTACGTACGGAGGATAGAAATGCCGTACGGAGGACAGAAACTCCCGACTCAGCAGATCTGGAGACCTTGTCCTCGGCTTCATCCACATATGTTTGCTAACTAGTTTGTTTTGTCACCAAACAGCTTGGTGTCAACAGCGGATTTATCTTCATCCAGTCAGTCTGTCGGAGTCGGCCATGTTTATCTCCCGGCTCAACGCCGCCAACGTAAACAAGACACGGATGTTGGGGTTCAGTTGGAGTCTTCACACGTCTGCTCGGCTCGTTCAACTCAACACAAGCTCACGTTCAGCTTGTGTTGAACTGAATTCATGAAGCGGTGTTTCGTAATGTTTCCCAACCAAATTACAGCAAACGATGTAAAGCTGACACACGTGACTGTGTTTTTTATGTTGGTAGCTTTCAGCTACACTAGTTAATAATTATATTTGAATAACATAACAAGTGTGAATTATCATCCGACACCTGAGTGTTTTAGTGATTTTTAGCTAATTGTCTTTGTTTTACTGAAACAGCAACAACAACAGTGATGTGGTTCAGTTCCACCACAATCATCCAATCTGTTTCTCCGTGAAAAAGCGATGAAATCTACTGGACTGAACACGACCTGCTAGGTGTTGAATATTTCCCTCAGGAGGAGACCAAAACGGAGGTGAAGGGAGCGTTGGAAGATGCAATATGCCAAATGCAAGCAATTTCCCCCAAAACTTAAAGGGTTCACCAATTTCCTCAGCTCCCCCAATAAACATTTCCTCTGATATGACGGGCCAATAAGATCCCTTGTGGATATTTTGGTATTTCCAGTGATAGCTGATCGGCGTCGGTCATGCGAGGAAGTGACGATTGGTATTCCTTCAACACCGTCGCCATGCCAACCATTATGATGACTGACAGCGGCCTCTTCTTCTGGTCCTTTTTACATTGAACTTATCTAATTAACCAAGTGAATGTGAACGTGGAAACTACAGTAAACACCATAATATGGTAAATCCACTACAGGACATTCTTGATATTCTCTGCAATCAGGGGGGGGGGGAGATATGTGTCTATATATGGATATCAGCAGCAAACATGAGCTCAGAACTAGGTCTTACCCTCCTTTGTGTATGTCGGCTGACGGGGGTCTCTTGCTGGCGGTCCCGTCCTGGTGGACCTTCTTGTCCAGCGACAGCGCGAGCGGAGCGTCTCGTACCGGCAGCCCCAGAGCCAGCGTCTCCTTGGTAACGGAGACAGCCTCTTCACCCACTCGGCCCATGTGCTTCTTGGCGTAGTCGAAGCCCTGGACGGGCTGCCGGGGGGGACAAGACACACAACGGGGGTCAGAGGAGACCTCCACAAGGTCACGTCAATCAGTTCACCCAGAAACCGCCTTGTGGTCCTCATTGAATGCAGATTGTTTGTGTGTTCGGTTCCCGGCTGGATTGACGGACCGACGGCCGTTTTCAGGAAACAGAGCACGTGCAGAACAAAGCACAAAGCCACACAAGATACAGATCATGGTAGATGGACCCTGTTAACATACATTCATACAGTGATGGAGCCGCCTCTGCATCGGGATCTCATCTCACCCATCACACATTCACAGGCTGCAGCAGAAGTCAATGGCACTGATGAGCCACATTAACGAGCAGCCACAACACATGAAGCACCACGAGAGTCAACGGTCAAACCACACAACAGCACGGATGAACACACATGTGAATGGTATTCACATTCTGGGAAAATGCTGCATGAAACAAGTTTTCTGTCAAAAAACAATATTTCTACCTTCTGTGATTTACTACAGCCGATCCTAATCATAAAAAACCCTTTCTGTTTCCCCCCGAATACACTTCGCTTCATCTCACAACATAAACTGCAGAATTAGAAATAATAACCAGTAATGCAGTTGTGGTTTTATGTCATCCTTATATACATTCGAGTGGTGTTTTTGTATCTTGAAGACAGCTGGAGTTACTTTCATAACATTTATTCTAATTTTTTACTGAATGGCCCTGAACGCCTCGGGAGAGAAAACGCATCAGATAACATGAACGTTGAACAGAACAAAAGATTATGCAGTTTTTTTTGCAAGTTTTTAAAAATGAATTTAAATGCTATTATTAGGTATTATTAGGTGGCATATATTGTTGTTTCACTTTCTTCTGAAAAATGTACGTATTGGAAGTTGATTTGGACAAAAGCGTCTGATAAATGCTCTAAATGTAAATGTAAATACATACAGTTCAGGGTTTGTGTTAAGCTAACGTTAGCACACTTTTGTTCATTGCCTAGCAACAATATACAGAAAAAAAGCAGCTAAACTGTGCATGAGACTGTTTCCTTGAATATGTGAAATAAAACCGCCGGACAACGGTTCCTTGAAGGCAACGCGACCGGCTCTCCTCGCCTCCATTTCAGACAGAGGTGATTGGATGAACCTCCCTAACCACAAACAGATTCTTTTTTATTGTGTCTGCCGGGGAACTGACATGCTTGATGAAAACATTGAGAAAGTAAATAAATATTAAAGCTAAACGCCACCTTCGAAGTCCGGGGGGGGGGGTAAAGACATCTTTTGTGTTGCAAAGTCTCTTCATTTACATTAAACGAGCGGAGAGAGAAAGGCCTCATTCAGGTTACACAACCCGGATTCTGTTTTGTTTTTTTGCCTCCCCCCTTTTTCTATTTTTAGCGGCTCTTAAAATGGGACGCCTAATGCATCTGATGATGCACGCTGCACTGCGAGTGCATGTGAGGTCAGGCAGCAGCTGACGGCGCTGTTAATAATTCAGCATTCACATACAGACGCTGCCGGACCGTCAGAATGATGGATCAATACGGATGGACCACCGGACCGATGGACCACCGCTAGACCACCGCTGGACCAATGGACCGCCGGACCGATGTATCAATACGGATGGACCACAGAACTGATGGTCCGTCGCACATGTGGCTGCAGAATACAGCGAGAGGGAGGGGGGAGAGTATATGGATTGATCATGCTTGTGTGTGTGCGCACGCACTTTTTACCGTTGAAGTGATGCATGCTGACAGTTTGACTCTTTATCGTGTGAAAGAGGTATGGAGAGTGCAAATACCCATCTGCCTGTGTGTGTATGTGCATGTGTGTGTGTGTGTGTGTGTGCATGGATTATTACGGAGCGACCGTCAGACCCTTGGTGGCTGCTGGGTAACGGCCGCCATGAGCGGAGACATTATGGATTCCCAGAGACGACGGCCGAGGGGCGTGACCTTGACATTTCACCACTCCACTGGCTCAAGGTCGTCCTCCCTCCCCCGGCTGTCCTCGGACGGCGTGTGGACTTGACAAACGGCCGTCGTTCACTGTTTCAGCCTAATGAAGACTCGGGGGGGGGCGGGGCTTGTGGTGGGGGGTCTGATGGCTCCATCGGGGGATGGATGACGCCGTCGACCCCGCCACACTTCTCTGCTTCTCCTCTCGTCTAACTTTAACAGGCAGCGTGGCGAGCTGCAGCAGAGGGACCAGATATGCTCGATCCCCCCGCCGGCCGTATTGATCCACATTCAGCTGCAGCGGAGCGCTGAGCGGACGTGAACCACGGACGGAAAGCAGAGCGGGGGCTCGAACGCCTGCTGCAGCAGGTGGAGGTCATGATGCAGCAAAAATGCAAAACACCTCTACTGTTGGCGTACACGGAGGCACAGCGGGCGTCAGAGTGAAGATGAAGTGAGCCGGACTCTGCAGGATCTCCTTTAATGCTTAAGCACACATGCAGACCTTCTATAGACCCTGGTATTGATCGGCAGCTTTAGCTCGTCCTGCTAATACACACAGCTGATCGATGTGAGGTTGGTGGTCCTGGTAGTGCTGCAAACTAGACCACATCTGACATCCTGAAGTCCACCTGGACTTCCCTTATTTTTCTTCTTTCAAGAAAGAGACCATCACAAAATGTTCCTCACTGCTGGATGAGTCTGTCTACTTTAGTTTTGAGAATACGAACGAAAATATGTTGAAAAAATGAATGAATTTAATCGGATGGATAAATAAAAAAAAACGGAAAGTAAGTATACCTCTATCACCTCATTCCCTTCACATCTCTCACTGTTTAGAATCCATCCATCCATCGTCTACCGCTTATCCTGTATTCAGAGTCCCGGGTGGGGCTGGAGCCGATCCCAGCTGTCATTGGGTGAAGGCAGGGTTCACCCTGGACAGGACGCCAGTCCAGCGCAGGGAGGAAGCCGGAGAACCCGGAGAGAACCCACGCTTACACAGGGAGAACATGCAAACTCCACACAGAAGGAACCCGGGCCGACCCGGGAATCGAACCCCGGACCCTCTTGCTGTGAGGCGACAGTCTGTTTAGAATCTAAAATAGTAAAAATGCATCCCTCTTTAAAAACACACAGACTGTTTTCATTACATCACCACAAGCTCGTCCCAAATTAAATCCCCACGTCAAATATTCATACCGTTTGCTCCGGCGTGCCTCTGCTCTGTATGAACGGGGATTGTGGCCTCACGGCACCGCTTGTTAAATCTCACATATCTGGACTCTTTAATATTTGATGAGTAAAACGCATAATGATAAATGTTTACAAAAGGGTTGTAAACGCAAAGAAAATCCTCAGAGAATGTAAATATAAAGCTGTATAAAGTCTGGGGGGAGCTGGACCAGAATAACCTGCAGGATCGACGGGATCCACATCTGCAGGGTTCTTTGTACCTCAGCTCAACTTTCCATCTGTTGGTGCTCTGCTTGGGCTCCGGCCGTGATGAAATACATAATTCAGCGAGTGGAAACAGGATTGTGTTGAGGGTCCGTGCAGGACTCCTGCTGAGCCACTGTGGGGATGAGAGTTCTTCATCTGAGGGGATCAAACGAGCTGCTTAAAAGGGAGAAAGGAGGCCGATGACAAGCTGGAGTCACTTTTTTTCTTTTTTAATGGAGGCGGCAAAATAAATCTGGTTCGGTCCGGTTCGCAGCTTTTCTCCTCGTCGTTAATTCAGCCGGTCGACTCAAAGTGAAACAATTTAAATCTAAAGGAACGTGCTTGTGATTTTTACAGCCCTATTATAGTTTTGTTTTTTACCCTCCCCACCTTTAGCTCACTGCCCCCTCCTCTCTCCTCCTATTGATCTCTCCCAGCCAATGAGGATGGAGGAATAAGTCATGTCCACAGCAGCACAGTAGCCTCATGCACAGATTCACCCAGCAACAAGGACGGCCAGCACACAGATCAGCAGCCAGCACGGCACGGGTCCATGAGACTCAGCAGACTGTTACTCAGCCAGTCAGCCAGTCATCCATTCATCTATTCACTCAATCATCCAGTCACTCAGTCATCCATTCACTCAGTCATCCAGTCAGTTAGTCATCCATTCATCCATTCACTCAATCATCCATTCACTCAGTCACTCAGTCATCCACTCATCCAGTCACTCAGTCATCCAGTCATCCATTCACTCAGTCATCCAGTCATCCAGTCACTCAGTCATCCATTCATCCATTCACTCAATCATCCATTCACTCAGTCACTCAGTCATCCACTCATCCAGTCACTCAGTCATCCAGTCATCCATTCACTCAGTCATCCAGTCATCCAGTCACTCAGTCATCCAGTCATCCATTCACTCAGTCAGCCAGTCATCCAGTCACTCAGTCAGCCAGTCATCCAGTCACTCAGTCAGCCAGTCATCCAGTAACTCAGTCAGCCAGTCATCCAGTCACTCAGTCATCCAGTCAGTTAGTCATCCATTCATCCATTCACTCAATCAGCCAGTCATCCATTCACTCAGTCACTCAGTCATCCACTCATCCAGTCACTCAGTCATCCAGTCAGTTAGTCATCCAGTCATCCATTCACTCAGTCAGCCACTCATCTAGTTACTCAGTCATCCACTCATCCATTCACTCAGTCAGCCAGTCATCCAGTCACTCAATCAGCCAGTCACTCAGTCAGCCAGTCATCCAGTCAGCCAGTCATCCAGTCACTCAGTCATCCGCTCATCAGGTCACTCAGTCAGCCAGTCACTCAGTCAGCCAGTCATCCAGTCATCCATTCATCCATTCACTCAGTCATCCAGTCATCAGGTCACTCAGCCAGCCAGTCACTCAGTCATCCAGTCATCCATTCACTCAGTCATCCAGTCATCCATTCACTCAGTCATCCATTCACTCAGTCATCCAGTCATCCATTCACTCAGTCATCCATTCACTCAGTCATCCAGTCATCCATTCATCCAGTCATCCAGTCACTCAGTCACTCAGTCATCCAGTCATCCATTCATCCAGTCATCCAGTCACTCAGTCATCCAGTCATCCAGTCACTCAGTCACTCAGTCATCCAGTCATCCATTCATCCAGTCATCCAGTCACTCAGTCATCCAGTCATCCAGTCATCCAGTCACTCAGTCACTCAGTCATCCAGTCATCCATTCATCCAGTCACTCAGTCACTCAGTCATCCATTCATCCATTCATCCAGTCGTCCACCCAACCAGCGTGGTGAATACCTGGTGGTGGTAACTGCCCTCCCTTCGATATGACGTCTAAACAGGAGGGACAAGGTCAGGGAGGGGTTAATAAAACAGAGGAGGAGAGGAGGAGTGGAGAGGAAGAGAGGAGAGGAAGAGAGGAGGAGAGGAGAGGAAGAGAGGAGGAGTGGAGGAGAGGAAGACAGAGGAGAGGAGAGGAAGAGAGGAGGAGAGGAGAGGAAGAGAGGAGGAGTGGAGGAGAGGAAGACAGAGGAGAGGAGAGGAAGAGAGGAGGAGAGGAGAGGAAGAGAGGAGGAGAGGAAGAGAGAGGAGAGGAAGAGAGGAGGAGAGGAGAGGAAGAGAGGAGGAGTGGAGGAGAGGAAGACAGAGGAGAGGAGAGGAAGAGAGGAGGAGAGGAGAGGAAGAGAGGAGGAGTGGAGGAGAGGAAGACAGAGGAGAGGAGAGGAAGAGAGGAGGAGAGGAGAGGAAGAGAGGAGGAGAGGAAGAGAGAGGAGAGGAAGAGAGGAGGAGAGGAGGAGAGGAGAGTAAATAAAAGGAAAGGAGCGGAGGATGCAAATGTGTCCACAGTGAAGCCTTGAGTATAAAGAGTGACTAATCTCTCTCCCCATGATTGAAGTAACTTTTAGTGTTAACATACTCTAGATTTCTTCCTGCTCCACTTCTACACAGAACAGCAATGCATTATGGGTACATTCTGATTTCAATTACTCCATCGGGATATCGCCGAGGCGTCTTGTTTCTCCTCCGAGGAGAGGAGGAGAATATCTCACTGATGGTCGGAGCTTTAAAGTCTTGTCTGATCTGTTTTATTCAGAACAGGAGGCGGAGCCACAAGTTAACGGAGCCAGAGACGGGGCAATAGTCAGAGAAATATATATATACATATATATATACAGTATATACACACACTGTATATATAGCCGATATAAACAAGTGGCTTGGTTCCTCTTAACACTGAATGTTTGCCGTTGCTATGACAACAAGTGAAAGCTGCCGCTAGCATTTTAGCCCAATCGCCCTCCGATCAATTAACACCCATGAAATGAAAATGTCCTCAACATCATCACCCTAAAGACCTTAACGAGGCGTCGTCACACGTTGGGATGATTCATTAGAAACATAAACGTACATTCATGGGAAGTTAGCTAGCATAGATGTCGGTTCGTAGCATCGTAATAAACTCGCAAATTTGCCACTTTTTTATGTTGCCCCCCCTCTCTCAGCTCCGTTGTTTTCTTCCCTATAGTGGTAATATATGCCGTCGTAGACGGGGTGACCGCTCCGAGAGTAAAGACGTATCTCCGATCTATCGCCTTGTTTTCTCGGCCCCGTGTTAATGATTTGGGGTTGAGGCAAAAGCTGATGATGAATAAAAGTAGAAGACAGAAAGAAGAACAAAGAGTATGGAAAGGAAAATCCAAAATGAAAGTGGGAGAAAGGGGATCTGGTTTGGACGATCTGGTGTGAGGGTCTCACCTTGGATCGGGTTTTGAAGGTCCTGAAGGCGCCGGTCTTGAAGATGACCCGGTTCCTCTTACACAGAATGAAGGCCACCATGACGATGACCACCAGCAGCAGGAAGAGAGGCGTCAGGACGGCCATGATCCACAGGTTGCCTGGCGGCGTCTTCACCACGGCTGCAAACGTACCAACGTTAGCGTTCGATGCCGATAATCTTTGCTGAAGCTAAAGACAAAGATTAACACGCTTACGTTCAGCCTGCACTTGTACGAAGTACCCCAGCGTCAGCGC
This sequence comes from Eutrigla gurnardus, assembly GCF_963514095.1. Taxonomy (NCBI): domain Eukaryota; kingdom Metazoa; phylum Chordata; class Actinopteri; order Perciformes; family Triglidae; genus Eutrigla; species Eutrigla gurnardus. The sequence goes on along the minus strand of NC_139923.1, from coordinate 28,629,677 downwards.
CATGGTCTGGGAGTCCAGGCTGCTGAGGGTCTTGGCGGCCGTGGATCCGGGGACGGGGGCTCCGTTCAGCTGGGCGTAGTAGGTCATCTCTGCTGGGTTCTTGGATCCCGGCAGCCGGCGCATGCTCACCATCTGGACCGGGACAAAGTTTTATATGTTAATAATACACAAATACACAAAGATGTTCATATCAATTTGAGAGAAAGAGCATCACATCGTCTGCAGGCAGATTGAACACACAGTTCTTTATCTCCTCAGTGACAGATTAAACCCCCCTGCTGGCTCCGGATCGGGATTCTGGATCGGTGGCTTTGATCACGACGAGCTCGTCTCGCTGTGAGATAACGGCACTCGGGGAAGACGCTCACGGATAATGGACTTTAACAGACGGATCTTCCCCCCCTTTCATCTCACATCAAACACTTTTTAAAGAATTTTGTCAAACTCAGATGGTTTTTAATCGAGTCTGATAATTTGATTTTGTCATAAAAAAAGTCTCGTTTCTGCCGTCTTAAAACTGTGACTTCCCAGAAAACTTTGAATAAACATTCATTCATTTTGTTGTCTTATTATTATTATTTATTAATGAATTAATCTGCATATTTATGCAATATGTTCGAAGGTTTAAGAATTTCTGATGTGACAAATTACTGGTCCATTTTTTCTCTCCAAGGAAGGAAGTAGAAAGAAATAAAACAAACATTTTAAAAAGATGATGAATTAAGAGAAAACTCAAAGTTTTGTTTGCAATTCTTTTAAAATATTAATATTATAATATTATTTTCTTTTCACTGTGGCAGGACTCATTTCATCAATGATTAATACAAATATGAATAAAATAATTAAAAATTGGTTATGTTATTCACACATTGACAATGAATACTGTTGAAATGATACAGTATGTAAATGTAATCAAATGTTGATTTTACTGGATAGACATTCTGAGGTTAGAACCTTTACTGGGATGGATAGGTCCAGACCTTCATGGATGATGTCTGCAAACTGTCTGCAAAGCTTCACGCTCATGAACATCAGTTGTACCTTCAAATATACTCTCATGCGTGTGAGCATGCTAACACGCTAAACTGGGCTGCTAGCCACGTTAAGCATCCCTACACCGGCTGCACCGGCAGGTTGCCACGCTGCGAGTCCACATCACAACCCGACAACACCGGGGCATCATTTATATGACTAAGATGTGGTCACGTGGAAAGGGGTTCTTCCAAAGGAGAACAAATAAAGTGTAAGAAGTGGACGTTGCCACGGCGACGTCACCTGGACGGTGTAGCTCCCCACGGTGGTGGCCCGCCGGGATCGAGCCGTGCGAGGACCCTGCCGACCCGCCACCAGGAAGAGCTCGGCCAGCCGCTGCTCCATCAGGCTGGCGAAGCTCTGGTAGTTGGCCTCCAGGGAGGAGCTGTCTACATCCTGGATCACTGTGAGGGCAGATGGGGGGAGGGGAGTAAGAAGGAAGAGACAGGTGACGGGGATGGAGGAAAAAAATCAGAGGACGACGTTGATATTGAGGAGAACAAGGGAGGAGATGATCTGTCCTTCCATTTAAAAGCTGCTCACCCAGAATCCACACACACACACACACACACACACACACACACACACACACACACACACACACACACACACACACACACACACACGGGCATCATTCACACCCGGCCGTGATGTGATCTGAAGTGATCTCTCCCTCTGCCCCAGTCAGGAAGCTGTGAATTATACATCAATAGGTTTTCCCAGGAACAGAGCAGCTGATGACACTCAGCAGAGAGGGAGGGGGGAGGGGTGAGGAGGGGGTGAGGAGGGAAAATGAGACAGCCAATACTATTCTGCTGAGTCGCACAACATCGAGCGGTGGAGCTAACTGCTGTTTTGTCCGATCGATGCAGCTCTTGATTACCGCTGATCACCCGGTGTGTGTGTGTGTGTGTGTGTGTGTGTGTGTGTGTGTGTGTGAAACAGCAATTTACCTGTTATCACCCAATAGTTCTTCATTGCCATCGACGTGTTGAGATTATGGTATTCAAGGGCTGAAAGAGGAAGAGAGAAAACGTTGTTTTATACTGTCTACAGTCTATTATTGTAATTTCATCTTTTGCTGCTGAAAGCCTGAAATCTCCCCACTGTGAGACGAATTAAGGATCATCTTATCTCTGAGTAAAGTTTGAAGAAGAAAAAAACACTCAATGTGCCAAATCTGCCTTCAGTGTGTGTTAATTTTAGTTTTACACATTAAACACAAGGTTTTCGGGGGTTTGTGTGCTGACTTCCTCTGCCCGTCGACACCAGATATCATCTTCCTTCCTCCTGCCTCGTCCTGTCCTCACATCGAGTGTTCGCCGTGAATGAATGTGCTGTACTGTTGGGAGGGAAGTGAGGACGTTCAAATGGCGACGCGGTGGCGAAGGTTGATCACACGAGTATCACCGACCCTTCATCTTCTCCATTGTTCCCTATGAGGCCGTGATCAGCCGCTCATTGTTTCAAGAGGAGAGAGGGGGGCAGACAGGGTTTCCGTGGCGACGCCAAGTGGGCTCGGATGTGACCGTGTGAAGAGTGATGTGTTAGCCCCCTTCGGGTGTCAAGAGAGAGAGTACGAACAAATAGATACTCATCTAATCTTGCCGGGGATAAAATGAGCTTGTTGTGGGGGACGGCGGATCGCCGGCGGCGTGATTCAGCCGATAAACGCAAACAGCTGTTTGGCCTTTCAACGTCTCCCCGACGGCGGTGGAGGTGACTCGACTACGTGTCTGTGACGTCGTTTAATACATAATGTGTTCATTTCTACTGTGATGTGTCTTTTTGACCTGACTGATGCAGAATAAAAAATTACTCTGAACCTAATTTGACTCTTGAAATGTGCTAACGATTAACGCGTTTGACTCTAAATGGACCTGTCAATCAGCAGGTAAGCCCCGCCCCCTAAAGCATCCCCTGCTTTCTGGTCTGGTGGACTCTAAATGGACCATAATGTACTAAATGAACATCATGCTGGATTGAAGAAGACTTGGAACTAGAGATTGAGACCATAAACTCATGTTTACAATGTTTACTGAGATAATACATCAAGAGAGAAGTAGGACCATTTTCTCATAGACTTCTATACAACCAGAGAGGAGTCGCCCCCTGGTGGCCAGCAGAGAGAAGTAGGACCATTTTCTCATAGACTTTTATACAACCAGAGAGGAGTCGCCCCCTGGTGGCCAGCAGAGAGAAGTAGGACCATTTTCTCATAGACTTCTATACAACCAGAGAGGAGTCGCCCCCTGGTGGCCAGCAGAGAGAAGTAGGACCATTTTCTCATAGACTTCTATACAACCAGAGAGGAGTCGCCCCCTGGTGGCCAGCAGAGAGAAGTAGGACCATTTTCTCATAGACTTCTATACAACCAGAGAGGAGTCGCCCCCTGGTGGCCAGCAGAGAGAAGTAGGACCATTTTCTCATAGACTTCTATACAACCAGAGAGGAGTCGCCCCCTGGTGGCCAGCAGAGAGAAGTAGGACCATTTTCTCATAGACTTCTATACAACCAGAGAGGAGTCGCCCCCTGGTGGCCAGCAGAGAGAAGTAGGACCATTTTCTCATAGACTTCTATACAACCAGAGAGGAGTCGCCCCCTGGTGGCCAGCAGAGAGAAGTAGGACCATTTTCTCATAGACTTCTATACAACCAGAGAGGAGTCGCCCCCTGGTGGCCAGCAGAGAGAAGTAGGACCATTTTCTCATAGACTTCTATACAACCAGAAAGGAGTCGCCCCCTGGTGGCCAGCAGAGAGAATGCAGCTTTAAGGCACTTCAGCTTTGGCTGCACTTCTCAGAACTGGAGATTAGCGCCTACTTGAAAGTGAAGTAGATGATTAGTGGATCTTTAATTAAGCTCTGTGGTAGGCTATGACAATGGAAAGCTCGGCGGGGAGCAACAAACATGGGAGGGGGGCGTGGCCGGGTCGGGTCAGGTCGGTCCCCTTTCCACATATCTGCTGTTTCTTTATGTCAGCGCTGTAATCCGTCCTCCATCCCACGTACCTCCATCCTCCTCTGTCTGCTCAGCCGTTCAACACCAAAATAAAACTTTCAATGTAAAAACTTTCTTTGTGCCTCCAGCTGAGCTCTGTGCTGAGACGTGGGCGACGCTTCCTTGTTGTGCTTTTTTTTTTTTCAACCTTCGCAGCCTGAGGACAACGCTGAGGCTGGTTGGAAACAAATATGGCCCCCGTTACACTTTCTTGGCACGTTAGTGTTTTATTTATTAATTTATCAGCTGGAAAAAAGAACATCAGCGTGTCCAAGTTAGTGTGGACTTCACCTCGCTGAAATACCGTATGCAAATGTAAAAACATGAAAAAAGAAAAATGAGCTTGTAAACGTTAGATTTCTATGTATAAATTCAACTTTTTCCACAAAAAAAACTCTGTGACTGCAGCGTTTAACATCTATAACTGGATATTTGTGTCAAACAGAGGTGGGAAGCACTAATCATAAATACTTTTTTACCGTACTGAAGTAGGATTTTCAGATCTGTACTTTACTTTTTGCTTTTCCTCTTTTACTTCCTTTTGAGCTGTACTTCCTTTTCAGCTTTACTTCCTTTTAAGCGTTACTTCCTTTTAACGTTATTTCCTTTTTAGCATCACTTTCTTTTTAGCATCACTTCCTTTTTAGCGTTACCTCCTTTTTAGCATCACTTCCTTTCTGACATTACTGCTTGGTTAGGTTTGGGAAAAGCTTGCAGTTTCGATTAAAATAAATAAGTTTGTTGCGTAGCATAAGCAGGCTACATTTATCACCATGCGATAAGTAGGCTGTGTATATTACGTAAAAAAAAACAAGGTGGTCTCACACAGGACATGAACAGCGGTCTCCTGGGTGAAAGTCCAGCGTTTGTAGACTTTCTCTCCCTTTATGCTGACTGATGATCCAAACGTTACAGGAGGAAACCTTTAGGTTGACTCACGCTCAGCGATGACCATGGGCGGGTAGAACAGGAAGTATCCCACCAGCTCGGCGGTCAGCTGGTTGAGGAGGCCGCTGGAGATGGTCCCGTTGAGGATGGCGTCCTGGTTCTTCACCACGTAGACCAGCGAGACCGACGGAGCGCCGGACTCCTGGGACACACTCTGGATCTGAGGACACACAGCAAACGAGCGTCCAGGTTCTCGCATACACATCAACATCTAAAGGTATCACACCTGTGTGTCCAAGAATACATAACAGAGCTTTCTGTGAGGAGAGATACATGCCGGTCTGAAACCCTGCGACTGAGCCACCGGAGTAAAGATGACACGAGGAATTTCCATCATATTCCTGCATGAGTGTTAATATTTCAGAGGATGAATTATGGATGGAGCCTATATCTGCCGCTGCTCACGAGACCTACTTTATGATCGCGATGGGGCGTGCATGTCCATACAAGCAGCCACAAGGGAACCGCGGCGATCACAAGGGAACCGCGGCGATCAGGAGGGAACCGCGGCGATCAGGAGGGAACCACGGCGATCAGGAGGGAACCGCGCGGTGGATGGGAACATGAAATAGTCCTGCAGAAACGTGAGCTCTGATTGTGTTGAAGTGTAAAAGCACCAAATCTGGGTTTGTGTGCTACTTTGCAGTTAATATGTAGCAGAAGAGCAACAGTGGAAATATAGACGGTGTGTTGTTGTAAGAGTCCAGATTTTGACCAAAAACTTTGTTATTCGCTTGATTAGCATGTAGCATGCTAACACAAAAGTTAACGTTCTTTTTTTTTGTTCTCCAGCTGAGCTCTGTGCACGACGCCGTTATCAGGGCCACTGTAGAAAATAAAACGGAGCCAAGAGAGGGGGGCAACAGAAAGTCGCAAATTTGCGAGTTTATTACGATGCTAACAACCAGCATTTATGCTAGCTAACGTCGTATGAATGCACACATTTATTTTTCTAATTAATACATCACATGACATCCGCTAACACCGGATGTTTGCCGTTGCTATGACAACAAGTGAAAGCTATCACTAGCAACTGGCCCCGATCAATAAACACCCATAAGATGACATTTTGTCCTCATATGAATAAAAGCAACAATAAGCAAAAACATCATCACCCTCAGGACCTTAACGAGGTGATGTCACACGTTGGATTTATTAGAAAAATAAACGTACATTCATGGAAGTTAGCTAGCAGAGATTAGCATCGTAATAAAGTAGCAATAATTTGACTTTATTTCTTTTTTTTCTTCTTCTTTTTTTTCTACATTGGCTCTAATACGCCGTCGTATATTGGTGTTGTCTACCCCTCGGAGAAATATGTCATGCAGATGCAAAAAATTTGCATACAAGTTACATTTCTAATCTAGTTATTCTAGTTCTATGTCTGAAAATTCACCTTTTCCCATTCTAAATGAACATAAACATTAATGTATTATGGAAGTAAACTGTGTTACTGTTTAACATGTATAACTGGATATTTGTGCCAAACAGAGGTGGGAAGTACAAATCCCTAGTAGAGTTTCCAGGGATGTTGTACTTGAGTGTTTCATGTGTCACACCTCCACGGTGAGCCGGTTGTAGGTCTCCAGAACTTTGTCCTGCGCCTCGTCGAAGGCGTTTTCCAGCCGCTGCTCCAACATCTGGACGAAGCTGCAGGAGTAGATGTGATCCGTCGGCCCGACGAACCTCAACACTGCAGGGGGGAATTATATTTAATTCATATTTAAATGGCAGTTTATTACAGTGGAAAAACCCAAACAGTTGCTGTTTTACAGCCTTTCATTTAATAAACTGTGTTTGTTGCTTCTTGATCCGTTTCCAATACTTCCGTTTGTTCTCGTCCTGTATACTTCCCACACTTCCATGCAGTAAGTAATGTACACAGAGGTTAGCGATGTACGTTTGTATCGCCATGGCGACCGGGAGCTCGGCGTTTATGTTCCAGTTTATTACTGCGTATGACATCTCATCAGCATCGGAGAGGGGAGTGTGTGGTGATTGGATTAAGTTTAGTGGACCTTGAGATGATGGACCCCCCCCAGCCAGACCTGCAGGACCGGATCGCCCCAGGAGGACTGGATCGGGAGGAGAGGGAAGCTAAACTGAATCCACTACTCATGGATCTGTCCAGGAAGATAAAATGGAAAATACAATCGGAGTGTTGGTCCACATCTTCACAGAGACCTGGTCCATCCTGGATCCAGGACCCGGCAGACTCTGTGTTTACAGCAGTGATGCAGATGTTTCCCTGAATATTTAATGTGATGATTCTGCCGTTCCTTCTGATTCAAGAGGAACACGCTGCAGGAATCCGCTCTGCTGCTTTTGGTTTGTTACGTCATGTTTTTCTGACAAATAAATTATCCATGAATCCCTGAATGTGTGTCACCTTCTCCAAAGTCACATTCAAGCACTTTCCAAGCACTTCAAGGTGCATCTCCATGTTTTTCCATCACATACAACACATATTTCAAGACCTTTATTCCTTGAAAACACCACACCAAAATTCAAGTGTTTTCAAGGATTTCCAGCACCCGTATGAACCCTACATTATTATTATTATTTACTGCTGTGAGAGAGAGAGAGAGAGAGAGAGAGAGAATTATCGCCACTATGGAGAATGAGGAGAACTAAAATAGTGCCTAGTCTGGTCTAGTCTGGTCTAGTCTGGTCTAGTCTGGTCTAGTCTGGTCTAGTCTGGTCTAGAAGGAGGACTGGGGCAAACAATGGTTATTAATGTTGTCTCGGTCGCCCTCCACTCTCTCTCTCTCCTAAATCCACTCTAAAAAGGACAAAAGGTGGAGCGGTATATCTCGTGGTTCCCATGACGACGTCTCCAAAGACAAAGCAGAGAAGAAGACGAGTCTCCACCCGTCTCTCTCTCAGTGTCGACCCAGTTCATAATCGTATGCAAATCTGTCCCGTGGTTTATGAGCTGAACGAGGAATGGATTTATTTAGTTATTTTTTATTCTCGCCTTAAGCGCCTCCGTTCCACACGAAGAGGAAGACGAAGAAGAAGAGGAAGACAAAGAAGAAGACGGTTCCCACGGATTGTTGTTTCCCCATTTGGTGATTAAAGCCACTTTGTTTGGGGGATTTGAAGATTTCCAACTATGACGCCAACGACTGTCTCCTTTATTAGGATTCATGTGACATAAGTATTCATTTGCAGTGTTTTTAGCTCTGTTTTTGGTCTCCACCACCTGTGTGTTGTTTGGTGCTGCAGACCATGAAACCAAAACAACACACGAGTACTGAAGACAAACGGACTTCTGGAGGAAGAGGAGCCGAAGAACGAGAGGCTGGAATTAATGTTAGAAACCAGCTGACCAATCAGAGCAGACTGGGCTTTTTGGGAGGGAGGGGCAGCGCATGTTCTAGTAGGAAAATACAAGTATGCACCATAAAAAGGAGGATCTCTTTAATCCACACAGAAACGTAAGAGTGCAGCTTGAAATGAAAAGAAATTGATTGATTATGTAAAAAAACAAACAAACATGTCATTTTTGTAATTTTTCTAAACGTAATGGGTTTCCAATCTGCACAATGAATCTCCTAAATAGCAACGTGTGAAGTGCAGTGATTTCCCTGCACTTTTCCCACAAGACTTGAGTGTGTGTGTGTGTGTGTGTGTGTGTGTGTGTGTGTGTGTGTGTGTGTGTGTGTGTGTGTTGAAATGTGTTTTTTTTAAGAGGCTTAAGAGGCCGACTAAATGAATGGACCAATTTGCCTTTGCTCTGCAATCGTGGGAGTTTGTATGGGATTTAGGGTATCAAAGAGCAGACATGTAATCAGAATTTTCTAATTTTGTCTCCCCTGGAGTCTCCCTCCTCCTCCTCCTTCATCCGTTTACCCTCCACCTCCAGAATTACCAACCCCTCGTTGTGTAGAAATGTAATTTAGTCACCTGTTTTCAGCTGCAGGTGGATGCTGGGGGCGGGCAGCCAGGTTGCCACGGGAACCAGGACGGCCCTGACGGCCGGGGCGTGCTGCCGGACGTCCGCCAGCAGCTTGTCGAAGCCGTAGACGTGCAGCGCCTCCACCACCAGCGAGGACACGTAGACCGCCTTGCCGCTGGTGACGTAGTAGGCCAGCGTGGCGTTGTGGGGGCTGCAGTCGTCTCGCTCCACCTGAGACGGAGAGAACGCCTTTATTCACTTCACTGTGTTTCCTCAACTCAAGCGCGTCGAAGAGGATTTGTGTTCAAACCGTATCGGAGATGAAATCGGCGCCACCAGGTGAACGTACCCGAGAACGAGGTGCATCTTTGTTACCAGCTTCAGGGCTTTTGGGATCCGAACGCATCACACAAAGGATATTTATGATTCTGATTCTCACAGTAAATCTGCCTTCAGGCCGTTTCTTAGCTGGAGACTTCGACAGTCATGAATCTGACTAACCGTCCTGGAAACACTCAGACGAGGAGAAATCCACGGCAAAGACTGCCTCCACCCTCCAGCTTCACCCACCCTCCACCTGTTAATCTCTGAGACGAACACAATCATACTAACAATTATAGTTTAAATTAGTGTCATGTACAGACAGTGTAAGTTATTAGAAATACACTTTTTGTTTTTACAAATTCACCACCGGCCATTTAAGAACCGGTAGATTTAATCTGACGGAGGTTTCTGTAGAGTTTAATGACCGTCGCTGTGAAATACAGCAGCAGAACGGCAAATTAGAGGAGGGAGGTGAGAAGAAGAGCCTTATTAAATCCACGGAGTGTTGGGAGACATTTATGTGTTAGAAGGATCGAACCAAATGAATCAAAGCAGGAAGAATTAGGCTGCATGACGAGTGTAAATCAGCCACAGCTGTGCATTAATAACTCCTGGTGCTGTCCGTGGTGCTGAAGGAGCAGATGGATTTGCAGCGGCAACTTTTCCCTCCGAGCCCTGCCCTTCTGTTTCCTCCTGGGTGTATGATAGTCTAAGGAGGGTGAGGGGGGGGGCAGCTTTGTATCTCAGGAAGCAGCCAACCAGATCGGCCCTCGCCCTCCGCTGTCACATCTTTTCTCCCTGCCAACATCCTTTGGAAGCCGTCATTTTTAATTTTTTTTCCCGAGCAATTACGGTTAAACCACGCTAATTTGTCACGCCGTGTGACAACCCCCGAAACCGAAAGCTAATATTTGTTCCCAACAGACGCTGGCCAGTCGTGGAGCTCACTGTCGCCTCGCTGATCCAGATTGCCAAATCAAAGTGTCGGATATGTGATGGAGGGGATGAGGAGTGAGGAGTGTGTGCTTGTTTGTGGTGGTGGTGGTGGGGGGGAGGGAGGGAGGGAGGGGGTTTAGATGAAAGTGGACTGGAGCTTAGAGACACTGAGTCACTCCTGGTGCAGCCTCACAAACAACTGGATAAAAATAGAAAAAAAGCAGGCCGGATGAAGACGGAAGACAGCGAGATGAAGAGAGGCAGGTTGGACAGACAGAGCAGGCAAGCAAGACAGGCAGGCCAACAGACAGGCAAGACAGGCGGGCAAGACAGACGGGAGAGGCAGAAAATCAATGGAGTTAAACCGGGGGAGCAATCAGACAGAGGAGGAGCAGTCGGAGCAGAGAGAGTGATCGCTGGAGAAGAGACGACTAGAATAGAAATAGACAAATCAAAACAAAGACTCAAAGAGAAAGAAGAAGATCTGCGACGGATTAGAAGGATCACTCGACCGCTGTCAAGTCTTTTATTCTGGCTCTATTCTCCATTACCCTGACAGAGAGCAGGAGAACCTCCACGCTCTGCTCCACACCTCCGACGAGTCAGGTGACGAGTCCTCGCCAGGTGACGAGTCCTCGCCAGGTGACGAGTCCTCGCCAGGTGACGAGTCCTCGCCATGTGACGAGTCCTCGCCATGGGACGAGTCCTCGCCATGTGACGAGTCCTCGCCAGGTGACGAGTCCTCGCCAGGTGACGAGTCCTCGCCATGGGACGAGTCCTCGCCAGGTGACGAGTCCTCGCCATGTGACGAGTCCTCGCCATGTGACGAGTCCTCGCCAGGTGACGAGTCCTCGCCATGTGACGAGTCCTCGCCATGGGACGAGTCCTCGCCATGTGACGAGTCCTCGCCAGGTGACTCGTTCAAGTGTGTGTGTATATATATAGAGAGAGAGAGAGACACTGACCTGTGCCTGGGCCGTGGAGTCGTTCAGGGCTCTCTGCAGGGCGTGGCTGAGTCCTTTAGAGAGGTTCTGTTTGAGGATCAGATCCAGGCGGTTCCTACGCAGCTCAATGGACAGAACTGTGAAGGAGAACATGGTTTATATATCAAATATATAATTACCCTCAGTGTTGAACACCATCTCTGCTAAATGTAGTCAAAGGCTGCAGATTCTCCAGATTCCTATTCATCTAACTATGCTGCAGGAAAATCTAATTAATTTCTGTGCATGTAATTACATCTCAGACATAATAATAAGTACATTGTGGTTCAGCGAGGAGGTAGCAGCACTTCGTTATTATATTTCCAGAAACATGGGGGAAAAATCTCCATTTAGATGGAGTTTTATTCATCTTGAATCTTTGCAATTCATCTCCCCCACATCTAAAATGTAATGTAAATAAATACATTTAAAAAATGAATATGTTTCATTTAATGTTATCTATTATTTTATTTTCATTGTTTTAACTGTATTGCTTGTTTAGAAAGGTGGTCATAAATGTATTATTATTGTTATTATTATTATATAATATATACTATGTTGTGTTCAATGACAGTGTTTTAGTGTTCAAAGCGGTTATAAATGTATTATTATGATTATTATTCTAGTCTCGTACCGGTTCTGAGCCAGAACTTCTCGGTCACGTTACACGGTAGAGGACTCTCCGCGGCGCCGGTGCTGGACGGAGGCGGCGTGGTCGTGGTGGGAGGCAGCCTGGTCGTGGTGGGGATGAACGGCGTGGTGGCGGGCTCCTTAGTGGTGGTGGTTGTCGTGGTGGAGGTGGTGGTAGGTGCAGGTGTGGTGGTCGTAGTGGTGGTCGGAGGAGTCGTGGTGGTGGTCGGGGGGACCGTGGTGGTGGTGGTCGTGGCGGGCGTGGTTGTCGTCGTGGTCGTTGGCTGAGTCGTAGCCGCGGAGGTCGGTTCGAGGCTCGTGCTTTGCTGCACGGTTGTAGCGGCGGTGGCGTCCAGCGATTCCGTCGCAGCGCCCCCGGTGGTCATCGCCTGCATCGTTGTCGTCTCGGCGGCGGCGGTTGCAGTCAGAGTGGTCGTGGAGGGTGTCGTCGTGGTTACCGTCGTCAGCTGAAGGCCGTCATCGGTCACAGTGTCCCGGCTCGTGGTGAGAGAAACCGTCGTGGACGGCGTTTGTGCTCTCGCTGTGGTGGACGGCGGTGAAGCTGAGGTGGAGGCGGCGGTGGTGGCGGTGGGTGATGTGTTTACGGCGGTGGTGGTAATCCGTGAGGCGTTGCCGGTGCGTGCGGGCGTGGTGGTGTTCCAGTGATGGGTGGAGAAGGGGCTGGTGATGTTGGCGGGGAGCATGATGTCGTGGTCGCCCGCCGTGGACAGCAGCGACTCGGAGACGGTGGGCAGATCCCACGCTGGCGGGCCGCTCGCCGACTCGTCTGCAGGGAGGAAGACGTCGGTAAATCAAAACGGATGTCGACACATATTCTCACATTCATCTGCTTGTCAGCTGATCCCTCGGAAAAACCAAAACCAACAAGGAAAATCCTTTTCCAACAGACGACCATCTGTGTCGCTCCGCCACAAACTACCGGCAATGATGAAACGAGCAACGGGCAACACTGTTGCTTCATCACCTGGTGGACTCTAAATGGACCATAATGTACTAAATGAACATCATGCTGGATTGAAGAAGACTTGAAACTAGAGATTGAGACCATAAACTCATGTTTACAATGTTTACTGAGATAATACATCAAGAGAGAAGTAGGACCATTTTCTCATAGACTTCTATACAACCAGAGAGGAGTCGCCCCCTGGTGGCCAGCAGAGAGAAGTAGGACCATTTTCTCATAGACTTCTATACAACCAGAGAGGAGTCGCCCCCTGGTGGCCAGCAGAGAGAAGTAGGACCATTTTCTCATAGACTTCTATACAATCAGAGAGGAGTCGCCCCCTGGTGGCCAGCACAGAGAAGTAGGACCATTTTCTCATAGACTTCTATACAACCAGAGAGGAGTCGCCCCCTGGTGGCCAGCAGAGAGAAGTAGGACCATTTTCTCATAGACTTCTATACAACCAGAGAGGAGTCGCCCCCTGGTGGCCAGCAGAGAGAAGTAGGACCATTTTCTCATAGACTTCTATACAACCAGAGAGGAGTCGCCCCCTGGTGGCCAGCAGAGAGAAGTAGGACAATTTTCTCATAGACTTCTATACAACCAGAGAGGAGTCGCCCCCTGGTGGCCAGCAGAGAGAAGTAGGACCATTTTCTCATAGACTTCTATACAACCAGAGAGGAGTCGCCCCCTGGTGGCCAGCAGAGAGAAGTAGGACCATTTTCTCATAGACTTCTATACAACCAGAGAGGAGTCGCCCCCTGGTGGCCAGCAGAGAGAAGTAGGACCATTTTCTAGTAGACTTCTAAACAACCAGAGAGGAGTCGCCCCCTGGTGGCCAGCAGAGAGAAGTAGGACCATTTTCTAGTAGACTTCTAAACAACCAGAGAGGAGTCGCCCCCTGGTGGCCAGCAGAGAGAAGTAGGACCATTTTCTCATAGACTTCTATACAACCAGAGGGGAGTCGCCCCCTGGTGGCCAGCAGAGAGAAGTAGGACCATTTTCTCTTAAACTTCTATACAACCAGAGAGGAGTCGCCCCCTGGTGGATGGTGAAATTAGACGATGGTGGATGAGAGGGTTAAGGGGGCGGGATCAAACAAGAGGGAGGCGATCGATGACGTGGTTGAATTACCTTTGTCGATGATGTCATTGTTACTGTGACGATGGCGTGGCAGGAAGTGGGGACACATGGAAGTGGGAGGGACGGGACATGATGGTGATGATATATAATCGCGGCACCACTGCTTCCCTCAGGAACTTAAACTACAAACTTTTTTAGCGGCACAGAGAAAATGACCTGAGACCGTCATGAATCAAAGAGTCAAAGTAAATAACCTGAGCTGATGTTGCTGAGGGAGGAGTTGCTGTTGACGACAACCAGGGAGACGTTGTCTGGTCTCGCTGTCTGACTGTCTCTCTCACTGACTGGAGACGAGGAGGAAGGCAAAGAGGATGCTTTTGTCATCGATGAGGAGGAGGAGGAGGAGGCCTTGGATGACGATGAAGAGGATGCTTTGGTCCAAGCAGCTTTAGACAGCAGTGCTAAAGGTTTTCCCAGCGCTGCCGGTGCGGTGGGGGCCAAAGAGCGTGGTCGTTGGCCGCCTCCAGGCGTCTGCAGCCTCTGCCGGTCTAGCCAGGCGGCCGGCTCCCTGGCCGGACTCGGCAGACCCCCCTCCTCCACGTCTACCGGACGCCATTCAGCTCCGACCTCAGCCCAGGCGCCGGCTCCCGCCATCATCCCAGCCCCCGCAAAAACCTTCCCATCCAGCTCGGCACGCACTCCTGCTTCCGTCTCAGTCCAAACCGCTGCTCGGGCCTCAAACACTTCACCCTCAGGCCAAGCTCCAGGTCTGGGTCTGGGTCCAGCATCGGTCCCATGCATCGCAGCTGTCCCTTCAGCCCCGGGTCTGTCTCCGGTCCTGGGGATGGCCGAGAGGTCGTAGGGCACCGTGAGGTCCGGAGGCAGGACAGCTCGTCTCATTGACTCATGGTGACCGCCCTCAGCTGCAGGACACATGAGGGACGGGGGAGACAGAGGGGGGAGGAGGGGGAGGGAGGGTGAAGGAAGAGCAGAAAGAGTGATTTAATTAGATCTGGGAAGCAGAAACATGGTGAGCATCTGTCCAACGGGCCAGACAAGGACTTCAGTTTGTTCCTGCAGTAACTCATCGAGCATGTGGCATGCAAACACACACACACACACACACACACACACACACACACACACGCGCACACACACACACACACACACACACACACACGCACACACACACACACACACACACACACACACAGTCCTCATGATGCCGCCGCCGCTGTCCAACCGCCAGGGGATTTAAAACAGATCATCACACACTCGTTATGAGAGGATACACACTTTATCTTCCTCTCTGTAACACACGCACACACACACACGCACACACACACACACACACACACACACACACACACACACACACACACACACACACGCACACACACACACACACACACACACACACAGACCCGGAAGGATTAAACAATATATTTTAAAAAATGCGTTTGTGGAAAAATAGTAATAATGTGTAAAGTAGGTCAGTTATGTTTTGGAGGATAAAGCATAGGGAATTAATTTAGATGTTCCAGAGTGCTTAAATTAGGGCACACACACACACACACACACACACAGCCTAATCAGCTGTGCGATACTAATCTGATCTGTTAGCTTAGCCGTGCTAGCCCCCTGGATGTACTATTCCTAGAACATACACCACCACTCAGACCCACCCTGATGAGACTGAATATGTATTTTTTCCAGCAGCGAGTCGTTTATGTTTGTGTTATTCATCAGTTTGACGTGAAATGAGTCATGTGACACATGGAAAAATGGAGCAAGCGGAGATAACACACAGTCAAAGCATTTAGCGTTGGCCTTTATCTCTATTCTGTGAACCGTCTTCATCTTCTTCTCTGCAGCCTCGACAAAAGCTGAAGGTTTGGCAGACGGAGGCGATTATCCCACCGAATGCATTCAGTCTCAAAGGCACCTTGCCTTAGTGGAACTGAGAGACGAGGAGAAAAAAAACACAGATCAAAACGAGGCTGACCGTCTGTCTGCATGCTAGGGCCACTGTCGGAACAAAAACACCAAAAAACACCAAAAAACACCAAAAAACACCAAAAAACAACAAAAAACCCCGTCCCGTTAAGGTCCTCAGGGTGATGATGCTTATTGTTGCTTTTATTCATATGAAGACAAACTGTCATCTTATGGGTGTTTATTGATTTGGAGGCTGGGCTAAGATGCTAGCAGTAGCTTTCACTTAAGTTTAATGTAGGTTAACGTACTGTATGTTGCTATGACAACGAGTGAAAGCTTGCCACTTTTGAAACTCTCAAATGTGACTTGTTTACTCTGAATTTTGCCCCCCTCTCTCGGCTCTGTTTTTATTTTATTACAGTGGATTTAATACACAGTCGTAGCTTTCAGAGGCAGAAAGGTTGGGGTTTCTGTTTTCCTGGTGGGAGATCGGGAAGCGAGAGCCAGGCGGAGTATTTCAAGAAAGAAGAAGAGACTGTAATGTAAAGCCTTTAAAAAGCTGTTGAGTGTGTGTTTCCCACACGTCTCCATGGAGGGTTGGTTAATTAAAAGACAGTGATTGTGAGCGAGCGGGGCTTTACGGGACTCAGCTGCCCTACATCCCCGCTATGAAGCATCCCACCACCCGGCCATTAACGACCGCCGCCGAGCAAGCTGCTCCTCAGGTGTCGTATCACGGTGTCATAAAAGACGGGAATTAATCCGCTGACAGTTTGTATTTCATCTTCTTCTTCGGGGGTCAGTGTTTGTGTTGTCTGAGACGGGAAGGAGGTAAACGACGGACGTGGAAGTGGCCGCTCGTTAAACCTCACTGGAACGTCGTATTTCTTCGCTGTGGAGCGTCTCTTTTTTGCTCTAAACAGATGGAGACTTTAACTTGGACCTTAAAACAATGGACATGCTGTCGACCTCCAATTACCAAGATCAGTGGAATATTACAGCTGGAGTCAATATTTGTATATAAATAATGGGCCAATATGTCGTGTAAAAGTCATAAGAGGTTATAATCCTACATATTTACTGCGGTTCCCATCATCTCTACAGGGCATTTTAGCATCTTTTAGCACATTGTTTTGGTTTTCTATAAAAGGTGTAATCAGCAAGAAATCCTTGATGAACACAAATACTAATACTACTAATGAAGGTTGGGACGAACTGGGAAACATAACGGAGCTTTCAGCTGGAGATGAAGATATTTCCCTCAGGAGTCGGTGGAGACGGAGGGATGAATGGATGGATGGAGGGATGAATGGATGGATGGAGGGATGGAGGGATGAATGGATGGATGAATGGATAGATGGAGGGATGAATGGATCGACGGAGGGATGAATGGATCGACGGAGGGATGAATGGATAGATGGAGGGATGAATGGATAGATGGAGGGATGAATGGATGGACGGAGGGATAAATGGATGGACAGATGGATGAATGGATAGATGGAGGGATGAATGGATAGATGGAGGGATGAATGGATAGATGGAGGGATGAATGGATAGACGGAGGGATGAATGGATGGACGGAGGGATAAATGGATGGACAGATGGATGAATGGATAGATGGAGGGATGAATGGATAGATGGAGGGATGAATGGATGGATGGAGGGATGAATGGATAGAGGGGAATGATGGAGAGGAATGCACCATATGCAGAACTGTTTGGGGGTTTCTCTCCTCCGACAGCTAACCACCTGCTCTGACTGAGAGCAACATATGTGACTCCACCATCAGACCTCTGAGAACCCTGGGAAGAAAGATGGATGGATGGATGGATGGATGGATGGATGGATGGATGGATGGATGGATGGAAGGATGGATGGACGGAAGTATGGATAGATGGATGGATAGATGGATGGATGCTAGCAGCACACAGAGTGGATTAAAGATGGATGGATGGACGGAAGTATGGATGGATGGATGTATATAGATGGATGTATAGATGGATGGATGTATATAGATGGATGTATAGATGGATGGATGTTAGGATGGATGCTAGCAGCACACAGTGTGGATTAAATATGGATGTATAGAAGGATGTAAGGATGGATGGATGTAAGGATGGATGTTAGCAGCACACAGAGTGGATTAAAGATGGATGGATGGACGGAAGTATGGATGGATGGATGTATATAGATGGATGTATAGATGGATGGATGGATGGATGTATAGATGGATGGATGTTAGGATGGATGCTAGCAGCACACAGTGTGGATTAAATATGGATGTATAGAAGGATGTAAGGATGGATGGATGTAAGGATGGATGTTAGCAGCACACAGAGTGGATTAAAGATGATGTATAAATGGATGGATGTAGAAGGACGGATGTATATAGATGGATGTAAGGATGGATGGATGTTAGGATGGATGCTAGCAGCACACAGTGGATTAAAGATGGATGTATAGATGGATGGATGTTAGGATGGATGCTAGCAGCACACAGTGGATTAAAGATGGATGTATAGATGGATGGATGTTAGGATGGATGCTAGCAGCACACACAGTGGATTAAAGATGGATGTATAGATGGATGGATGTTAGGATGGACGCTAGCAGCACACAGTGGATTAAAGATGGATGAATGTGGATCAGAGCTGTTTTATGTATTTGGACGTTTCTTTGCCTGTGAGAACATTCACCTTACGGTAGATTACGAGCATCATCACATGGAACGCTGCAGAGCGCCACTGGGCCGTTTACCAGGCTTTGGCCGAGTGTCATGTTATGTATTGACCGTAGTGCCGCTGCCAGCTGGCGTGGCGCCCGCCGGCGTGGCGCCCACTGGTGCCCTGCTGGATCCCCTGGTCGATGCCAACACAACCACTTTAAAGCCTCGCCAGGTCACCGCCATCTTTCCAGTCCGTCCCGGGTGACGTGGTAATATAACGGCACTGGGCCGTGGCGTTGGCGAGAGTGGATCCACGCCGCCACCCTGACTGCGAGCAGCACAGGTGGCGAGGAAGTGTGAGAGGACGGTGCCGAGCCAGCTGGTCCTCGGCTCCGTGAAAACTCACGGGGAAAAATAGTGAGCAGGAGGAGTCTGGTTTTCATCGTGGTCATTATCAAACACCGTCTTAGAGCCGTACTGGGCGAGCTCTTTCTGTAAAACTATGCAGGACTGAGGAGTGTCACATGACCCATTCATTTTATTGTATTACTTTTATCTTTCTATAATCTACTTCATCTTTTTTATTGTGCTTCTATTGTTTACTATTCATTGTGTTTGTTAAAATCATCCTGTATCAATAAAATAAAGTGGATCGGATCGGAATGTTCAGCATACCCGATGATTTGCAGAAACATACAATGCCGACGTTTCCCGCTAGCGAGAGGAACAATCCCGACAGCATGCTAACGTTAACAACTAGCTCACTGAGCTGCTAACATGGTAGCGTAGCCTATCTCACATCAATGCAAAACTCCATTCAGAAAACTAGCATTTTTCAAATCACAGCTCAATAGTTTATTTGGGGTTCCTCCAGCTTTAGTAAACCAGCCGAAGTGTCTTTCTAGATATTATTACTTTGACTCTCTCTACAGTGAGTTTGTAGTTGTAATATTTCCTGGTAATCTGTTTAATTCACTGACAATAAATATGTATATTTTTAACATTACATTCTTGCCGATGCATTCAGGTTCAGTTATTGGTGTTGAGCTTCTATTTGAGGTCGTCTCTGAAAGGCTGGATGAATTAAGGTCATCTGTCAGACGAGTCGTTGGAGGAAACAGGATTTTCTTTTTTGCTTTTCAGTGCCAGCGTGTTTAAATGGCTGTTTTTCCCCTTAAAATAAATCCTTTGTGTTGGAGTGGGAGTGTTGGTAACGAGTCAAAGCGCTGACGTCGTGGATGTAGTACGAGACTCAGTGGGAGTCTGGATGCTCCCGAGCCAGGAGGGTTTAGTCCAACAGGACCGACATGAAACCGTTTCCTGGAGCTGGTGGAGGGCCTCCATCTGTCGGGAACAGGAAACTACTACTTGGATGGAGGTGAAGGTAAAACGATGGGAGGGGAATCACTCATCAGAGTCTATGGTGGGCTTTTTTCCATATTTGTGACCAGGAATGTTGCTTCATTGTGTTGCTCATTTTACTATTTGTGTCTTATTTTAACAATTCTATCATGTGAAGCTCTTGTCTGTAAAAGCTACTTTATCAAATAAACTTATTATTATTATGATGATGATGATGATGATAGCAGCTGTGACCATCCTTTGGACATGTTTCCGAGAATCCTTCAAATGCAGCCGAGGAACACGGCCTTCCTTTCCTGGATCCAACTGGATCCTTCAGGGACCCAACGTATCCCAAGATTCATAGCGTGCCAGTAACAGCGTCTACGAGCGAATCAGCAGGGGAGAGAGATGAGATCATGAAGCGTATCCATCATGATATGTAATAAAAATAATTAAACATGAGCAACGGCGGAAAAACAAAGCTGTGCCCATTAACTCTGATTTAACTTGGAGTAATGTATTTAATAATACACAGGACTGATTCTGTGGTATGTACAGTATATTAGTGTACTGTGTAATGTAGGTTTTATATCCCATTATGCTGATCATGGATTGTATTAATGTGTAATGTAGTTTTATTTATATATATATTTATGTGATTCTCTTTGTACAGCACAGATGCATTCTTTGTATTTAAATACATTTCTATTCTAGCATCAAACCCTCTGCAGACCAGACCATGGGGTCGCTGCTATTACATCTCTGTTAATTGATCCGTTGCTCTAATTGAATTGTTGTTATTCTCTGAAGGGATGCTAGCAGGTAGCAGAGCGTCGTATCAACTAAAAGGGCTTTTCAGGTTTAATAGAGACGAAGACAGAGAAACACGAAGCCAAACCAAGATGTGATAACTGACACACTCATCACGGCCAATTTATCCGCTTTCACGCACCGAGGGATCAGCTGACGGCTAACGACGATAACGATAAAGCTCCTCTGTTTCTGTTGGTTGCATCACAAGCTCAACACACACACTCACACACACACACACACACACACACACACACACACACACACACACACACAGTAGATATCCGTACACTGTCACCAACTCAATAATGCAGTTAAAGGGAAAAACACACATATAGGATTTTATCTCAGAACCAGTTTTCTAGTGATGTGTTTTTTTATCTATATTTCATGAGAAAAAGTAAATCGACAACAAGGCCTCGAACGTTCCTGCATTAAATTGTGATGAGGACTCGAACTACTCCGCTCTGCCTCCCGGGACGCTTCCTCGTCTCTACCTCGGCTCGGACTCGTCCTCCTCTACGTGACTCTATGTGGTTCATCTCAGGACGAGGTCTGATGTTGGTCTGATGTTGGTCCGATGTTGTTCTCATGTTGGTCTGATGTTGGTCTCATGTTGGTCTCATGTTGGTCTCATGTTCGTCCGATGTTGGTCTCATGTTGGTCTCATGTTGTTCTCATGTTGTTCTCATGTTGGTCTCATGTTGGTCTCATGTTGGTCCGATGTTGGTCTCATGTTGGTCTGATGTTGGTCTGATGTTGGTCTCATGTTGGTCTGATGTTGGTCTCATGTTGGTCCGATGTTGGTCTCATGTTGGTCTCATGTTGGTCCGATGTTGGTCTCATGTTGGTCTCATGTTGGTCTGATGTTGGTCTCATGTTGGTCTAATGTTGGTCTCATGTTGGTCTAATGTTGGTCTCATGTTGGTCTCATGTTGGTCTCATGTTGGTCTGATGTTGGTCTCATGTTGGTCTAATGTTGGTCTGATGTTGGTCTCATGTTGGTCTGATGTTGGCCTCATGTTGGTCCGATGTTGGTCTCATGTTGGTCTCATGTTGGTCTGATGTTGGTCTCATGTTGGTCTAATGTTGGTCTGATGTTGGTCTCATGTTGGTCTGATGTTGGTCTGATGTTGGTCTCATGTTGGTCTGATGTTGGTCTCATGTTGGTCTAATGTTGGTCTCATGTTGGTCTCATGTTGGTCTCATGTTGGTCTGATGTTGGTCTCATGTTGGTCTAATGTTGGTCTGATGTTGGTCTCATGTTGGTCTGATGTTGGTCTCATGTTGGTCCGATGTTGGTCTCATGTTGGTCTCATGTTGGTCTGATGTTGGTCTCATGTTGGTCTAATGTTGGTCTGATGTTGGTCTCATGTTGGTCTGATGTTGGTCTCATGTTGGTCTAATGTTGGTCTCATGTTGGTCTAATGTTGGTCTGATGTTGGTCTCATGTTGGTCTCATGTTGGTCTGATGTTGGTCTCATGTTGGTCTGATGTTGGTCTCATGTTGGTCTAATGTTGGTCTGATGTTGGTCTCATGTTGGTCTCATGTTGGTCTGATGTTGGTCTCATGTTGGTCTGATGTTGGTCTCATGTTGGTCTCATGTTGGTCTCATGTTGGTCTAATGTTGGTCTGATGTTGGTCTCATGTTGGTCTCATGTTGGTCTAATGTTGGTCTGATGTTGGTCTGATGTTGGTCTGATGTTGGTCTGATGTGGGTCCGATGTTATCAGTGAATTATTTTAAATCTCACATTTTATAGTTTTTATGTGATCATATATATATGTGTATTTATTTATTCATATATTTCTTATATAATATCTATTATTATTTTTATATATTATTTATTTTACCCTATTATCTGTTCATTTCATTTCACTTTTAGTTATTCAATTGTTGTTTTTACTGTTCTTTAAAGGTGCCCTATGTTTAACTTCACTATGTGTGTGTGTGTGTATATATTGTATATATATATGTATTTCATTCAACGGAGCTCAACTTGACACCAAATTACAGCGACAAGAATAATCGTCACACATATCATACCCCAGTATGTTAATTTGCATAAATATAACTTACATGGGGAGAAATGTTCCTGAATAATTCCACTTAATGCCATGAAAGGAAAGATTGGTATTTTTAAAAACGTATTCGGCTTTAAAGTCATTAAATCGGTTAATCCTGCAGCTCCGTGCTGAATATTTTACCTCTGTGTGTGCGTGTGTGTGTGTGTGTGTGTGTGTGTGTGTACTTTGGATTGGTCTGGGGGTGTTGGAACACAAAAAGTCACAGAATGTCAAGCTGAAATGCCATTTTTCACAGCTGTTTAAGTCCAACATTCTGGGCGTTTGGGTCAATTCTGCTCCCCGAACATAGAAGAATCGCTGAGTCATGCTCCGTGACCTGCAGTTTGTGCCGATGCCTCCATGGTAATTGCTGGAAGAACGTAAGAAGTAAGGAATATTTCCTCCTTTCTGCCTCTCGGCTACGGCTCGGGATCACCGATTTCTTGATTTCAATGTCATTTTCATTTCAATTTTTCCTATGAAAGTGATTTTCACTGAATTATTACTGCACATAGTACAAGGATGAAACTGTCAAACCGGTGCATTATTCAACATGAAGGTTTGCATTAAACATGCACACTAAAGCAGTTACATTAATGCACCTTGTGATGGTCACGGGAATGAAGGTTGTCTGCAGAGAGGTTCCTCAGACCCTTTAGATCCTGAATGCAGACGTCGAGCATCACGCTGCTTTCAGCGGCGGATTCAAGACATACAATATTAAAAGATCGATACGAATCGGAAAATCGATTTGAACCCAGCCATCCAAGAATGCATTCATCAGGGTTCCTACAGCTTCTCCAAAGTCACATTCAAGCACTTTCCAAGCATTTCCAGGTGCATTTCCATGCTTTTCCAGCCCCTTCCAGCTGTGGTAAACTCCATCTTTGTACCAATCCAATGGTCAGTATTCAGTCTACTTATTATGTCACTTGTTCATCACATTAAATGAGATGTTATTGTCCTCTAAACAACCAACATGATGTTTGGAGACAGCTTTTTACAGAAGGACCACAAATGAAAGGAAAACTAATTCCACTAACAGATCCACAGAAATATAAACACCAACTATTTTCATCATCTGTTCATCATCAAAAGTCATTTTTCATAAAGAAATGTCAGGAAATGCTGTTTTCAGTCCCTCAGATATGGAGATCTTCTTTTCTCTGTTCTATCATAGATGTCATCACATACAACACACATTTATAGACCTTTATTCTAAATCCAAGCACTTTTCAAACCTTCTACACTAAAATGCAAGGGTTTTCAAGGGTTTCCAGCACCAGAAGAAGAGAGAGAGGTATTATTCGGATTCCCGTCTTCGACCTCAAACACATCAAACAGACGCATCAGCACATGAAAGGAAACAACGCAGTCTCAACCTATTTGAAGTAACAGCAGATCACCGCCCCGTTCAGCCTGACAGCCTGTCTCCACGGCAACCGCAGGGATGCTGTCTCCAGGGTAACCATCACCATGGGGAAGAGGGGAAAGGAAAACAGAGTGACGTCTGACACACAGCTGTGGCGGCGAGGAGAGGTAATGATGTTCTGCGATGCTATCGCAGCGAAGACACGACTTCTTTCTGAGAGCGAGTCGGGCGCAAAATTACATCGTCATTTTCAGAAAAACGCAGAGAGTCACCAACAAGGGGTTCTGTGGAGCGAGGAAACATTCTGCTGATAAAACGAGGGAAACGTTAAACAATCAGAAATCTGATAATTACCGTGTTTGATTCACACGGATTACCATAACAGGCATTAGACACACCGTGGCAACAGTTCAACGATGAATGATGAATGGAACCATGAATATTAATCCGTCATCATAAAATGATGATCACTGGAGGAATTAGGAGGACTTAGTTGGCGAAACAGAATTTTAAAAAGCAATAATTGATTCATATTGTGACTCTGTGTTTACAGGAGGGGTCGAGGTGATGAAAGCAAAACTAAAACGCCTGTAAATAAGTGAATATATTTGAATATTGTGGAGCTGCTGTATGGCCTCCCATACAGTAACATTCACACTGACACACTTCCTGCTGGGGTCACATGACACGAGGAAGACGAATCGAACAAGCTGCTTGTTAAGTGTTGGGGGGGTCATAGTCTGGTCTGGTCTCTGGACTAATGTGGGCTACTATCTAGACCTCTGGGGGACCACAGACAGTCTCTGGTTCCTCCACATACTCTGGTCTGGTCTCTGGACTAATGTGAGCTACTATCTAGACCTCTAGGGGACCACAGACAGTCTCTGGTTCCTCCACATAGTCTGGTCTGGTCTCTGGACTAATGTGAGCTACTATCTAGACCTCTGGGGGACCACAGACAGTCTCTGGTTCCTCCACATAGTCTGGTCTGGTCTCTGGACTAATGTGGTCTACTATCTAGACCTCTAGGGGACCACAGACAGTCTCTGGTTCCTCCACATAGTCTGGTCTGGTCTCTGGACTAATGTGGGCTACTATCCAGACCTCTGGGGACCACAGACAGTCTCTGGTTCCTCCACATAGTCTGGTCTGGTCTCTGGACTAATGTGGGCTACTATCTAGACCTCTGGGGACCACAGACAGTCTCTGGTTCTCCACATAGTCTGGTCTGGTCTCTGGACTAATGTGAACTATAATATGCTTTTAATAATAATTCATAGAATCTGTGTTGTGATCTGAGAGACACAATAATATCAGTACAGGACGATAAGTACGCAGCCAGGCGGTAATTAAAACAAACACAAACACACACACACACACACACACACACACACACACACACACACACACACACACACACACACACACGCACACACACACACACACACATGCAGGCGGGCAGCATGGCGCCTCATCTGTGGCGCTCTGTCGCCGCATCCCGTGTGACCAGCTGACAGTCATGTGACGCCCCGGGGCCTCGGGAGGTCAGCCAGTCTAGCATAAACAGGACTGGGGAGACGTCCCGGGCTGCTGCCGCCGTCGCCACGGCAACGTGCACGTACGCAGACCTGAATTGACACGTGCACTCCCACCACACACACACACACACACACACACACACACACACGCGTATTGTGAGTCAGGCACTCACAAAACACTCAGACAGATTCACGTCTTCGCTCGGTGGCTAAAATAGACTCAAATACTTCGTACACAGACATAAACGGACACAAAACACCACTCTGTCTGCGCTTCACACACACACACACACACACACACACACACACACACACACACACACACACACACACACGAACACACACACTCTCAGGACATGAAATGCAAAGATCAAGAGGCCGATCCAGGTAGAACAACAAGCAACAACAACTCTTTGTAGGAAAGTCGGAGAGCTGGACTTTAAGTCGGAACGTTTCCAGCGGTGGTGGATTAGTCGTATCTAAGTCCAGACCTTATTCCAGATCTTGGACTAAGCGGAGGCTCTGAGGCGACCTGTTCCCTTCCCTACTTGTAGTTCAGCCCCCTAAACCCCGACCACGTCCATCTTCAGACTCCGCCTTCATTTTGCATCACAACTACAAACCTTGAAGGTTTTGTGTCAACAAGCTGAAAACTAAGCGGGAAAAAGAAATCCACCGTTTTGTGATATTTTGTGATATTTTGTGATATTAAACGTGCTTCTTCAGTCCAGATAAAACGGTTCGGTCAGATCAGGTAAAACAGAAGTTTGATAAACGGCATCATTTGCAGGTGAAACGAAGGGGCAGAATCGTGATACATATTGCGATATATTGCGTATCGTGATAATATCGCTCATCTTCTAAGATTCTAAAACGATTCATAACTTCCAAAATGTTATTTTAATTATTATTTTGATAATCATTTATGTCATCACTGGTCTTAGATTTGCCTTTTGTGTATTTATATTATCATTTAAATGATATAATCGTATGCTC
>NC_139923.1:28590647-28598147 GCF_963514095.1 Eutrigla gurnardus | reverse complement strand
ATGAGTCCAGAGACCAGACCAGACTATGTGGAGGAACCAGAGACTGTCTGTGGTCCTCCAGAGGTCTAGATAGAAGCTCACATGAGTCCAGAGACCAGACCAGACTATGTGGAGGAACCAGAGACTGTCTGTGGTCCCTCAGAGGTCTAGATAGTAGCTCACATGAGTCCAGAGACCAGACCAGACTATGTGGAGGAACCAGAGACTGTCTGTGGTCCCCAAAAGGTCTAGATAGAAGCTCACATTAGTCCAGAGACCAGACCAGACTATGTGGAGGAACCAGAGACTGTCTGTGGTCCCCCAGAGGTCTAGATAGTAGCTCACATTAGTCCAGAGACCAGACCAGACTATGTGAGGAACCAGAGACTGTCTGTGGTCCCCCAGAGGTCTAGATAGTAGCTCACATTAGTCCAGAGACCAGACCAGACTATGTGGAGGAACCAGAGACTGTCTGTGGTCCAAACAACAAGGTCTCTGCTGTATTTATGTCTAGATGACCTTATTTGGAGTGTTGGTGGAGCAGCTACAATGTTAGCGTAGCCTAGCACCATCAACCAGACTCCATTCAGAAAACCAGCGTTTTAACAGTAGGAGGATAATGAGACAGACAACCTCAAAACACGAAACCACGATAAAGATGCAGCTGCCAGTGTGACCACACACACACACACACACACACACACACACACACACACACACACACACACACAGCAGTGAGTGATGGCTGAAGGACGGCGGGGAGCAGCTGCAGTGATACATGGTGGGTTGAAGGAGAGGAGGCCAAGCAGCCATAAATCCGTCTCTCTCCGAGTGGAGATTTAAGAAGCCGAGTCCCGATCACGCTTTCATTCCGTCGTTCAGACGCTTCGGGAGACTAAATCCCTGCAAACAAACCGTCTGTGGATGAAAGGATCTCTTCAACATCTTTCTGTTGTGTTGTCTATTTTTAAAAGCATCTACCCTGGATTACATTTTCTCTTGTGAGCTGGTTTGGAGTTGAGACGAGGCTGGAGTGAAATGATGCAAACGTGTCCTGAAGGAAAGTGAGTCCAGGTGCAGAGACACTTCTGAACGGCGGTCGACACAAATCAGTCTGATTATGTAGAAAAGCCTCACAAGGACATCGGCAGAGAGAGAATGCACTTCTATTCATTTTAGTTTAGTGACAGAAGACAAAAAATCCCTTAAAGGATCCTGGCTTTGCTGGAAAATGTGTCTTTAATTGTATGAAAAACAAATCTTTCTTCCGTCGTACATTACTGTGATTTTCGATGGTGATATTTGTGATGTCATCGATGTCATGATTAAGAACCCATATTTTTAATCACTTCTCTACGAGTGCATGTCATGCAGAGGTTCACGGTAATTAAAATGCAGCACCTTTCTTGCATGATGTAACATCTGGACGGGGGGGGGGGGAGACAGATGTGTCCAGTTCACTGCAGGAAGCTCGATACCTGCAACACTTCTGCTGCTGCAGAACAAACGGCATGTCATGACCGAGCCAGACTCCACATCAGTGTTCTGCTGTGAGCACATGACCGAGCTCCGAACATAGAAAAAAGAAAAGTGCTTCTCACGTAATTAACCTTCCTCAAACACACCAGATGGGGGGGACCACCATGTATAATGTATTTCATGTACGAGCCGGGGGAAGTATTTACCATCTCTTTGCTCGCTTTATGACATAATGTGAAAATAGACCTTCCTTTCCTGCCATCGGATTGAGGGTTAAAGGTGTCGATCATTAAAGCTGCCTGCTCACTGTCGGGTCAAACAACAGGATCTATTTCTGAAATATAAAGCACATAAACTATCCCAATCAACACCCCAGAAGGGCTGGAACCAAACAATTCCTCTCTTCAACTATATATATGATAATAAACTGACTCTCTGACCGACTTTGTATGTACACTAATAAATAAAAACGACGTAAAAAGAATAAAAAGAATAAAGCTGCCTCTCTGAGATGCTGCCTGGCAACGGTGAGAAGGAACGGGATCGCATTTAATAGTGAAGGAAAAGAGGACGGACAAAGGAGAATATGGAGAAAACATGATGTGAAGGAACGTCTCCTTTAAACCGCCATTAACGGGGATTATGTCATTAAAGTCACCACTGAGGTTCTGGTTTAAATCTGTGTGATACAGAAAAGCCAAACTTCCCCTTTTTTGGTGCAAAAATGTTCCGGCGGTGAATAATCAGCGATGCAAAACCAGCCACTGCTGCTTTGAATGCCGAGGAGGATGCGGCGCTCGACCCCCTCCTTCCTCCTCCTGGACCACATGCCGGATCTCTGGCCTTGGATCGATTCCAGCCAGAGTCCGGCTCTTAGATGTGCCGCTGCACCTCCGATCATCGCAGCTCCGAGGCGGCGAAGGACAGCTGAGGTCCGAGGACGAGCAGCTGGCGTCGATGAAAGCTGCAACATGAAAAGGTTCCCACGGCGGCGTTGATGAGGCCGATGTAAGTCAGGTGCTGGCGTGCTGCAAAGCATCACGACAAAGCCAAGGCCACGCAATACAGGCATTTACTTTAATAATACTGTACTAGACCCCGAGAACGCCGGCTTCTAACTCAGTTTGTACATGTTCAAGTCCCAGATACACCAGGAAACCAATGACATCATGACATCATCATGACATCATCCAGAGCTGGATTCACTGGATCCAGCAGGACCCACATGGGCTGGTTCACCACAGCTGGAGGAACCCAGAATCAAGTATTGATCTGTGATTTAATATCAATAACCAGAGGATGCTGAAATAACTCCATCATGATGGTGATCAGTAAAAAGTGCTGAGTCATGCTTTGTTAGTTGAGTCTGGTTGATGGTGCTAGGCAACGCTAACATTGTAGCTGCTCCATCAACACTCCAAATAAGGTCATCTAGACATAAATACAGCAGAGACCTTGTTGTTTGGACCACAGACAGTCTCTGGTTCCTCCACATAGTCTGGTCTGGTCTCTGGACTAATGTGGTCTACTATCTAGACCTCTGGGGGACCACAGACCGCTACGATATGTTTCTGATTGGGTGACGACAGGAGGAGAACCTCAACGCTGATTTGCTTTCGCGTCATGTGAATTATTTGTTGAGTTGAAATATTTTTACTTATTTTCCAGAATCCAACATGAGGCGCTTCAGCATTGGCTTCACCGCCTGGGTTCAACCAGTGATGCTCACCTTTACGCCAAAAGATATTAAGGCGTGAACATGACTGGGAACATCAAGGCTTCTTTAAAACACCGATTTCTTAACTTTGTAAAACAACAATGTAAAAAGATTTAAATGTACCAAACTGCAATATTTAAAACGATGGTATCCGATACCAGTTCGGCTTTCCGTCACCGACGCCCGATCCGGCTGAATCGGTCCGCTGTGGCATCGGGAACACATTGACTACCGGGTGGCAACATGGCAACTCCCTGATGTGTTTCTAATAGTTTTTTGGACAACAATGCAGCTTCAAGGCGCGGAGGAATACGACTTATCGGGTTTATTACAAAACAGACAATACTGCACTCGGGAGTAAGATCCGCTCATTGTTGGTTTTTAAGTCTTTTTCATGGACTTCATGAGGAGTTATTACAAATACACCAGCCTTATTCTTAGACTACCTTGAACAAATAGAACAGAATTAATTCATTAAGAAGTTTAGGCCTAGCGTCGCATCGGCAGCTTTTCCCGCGTACAGCGGCGCTCTAGAGGTCATCGGTTGTCGGCAGCCTGCTTCTCCTCCCTGCTGTCTGAACAGTCCTCTCAGCTTGAATCTGTTTACTGAAGTCAAGTGGCCGAACCAGAGGGAGATATTAAGAAGCCGGGCGCTGACATGCACTGTTTTTTTTTTAAATGTCAAGACGGACCGGGAGCCTTTTCAGTCTCATAATTAACAAACAGTCCCTGACCGCTTTCAAAGGCAATCAACATGTGTTCCAGTGTTGCCGGATACTGAAAACAGTTGTGTTTCCACGGTGATGATGATGATCAGCATTGTGATCACATGATCTGTCTGCGGCATCGACTATATATAACAAGTCAGTTTGTGGACTACGGTTTTGAAGCCTCAAATTCTGCAACCAGTGGGAAAGGAAGAAAGGAAGTGACCATATTTGGACTGTGGAGGAGCGACGGGTGGATCTGATGAACACAAGACCATGAACTCATGTTTACTGAGATAATACATCGAGAGAAGTAGGACCATTTTCTCATAGACTTCTATACAACCAGAGAGGAGTCGCCCCCTGGCGGCCAGCAGAGAGAAGTAGGACCATTTTCTCATAGACTTCTATACAACCAGAGAGGAGTCGCCCCCTGGTGGCCAGCAGAGAGAAGTAGGACCATTTTCTCATAGACTTCTATACAACCAGAGAGGAGTCGCCCCCTGGTGGCCAGCAGAGAGAATTAAGGTGTAAGGCACTTTAGATTCGGCTTCACTTTTCATTAATTCAATCAATAAATACAGCTGTTTTTGAATAAGTTCCTTTGTTTTTCCAGCTTTCCACCTTTTAGATGGTAGTTTTTGTTTGTTTTCTCGTGTAGTTTATGTGAACATCGTAATATTGTTTATCCGAGTGGTTCCTTTTACCAAACTTGCTGCAGCACATTGCTTCATTCTCCGATGTTTTGGTGACATAACCTTCTTAATAATACATCTTAGGAGACATGTTTTGACACCAAATAAATTCAGCAGAAGTGAACTCCGGGGAAAAAAACCTTTTGGGTTGAATCTTATTATTTACTTCCAGCGCTGCAGACGACAGAGCGGAGCGCGCCGCCGTTCATTCAATCTGTCTGAACCGACGGTTTCTGAACCGATGAACAAGAGCGGCCGGCGTGAAGCCGAAGCCGCCGACATCAAACCCGAGCGTTCTCATCCGTCACCCGTCACCGAGGTTTCCATTAAGTGCACCGAGAAAACCTCGGAGGTTCACCGCGGCTCCGAGTCGAGTTGACACGCCACGCTGCCGAATACAAAAATAAAGGTCTTCGTGGTTCACGCTCACTAAAAGCTCTGCAGAGATAAATATTTATACGCTTTACCCTTTTTGATAATCCAAACCCAGGTTTTGGTGAGTCATTGTGTGAAAAGCTCTCTGCATGTGTGGGATCACATCAGGTTCACTGTACGGATCTCAGTCAGGGTCTGGATCTGGTGGATCTGCTCTCTCTCTCATTAACACGACTCCAGACTAGAAACTTCTTCTGGCTGCAAACTTTTAATCAGTTTCCCAGAGTGCAGACGAACTCCTCCGCTGTCAGACGCCACGGGGGACGGAGAGCAGCCCGGCTGAACCCGATCACCAGCCGATCAGTCCATTGATGACTTGGAGGTCGGCCACCGTCCAAGTTATTACATCGTTTCCAAGAAACGCCGTCTCAGATCAGTCACAACGGAGAACAACTTTGCGTCTGCACATATTTCTAGTAAACACTGACCACGAGTCCGAAGCACCAAACCCGACCCAGAATGCATCTGTGAATGCACCGCCATCGACAGCATTTGATTAGACGATTTTTGACATCGTCACTTGTATTTAGTCACCACCAACTCAAAGGTTTGTAGACAAACATTTTCATATTCCTCAAAACGAGGTATTGGAAGAAGTATTGTCTTGCCATCCGCACCGAAGGGATAACATTGGTTAGAATATCATGTTTTTGATCAATACCCAGCCTTTCTGATCGTCTACAGCAACGTATCTGATTCCATATTTCCAAGGACGTAATGTTGATACGGTTGTTATCCCCGTCATCCCAGACGTACGGGAGTAGAGAGGACGGATCGTCCCTCTCGGGCTCTTGAACTCGCGGCTCAGAGAAGCCGGACGTCTCTCGGCCTTGAGCGTCGCCGGTTGCTGCTCGCCATGGAGCTCCAACAAACCTGGCAACCTGGCAATTACTCACATGTTTATTTCAATCCCCGGCTGACAAACACAGTCACACGCGGCGAGGAAAAGCACTCGCTGCAGATCTGTTCCCATGGTAACGCCGACCAATAGATCTCAGCTATTGACTGAGGACGAAGATCTCTGTAGACCTCGTAAAAAGAAAACACACACACATACACACATACACACACACACACACACACACACATACACACGCATACACACACACACACACACACACACACACACACACACACACACACACACACACACACACACATACACACACACACACACACACACATACACACGCACACACACACATACACACACACACACACACACACACACATACACACACACACACACACACACACACATACACACGCACACACGCACGCACACACGCACGCACGCACGCACGCACGCACGCACGCACACACACACACACACACACACACACACACACACACACACACACACACACGCGCACACGCGCACACGCGCACACACACACACACACACACACACACACACACACACACACACACACACACACACACACACACACACACACACACGCACCTTTGTTGTTAAATGTATAAATATCATTCAAACAACATAAATATGGTTTCCTCTCTGAAACAGCTGATCGCTCCGGTAACCCAGGTAACGGACAGGAAGTCAAACGTTCCCCGAGCCAACGCCGTGGAAACGCTCGCCCTGAAGTGCTGCGGCGGCGAGATAGGAACGCTGAAGTGGGCGGTTTATTCTGATATAGAATAATAATTCTGTTTCTCTGCTTTCACTCTCAAATATGCACTCGACAGAAGAAGTGGTGTCGGCAGCAAGAGCGTAACGTTCATATATATTCATTTACTTACATTAATAATTAATTAATAAGAGACCTTCCTCAGTCAATTATCTTAAATAATTCAATATATGTTTAAATACCAATAAGCCAAATTAAGAAATGGGACCACATGAAAACTTCATGTCATAATTAATTAAAAATAATTGCAGTTCACGATATTATTCCAACAAAAATAGAAATATAAAGGCAATAAAACACTTAGAAACGAATATTACATTTGAAAAACATCTTGTTTTTTAAGTGACCATTCTTTTCAAATGTAGATTATCCTAGTTTTTAAAATCAGGCTCTAGTTTTCCAGCTTTCTTTCAAATCATCTTAATTAAAATTATCATAATTCATGTCATTTATTGTAAATACATAACAAATAATAGTTTTCACATCTCTACCACGTCAGGGAACTAGAACGCTTTGTCCAAGTCACTCCATACGATATTCACGATCATCCCGATGATGAATATTCACCACCATCAATTTATTGTGTTTTGTTGTTTTTTCATCACAATCCGAGATGAAAAGCCTGTATCGTCCCTGAAGCCAGCAGAGCATCCAGTAAACAATTAAATAGTTTAATCAGACCTGTGACATGAATGTAGAACCGAAGAGGATCATTTGCTTTGTTTTATGAAATAATGAGCGTCCGTTGACCTTTAGTGAAGGTTTGATTTGTTGTCCATAACAGGAAATGATCCCTACGGATTAAAAGGGTAAATCTCAGCTGCTCCCATGAACAG
>NC_139923.1:28570611-28590447 GCF_963514095.1 Eutrigla gurnardus | reverse complement strand
GTCATCATTTAATTACTTCATTAATTTAAATACATTTTTTAAATAAATGTATTCATTTAACATTACTTTAATGTTTACATTTGTTTAGATTAACACTACATATATTAAAGGGTAAATTAATCGAGTGTCTCGTTTTCTTATTGTGATAAAACAACTCGTCACTTGTTTTGTATGAATGTGTTTGTTTAATTATGGTCAGAAGAGTTTAAGTGTAACCGTGGACGCGTTATTAAAGCGTCAGACTTGACCTTTAATAACGTTGAAACTGACCTTTTGTACCCTAAATAAAATAACGTACACGTAGATGTCACTTAAGTCGAGGATGAGGCTGCAGAAGGAACCCTTCTGGGTGTCGTTAAATTAAATTACTTTGGCCTTGGGTTCAATCAGTGACATTCTCAGTATTTTTATTGTTTATTGTTTTATTATTATTATTATTATTATTATTATTATTATTATTATTTTCAGAATAATCTCATACTGATGAAAGGGACATAGAGTTTTAGGATTATAGCATGACAATTTTTATTTTTAAATGTAGTATTTTTATTTTTACAGACACTCATTTTGGTGAAATAAATACATACAAAATACAGTTATTTGTGTTAATATTTCAATATCTTCTGTACCTGAATATCCTGATGAATAATTAGGATTATTTGGGGTTTATACACAACAACAAATCACACGAGTAGTTGTGAAAAGTCCCCTGCTTCCTGGTGGTGGTCAGTACACCGACACAGCCTTCTAATGCTAATTAATGCTAAACAGGCTGGTGGCTAATTAGCTCACAGGAGCTATGCTAGGCCTAGCATTGACGTTAGCATCCATTTCACTAGATGTCACCAACATTTTACACCTTTTCACTCGGTGTTACCGCTTTTTTTCTTTCTGTAAAGGACGTTTAATATCGTTTAATATCAAGTAGCGAGATAAAATAAAGTCACTTTTAACTGTTAAACTGCGTAACTTCCGGTTTGGTTTCAGCTCGCCTTTACTAGCTTGACGGGGGAAAAAACGACAGCAGCGCGCGAGCTGTTATTTTTGTGGAGTTACGATGTAAAAAATGAAATGTAAATAATTGTAATAACTCACTTGTGTCTTTTTTCTTCTTTTCTTGGACGGACGCACGGCAGCGGGAAGGCAGTGACGACAGCGCTGCTCTGCTGGTGCTTCTTTGAGATCAGTTCAGCAGGGCGGCAGGCGACCCCTGGTGGCAGCGGAGGGTAGCGCAGCTCACACTCACCACCACACCTGTTTCCCATAGAGGTCAAAATGTATGTAAATAGAAATGATGCACTAATTGTGACTTCAAAATATTAAATTACAGACCGAGGGGGCTTATGGGAGGTTACTACTGCCTAACTTTTAATTTTAAAAGAAAAATAAATAAAATAATTTTAAAAGAAAAAAATTATAAAATAAACACCAATAATAACTTCTAAATGTATCATAAACAACTTAAATGTGTGATTAATGTAAGATTCAAGATTTTTATTGTCATGTACTTGGTAGCAATGTAAACATTTGTTGCCAGTAATTCAATTCTTAATCTATTCTAAATAAAACACTACAATTAAGAGCATAAAATATAAAGGATTTTTAAATACTTTAACTCTGGTGCGAAATATAAAATATAAACAGATGTGAGAAGTAATGAGTAGATAGAAATGTAAACAACATAATTGTATTTGCTTGTTCTCATGTTTTATTTTATTAAAAAAAAGAAGAAGCTCCATCCCCATCCTCCCTGGTCATGGACTCTTTCTTGTAAGTCAAATTAAAATGTTGATGTAATGTTTGGTCGTAATCTTTTGTGTGAGGAAATTTGACACAGTTGGTTTGTTAATTAGGCTGAAGAGGATTTAATTCAGACAAACAATCTTGTGTAAAAATCAATACAAGGACACCAGTGGCTGAAGCAAAAAGATCTTTTTTTAATTCAAAGTGAATCTTGACATAGTACACCATCAATTCATAATTTGACACTCACCAATAAGAGTCACCGAGAAGGAACCCGCTTTTTGTGACAAGGTACATAAGGCTTGGTCACATTGAAACTCACTGAGAACTAGAGGGGGGGGGGGGGCACATCATCACATCCAAACAATAATCATTTTCCCCAGTCCTCATATATTGTTGTATATTGCACAGTGCAGTTGCTACATGTTCGAACTAGTGTAGCATATAAGAATAAAATTTTAAAAAGAATCAAGAAATAAAAATCATAAAGCCACACAGATACACACATATTTAGAACAGTAACAGTTTTCAATTTAGCAAATTGTCTCTACATATGTGTCTAAATACGTTAAATCGTGAAACCCGATAATAATAAAGATAAGCTTGTGGTACAAAAAAAATACCTGAAAGAAAAAAGAAAATAAGAAAATGCGTTTTTAGTTTTTACTTCTCGGCCCGGGATGAGATGTTTTCATTTGGAAAGCTAAGAAACGTTTAACGAACGTAGAACTCGATCATGGTTATTGCCGTTCCCGTGTTTTAGATTAGCATTTTTAAAGGAGGCCTACATCATTACTTAAGGCTCCGTGTCATCAAAGCAAACGAACCCCAGAACGTTCATCCTTGACGTAAACATGACGATCGAGGAGCTGAAGCTGTGCATCCTCTCGTTAGCATTATTCCACGAGAACATGGAATACACGCAAAAACATTACAAACGTAATACATTACGTAGAGATGCGCAGTTTATCACCAGAAAGATACGTTTCGCGATATTTCCCCCCTTGAAATCATTTGAGTTTCTTGTAAATCCCAAAATAATCCCAAAATGTAAAAAAAAAAAAAATTAAATTTTTTTTTTTTTTTTAAAGATTTAAGTCGTACATTTCCGAGAAAAGAAACATCTGATATTTTCTGAGATTTAAGTAGATTTAAATAAAAATGTTCTGAGAAAAAAAAACCTAATATTCTAAGATTATAAAATTATCCACACTTTGAGGATTAATCCAATGATGACGTATCGCGTCCTGCTGGACTACAAATCCCATCTGAACCTCACGTAGACGTCGCCTGTAACGTGTCCGGCTAACAAAAAAAACTGGATGACCTCATCCAGATCGTCAGTACGTTGGTTTCTCCTGATTGGCCCAAATTTACGTCTTTATACGTTTTTCTCATAAATTTACTGCATAAATATTAGAAAATTCTGGGGGGGGGGGGGGTTTTCTCGTAAATGTACGACTTTAATCTATTTTTTTCTCAAAATATAAACTGCTAAATTTAAAGAAATACGCTGTAGAAGAGGACGGGACAACTGCGAGTACGATAGACTCTACTTCTGGTAATTAGCTGCATACAACGTACGATCGACCCCGATCACGAGGAGAGAATAAAACTGTGTGCAGCAGAAACAAATAACTCATTTGCAAACAAAGCTCCACAAATACATTCGCGGCGTGAGAAAGAGTAAAGCTTTGCGTTTTTTTTTTTTTTTTTTTAGATTTCAGGCCTCGTGTTTCCGAGTGCCGTGCGGCGTTCCTGGCGAGTATTTTCCCTGACTTTGCACTTTCTTAGGATTCTGTAGAAGAAGAGTTTCCAGACCTCGTCTTAGTCCAAAAAAAAAAGAACTTTGGGGTTTTCGTGGTGTGAAAATAGGAGCCGATTTTCTTACCTTCAAAAAAACCTCCACTGCTTTGATATCGAACGCACGGCGTCGTCTCTCGGCACGCTTTGTTTGCAGAAAAGGCACCAAGTTGTACAGTACGATGTCGCAAATACAGTCGGAAAGAAAGAAAATAACGGAATAATAAAAAAAAGAAAAGCCACGTCATCAGAGGAAAAACACGTCAACGACACACCGGTTACAGAATCCAACGGTGAACCCAGCCTACGTTTGAAATACTGACGCTAAACACACGCACACACACACACACACACACACACCAAAAAAACCTTCCATTACAGCAGTTTACAATCACTTCAAAAACAACAAAGCCAATATACAGGAGGCACTAGCATATAGGAATAGCATTCAATATACTTTATAAGAAAAAAACCCGCGTCTGTCGTATCGTCAGAACCACGACTAAAGAGAGAGAGAGCACGCAGGCCAGAATGAGATCATTCCTCTAAATTCACAGCTACGAAGTGGCAGATAATCAGTACATAGCAGCTTATTATCTATACATTCCAAATAACAATTTTGCCCCAAAACAAAAAACAGCTCAGAAAAATAAAAACCTCAACCTCATTTTTTTTTTAAATAATCACAATATATTTTTTTTTCTCCAAATGGTGATAACTGATAAACGTGTGCCGGAGGTGAAAGGAGGAAATCGTATCGACCGTACTTCAGGAAATGATTAATGAACAGTCTTTGGTGCTGATCGGGAGAGAAAACACACACACACACACACACACACACACACACACACACACACACACACACACACACACACACACACACACACACACACACACACACACACACACACACACACACACACACACACACACACACACACACACACACACACACACACACACACACACACACACACACACACACACACACACACACACACACACACACACACACACACACACACACACCAATACATGGGACAAAAAAACAGGGATATTTGAAACGATTACCATGAACACCTCTAACACTCAAAAGCCCAGCAGTGATACTGTAAGCTGAATAGGTTATTTCATAAAACACTGAGAAGCATTTAAAACATAATCTTTAGTCTAAGCCACTCCCCCCCCAAAAAACACACAACCCCTAAAACATAAAAATGCATGAATGCAGGTCTAGCCTAATGCAAAATAATAATAAAACACAGCAACCCAGAGGCTATCTAGATTGTATTGCAGTTACAGTAAACAGTGACAATACTGTTATGAATTAAGTACTATAGTGAATAGAAATCGATTATCAAAATATCAAATCACTCTTTATGTACATAAACAGCTCATTCAGTCAAAGCCCTAAATGTGCAGCCTCTAGCTAAAGTAAATCCATACTCTGAGTTAGAAAGCAAACGTCAAAGTCCAACATTTGCCAAATATTAAAAAACAAAACACAAGCTTTTAATTATCCAATGAGCCCATCGCATTCAGAGTCTGAGGGGTTAAGTGCTGCAAGCCCATCTTTAAAAAAAACGTACAATCTATAAAGCTCCTGAAGTAACGTCGCAGACTCACGTTTTTTGTGTTTTGTTAA
Organism: Eutrigla gurnardus; assembly: GCF_963514095.1. Classification (NCBI taxonomy): domain Eukaryota; kingdom Metazoa; phylum Chordata; class Actinopteri; order Perciformes; family Triglidae; genus Eutrigla; species Eutrigla gurnardus. Next base: position 28,585,256 of record NC_139923.1, on the reverse strand, counting down.
GGCACTAGGCGATGGCAGCAGTTAGGCCTGCCGTCCGATTCCTGGTTCATACACACTGGGATGGCTTTAACGAACACATCTGACCGCTAGCTACAAGGCAACGAAGATAAACGGGAGTCGGGGGGCAACAACAACTCAGTACCCCGCCTCTAATTAGATCATATTCTCTGAACACTAATCAAACAGACGACAGGAGGGAAATGTGCAAAGGACACATTCTTAATCCAAAAAATGGCCTCCTCATCATCATCATCATACTTTGTGAATTCATCCGCTCTCGCTCCCTCGTAAAGCTTTTTAAAAATCCATCGTCGGCTCACATGATTTTGCAGGAAAGTCTCCGACAGTCAAACACGATGGCCGACGTATTCCCCCGTCGTGAACCTCCAGATTAAAGACCGCAAAATAATTCCTTTGTCCTCGCAAGAAAAAACAAACATCTTCATCATCGTCACTTTCCTATCCGTGAATCCCTCCTTCCTCATCAGAAGTATCCATTTTGTGCTCTTCCCGCCCAGGTCGCAGCGCCCGTCCATTTCCTGTTGCCCCCCCTCGCCGAAAGCTGCCCCTTCCTGCCCCTCAGATGTAGGAGAACTGGGGGTGGTGGCTGAGCTTGGTGGGGCTCAGGGGGAAGCCTGTGTAGGCGGCCGGGGAGGCCATGTAGGGGTGAGGAGGGGGGAAGGGAGGCTTGAACTGGTGGGGGTGGGCGTAGGCGGGCTGGTGGTGTGGGTGGATGGTCGGGGAGGGGAGGAGCCTGTGTGGTGGGAGGGGCGCGGGGTGTCCAGGGTGGGCGCTGATACCGAGGGTCACCTGGTGAACTATAGTGCCTCCTTGTGGGTGGGAGAGACCGTAGCTGTGCTGGAGGAGAGGGGGGGGAGGGCGAGAGGGGAGGATGGGGTGGGGGTGGGGGTGGAGGGGGCCGCTGGGCGGGTACGACAGCAGGGTGTGGGTGGGCAGGCCTTGGGTGTGTGCGTGCGGGCCAGCCGAGGTGTGGGTGGGGCTGCTGTGCGGCAGGTGGGTGAAGGTGTGGACCGTAGGCGGGATGAAGGCGTGCGGGCGCAGCGGCCCATAGTTGCCGTTCCACTCTTTGCTGCTGAGGTTTGAAGCGTACGGCTGCACCTGAGACGGAGAACAGAATCACTACTGTTAAAACGCTGGTTCTCTGAATGGAGTCTGGTTGATGGATGCTAGGCTACGCTAACATTGTAGCTGCTCCATCAACACTCCATATAAGGTCATCTAGACATAAATACAGCAGAGACCTTGTTGTTTGGACCACAGACAGTCTCTGGTTCCTCCACATAGTCTGGTCTGGTCTCTGGACTAATGTGGTCTACTATCTAGACCTCTGGGGGACCACAGACAGTCTCTGGTTCCTCCACATAGTCTGGTCTGGTCTCTGGACTAATGTGAGCTACTATCTAGACCTCTGGGGGACCACAGACGGTCTCTGGTTCCTCCACATGGTCTGGTCTGGTCTCTGGACTAATGTGAGCTACTATCTAGACCTCTGGGGGACCACAGACAGTCTGTGGTTCCTCCACATAGTCTGGTCTGGTCTCTCTCCTATCTAGACCTCTGCACTGACCTGTCCAAAGCCCAGAGGGTGCTGCTGCTGCCCAGTCGCCTTCTGCTGCCGGGACAGGAGGGGGGCGGTGGGGAGGAGGGGGAAGGAAGAGGGAGTGCTCTGTTGTCCTACGAGGCTGCAGCGCCCTTTGGACCGGGACCAGGACTCGGATCCTGCAAACAGGGGAGAAGGCAGAAGTGAGTCATGTGTACGTGCACTGCAGGAAATAAGAAGGCAGGTTTAGTCCACACGGCTTCAAGAAGGTGAAGAAAACAACAAACAGAGGGAGAATTCAGATACTTCTGTTCCGTTTATATATGAAAGAGTGGACTTGAGAACGGAATAATTAAATTATTTTCTCTTTCATAAAGCCCGTGTGTCTGACTGCACATCGCAATATTCATTTTTTAAATGGGCCTAGCTTTGAACTGACATGAAAACAACTAATCGATCGGACAAATTTGGACAAAAGTTGGAATTTAGCAAATTGCCAAATTCTTCTTATGAAGGCAGATGAAAAGACAATCATTACGACGGCGTATCAGGGCAACTGTAGGGAAAACAAAACAAAGCCAAGAGAGGGGGGCAATATTCAGAGAAAAAAAGTCGCAATTTTGCGAGTTTATAAAGTTGCAGATTTGCTACTTTATTATGGAGGTCATAGAGGAAGTAAACACGTTGCTTGACCGGTTGTTTTTTTTTTTAAATTAGAAAAATACATTTGTGTACATTCATAGGAGGTAAGCTAGCATAAATACCGGTTGTTAGCATCGTAATAAAGTAGGACATCTGCTAGTTTATAAACTTGCAAATTTGCGTTTTTTTTCCTACAGTGGCCCTGATACACCGTCATAACTAGTGTAGCTGCACCAATACGAAGAAGGAAAAAACTTACATTTCTGAAAATGCATGTAAATATTTTCACAAACAATGTGCATTGCTAGCAAAAGCAGGTCAATTTTAAGGCACAAAAATATCTGAAGCTAAATTCAGTTTATCAATCTGAGAGTTTATACACGCCTGTGGTTGCACTGGAGATGCATAACAAACAAAACATATGTATATGTCGTATCATGTGTTACACCCACATCGGGATCAATAACGTTTTTATCTACGTAGATCAACAACATGCTGGTGGTAACGTTTTTATTCTTTTATTATATTATATCACAGCTGAGCTGCTTTTAAAGTACCGGCTCCAGATTAGATGTCTGAGGCATTTTATGACCGCAGTGTGAACGTAAACTCTGCTGCTACTAAAAGATTAAACAGGTCTTTCACTTTTCTTTTTTTTATAGCTGCCAGGAATCTCCCCATCAGACAATAAAATCCATGAAGTTGGAGAAACAGGAAAAGAAGCAGAGATTGTCGGCACTCAGAGAAGCAACCTGAGGAGCAAAGCCGGCCCCTCGGACTGATCTGGATCAGCTTTTTAAACTCACTCCACAGGAATGAAAAGGTAAAAACTGATCTCAGATCAGGGCACCTTTTGCTGCAGCACCAGCAGAGAGAGAGAGACGGGCCGAGTACCTCATTAAATGCATCCTCCTTTCCCTCCCTCTTCTTCTACTTTATAAACCTTTCCGGATCATTGAGGCATCGTCAAGCAAGGAGAGGGATTTGTTTTAGATGCTCGAGCTGCTGGTTAAAGATGTTCGTTTGAAAGGAGTTACTTAATGGATTAACGGGAGACAGAAACCTAAATTATCTCACTGAACGCTCAAACTCACAGCATCCAAATTACCAAAAGTCGCTTTTCCTTCAGTGTATCCGGTTCACTGGAGCTGGACAAGTTTCAAATGACGCTCATATTACAAATAAACTGTTTAGAATATTATCTAAACACAGCAGCTCTGCAAGAATCCTAATTTGAGGGAGGGAAAGCCATAAAAAGGACTCTCAGGCAATATTAGCATTGCCTGCTACGGTTGCATCTTGTGAGGTACTGGACCAGTGAGGTTCTCTGTTGGTGTCTCTGGATCACCTGTTAAGGCCTCTATGAGCCACTAGGGGGCAGTAAGCGCCTACTGCTTCCACATGACCTGCAAAAGCAGACGTCGCCAAAAGCACAGGTGAGAGACCGCACGACAGGTGGCAAAGAAGGAAGACAAAAAAATACAAAATCTGGATGTTAGTACACAAACTATTTCTCTTAATGAAAGTGGTTAAAACATCAATACGTTCCAGCGTGTATAAATAAGAAGCCAGAGAGCAGGTGAACAATACAAAGAAATACTTTTCCCACTGACCCGATCTCCGATAACGCTCATCTGAACCTCGACTGTTGTTGTTCTGCACTCTCATCGGTGGGACCACCATGGTCCTGACACGGGGACTCCGGCCCTGCACTGCAGGGGAAGGCAGCGGGGCCACCATGGCGGCCAAAGGTGGGCGGTTGTTGTGGTTGCTGTTGTCGAGGTAACGGTAGGGACTGTTGCCACGCGGGGAGGTCGACGTGTCGGAGGCGGGGGAGCCTTCCACCGTGTCGCAGCCGCTCTCGTGGCCGTCGTCCTCCGACATGCTGAAAACACAAGATTAAAGATGACTAATGGCGTGTTCGTGGGGCGAATCTTCATGCAGACACAGACATGGTTTCACCACTATCGCTGCTATGTACATGTAAGACACACATCGGCTGGTTTACTACTGCTGGATGAACCCAAAATGTATTAATTTAATACCAATAACCAGATGAAAAGGATGCTGAAATAAATCCATCATGATGAGGATATGAAAAAAGGGCTGAGTCATGCTTTGTTAGGTCTGTCTGCAAGACCACAAGATAACTACTGTTAAAACGCTGGTTTTCTGAATGGAGTCTGGTTGATGGTGCTAGGCTACGCTAACATTGTAGCTGCTCCATCAACACTCCAAATATTAGTCTCTGGACTAATGTGAGCTACTATCTAGACCTCTGGGGGACCACAGACAGTCTCTGGTTCCTCCACATAGTCTGGTCTGGTCTCTGGACTAATGTGAGCTACTATCTAGACCTCTGGGGGACCACAGACAGTCTCTGGTTCCTCCACATAGTCTGGTCTGGTCTCTGGACTGATGTGAGCTACTATCTAGACCTCTGGGGGACCACAGACAGTCTCTGGTTCCTCCACATGGTCTGGTCTGGTCTCTGGACTATACCTGTTGGGTCTCTTGCAGGGGGAGACGGAGGGGCTGGACTGAAGTGAGTTGGAGGCGAAGGAACTGGTGCTGAGGCTGCTGTCGGGGCTGCTGAGGGAACACACCCTCTCCATGGACACGCTGGTGTTTCTGCACGCCTCGCACACACACCCCTCCTTACAGCTGCAGAGAGCAGAACCAACGTCAGCATGTCACCACAGTAGAATTACCTCAATTCACATTGAGAATCAGTGTTAATCCCGTTTCCTTCGTCTGTGATGTAACTCACTCGCTCAGGCGGCACCTCGGAGTCTCTTCCTCCTCCTCGTCCTCTCCGTCGGTCAGCTCGCTGCGGATGCTGATGATGCTGGGGGCGGGGCTTGGCGTGTCACCCATCTGAACCGCCACATCTCGCTGCTGCTGCTGACTGGACTGGAGGTCCAGCTGGCCATTACCGTTTGGTGGCGCCTCTTTGAAGCAGCTCACTTCCTTTTCTGCATCGTTCTCCTCCTCCTCTGTGTTCAGACTTCCCGGCTGCCTGGTTGAAACCAGCAGCACCTCCCTCCGAGGCTGCTCTCGCCTCGCCGCCGTCGCCGCCTGTCCAACCACATTCGCCATGTTGGGGGTCCAGCATGCTGATATGTGGATGTTGCTGTGATGGGACAGGTTCCTTTTTAAAAGCAGAACAGTTGATAGATTACACATCCGTTAAAAAAAAGTGCTGGGTCATGCTTTGTTAGGTCTGTCTGCAAGACCACAAGATAACTACTGTTAAAACACTGGTTTTCTGAATGGAGTCTGGTTGATGGTGCTAGGCTACGCTAACATTGTAGCTGCTCCATCAACACTCCATATAAGGTCATCTAGACATAAATACAGCAGAGACCTTGTTGTTTGGACCACAGACAGTCTCTGGTTCCTCCACATAGTCTGGTCTGGTCTCTGGACTAATGTGGTCTACTATCTAGACCTCTGGGGGACCACAGACAGTCTCTGGTCCTCCACATAGTCTGGTCTGGTCTCTGGACTAATGTGAGCTACTATCTAGACCTCTGGGGGACCACAGACAGTCTCTGGTTCCTCCACATGGTCTGGTCTGGTCTCTGGACTAATGAGAGTCTCACCGGTTGTGACCGTGTCTGTTGTTCCTCTTATTGGCCGGCTGGGGCCACACCACGTGAGCTATGCCGATGTTGATTGGCTGATGGGCAGAGAGTGCTGGCATCTGATTGGTCAGGAGGGGCTGTTGCATCACTGAAGTGAAGTGACTGTTGTGAGCACAAAACCTTCCAGTTAAGAAGACGTATCAAAAGAAAAACACCAAAAAAAGAAGTGGTCAGAATGCATAAACAGAATGCAGCTTGTGATTTGTTAGTCAGCGTCTTTTCTCACCTCTTAGACGTGCACATGTGTTACTATGGTTACATGAAAGCTCTCCGTCTCTGTCGTTTGGAAACGGTCTGGAAATATACACATGATGTGTCCTTGGTTTCCATAGCAACTTCAAGCTAAATCCTCGAGGCCAGGGCAGAGGGCCATTTCTGAACTTCTCATACAAGTTCAGGTTAGAATTGCAGGAAATATATTTTGAATTACAATATTTTTATAAGCCAGAGCCCCAGGGTAAGGAGCATAGATCTTCATTATGTTTTGAAGAAAAAAATATAATAAAAAATATAATATCTGGCATAGATATCAGAAAAGGAACCTAATAAACACAATCTAGCATAAAGCCTAAAAGGCATTCATTCATGAGGCCAGAAAAGAAGTCTTAGAATGGGGGGATTTCCTAGATTTTAAAAGGTTGGGTGACTCAGAGCCGAATGACTCACCCCCAGTCGCTGATTCTCTGCGGGCCGGCTGTGCTGTTGGTCAGGGAGGACGGCGGTGGTGGAGGCGGGTGTGAGGGAGGAGGACCCACCGTAGTCATCTGCTGCCAGGCGGCGGGGACGAGGAGCTGCGTCCCCCGGCTGGACCAGGCCTGCTGCAGGGTCACAACGGGAACATGAGACCACCGCTGGGATCCGGGTTTAAGTTCCCCGATGTTGGTGGGGGGTCAGAGGTCAACTAGGATACGCAAGCATGCTTGGGTCTGTGTCTTACCTGAGCTATCACACCAGGTCTCACTGGTAAGGGCTGTATGGGAGGGGCCTGAGTTACTATGGGAACAGAGTAGCCTCCTGGTTGGTTAAGGTTACCTGGGGAAAAAAACAAAACAGAAATCAACCCATCTGTCATTTAAGAAATTTAAAAGAGCTACGATAGTAGCTCACATGAGTCCAGAGACCAGACCAGACTATGTGGAGGAACCAGAGACTGTCTGTGGTCCCCCAGAGGTCTAGATAGTAGCTCACATTAGTCCAGAGACCAGACCAGACTATGTGGAGGAACCAGAGACTGTCTGTGGTCCCCCAGAGGTCTAGATAGTAGCCCACATTAGTCCAGAGACCAGACCAGACTATGTGGAGGAACCAGAGACTGTCTGTGGTCCCCCAGAGGTCTAGATAGTAGCCCACATTAGTCCAGAGACCAGACCAGACTATGTGGAGGAACCAGAGACTGTCTGTGGTCCCCCAGAGGTCTAGATAGTAGCCCACATTAGTCCAGAGACCAGACCAGACTATGCGGAGAAACCAGAGAAGCTATGGCATCAAACATTTACAGTTTATACTAGAAACATTAAAGCTGTCACACATTTTAAATATCTGTAAAATAAAATTCCTTCAATTCCTAAAAAGTAATAATTGTGTTTAGTCTGCTTACCTTGCATGGGAGGACAAAGAAGAAGGGCGGGTGGGAAGGAGTCGGAGCAGCCGAACTGAGCGTTCCCGGTCGTTAGCGCTATCCCAGGATGCAACACCGAGGAAGCAGACGGGTTTAAAGCCTACAAGGAGGAAATTAAAGAAACGGAGAGAATGTGAAAGTCAGATTAAGGAGGATATTCAGTGAATGACAAAGTACAGAGACGGAAAGAAGATTTGCAATAATTCTTGAAGATTAAAGCACATTCTCCTCTGAAGATGGCAACATGAGGTCATCAGTACAGAAACAGGACGACTGGACAGATTACAGCCGTTTATTTATGCTCTCCGTCCTGAAAAAGAACAGTGTGTAGCGGCATAATTTCATTTAACTTCATTTATTTAACTGAAATAACCTTGACGCTGCCGAGGATGACGAGATTTAGTGATGTGTAAAAGAACCAATTGTAATGGAGATCTTCTTTCATTTTTGTATTTATGAACATTAATGACAGTTTGTTTCCTTGCTGTTGATTCCAGGGAATGAAAAAGCCACAAATTTAAAAACGTACAATGTAAGAGAACAACATCACCCCAATACTCCTTTTGTTTTTCCTCCTTTAGACATCCCAAAATATATATATTTATAAATAAATACTTATTTATTTTATTAAGTGTCCAACAAATATCCCATCTACACATATACACGGATAATTATATACATCTGATACCTACAAATAAGTATTTAATGATAACTAAGTAGTAATAGCAGGAAATACATTTCGATCTGTTTACACACAAAACAGGACATAAACCTGGTTCCAGTAAGAGTATCTCTCACCTGAGTGTGGACCGGGATGTTGCTGTAGCCCAGATGGAGGCCCGAGGCTGCCGTGGGGGTGAAGTGAATGGTGTTCTGGTTCAGGGCATCGAACACTGCGTTGGTGGGCTGGCCGTGGCACATGTCCATGATGCGGAAAGACGACTGCACGCTGCAGAGAAGAGAGCAGGTTGAAGCGAGGGCAGGGACGGTTCAAACTACAGTCAGTCCGGGTCAGTCCGGCGGTCTTACTGGTTGCTGTGTGGGTAGTCCAGCAGGTGAGTCATGGTGAGGAAGGGGTGGCTGAGGACGCTGGTTGGGACGGTCCGGTCCTCGGCGTCGATCAGCAGCATGGTCTTCAGCAGAGACACGAACTCCCTCCGGTCCACCTTCTCCGCCTGCATGTCGCTGTGATCGGGACTCAGCACCAGGTTCACCTGAGGGACGGAAGCAGCAAAATCAATGGAGGAACCCAGGAGAACCAGACCTGATCGACTATACAACCAGAGAGGAGTCGCCCCCTGGTGGCCAGCAGAGAGAAGTAGGACCATTTTCTCATAGACTTCTATACAAGCAGAGAGGAGTCGCCCCCTGGTGGCCAGCAGAGAATGCAGCTTTAAGGCCCTTCGACGTTGGCTTCACTAATCCAAGTCATCTGTTGTGGACTCACGTGTGCTACGTCATCCAGGCAGCTGAAGATGTACTTCCTGGCCTCTTTGGATTTAAGTCCCGTCTCCTTCTCGTGCTCTTCCGTTGTCTGGGGAGGAGGAACAGGAACATTCACATGAAACAAAACCTCCGCTGGGTTCGTCGTGTTTAGACGATAAGGAATGAAAAGTATCACATCAAATACACACAGTATATATTTCCAGGTAAACCTGTGCACTCAGTGTTTGGTAATTGGGTTTTGTTGTTTTTTGCTGGGAAGAACATGGGCGGATAAACATTAGGTTCATTTAAAAATGTATTTGGAGACCGGTCAGCAGGTAGTCTAAACACAAGTTTCACGTTTCCTCGAGCCTTTCCTCCGCTGGCTTTGTCTTGTTTTGAAAAGCTTACGCATCCGTTTCCTCTCGGTAATGTACTTGCCACTTTATTTCATTATTTCTTTTTTCCTGCTTTCAAGCACTTGACTATCAAATCCAACATTTAATCTGTGTGTGTGTGTGTGTGTGTGTGTGTGTGTGTGTGTGTGTGTGTGTGTGTGTGTGTGTGTGTGCAACCACTACATGTTGGACAATAAATATTATGTGTCACTATAATCAGCAAAACAGTCTGGAAAAACATTAAAATAAAATATTTTTATTGAGTCATAGATGTGATTTTTTTTATTTTTTTATAGAGAAAATCAAATCTTTAAAGATGAGCAGAAAGTCTCCCTGCATGTATTTAGTTTTTTTGTTTCCTGTATTGTTTTTAACCAGGTTCACCTTTTCCACTTTAAGATATTTACAATTGACCCGATAATGGAAATGAATGGAAAAAGGTATTTACTTTTAGTTTCCAGGAGGCGTAGGGGGATCCAGACTCTTTGGAGAAGAACCGGGAGGTCTTGGTGCCCTTGTTGAGCAGCTGCTCGGCAGGCAGACCCTGAGTCTGGGAGATGTACCGGATCTGAGCAACCAGAGAGACAAGATACATTTAAACACAAATAAGAGATAAATAAAATGTGTGAATGACAGAGGAAAGAAATTAATGAAGACATGGGAATATGTGGAGAAAGAGAAGTGGCAGAAATAAGATATTCAACTTTAAAATACAATGCAACCAAAGACCTACACAAACATACTCAGCGTCTCGTCTTCCTCATTTTAACTTTGTGTGATTAAATTGTGTCAGATGTAAATCTTATGACTGGCATCCATTAAAAGGTTTTAGATTTTCTTTTTTTTGCCCTGTGTGGGTTCTTGATGTGCTTGTGGTTCACACTTATCTATACACACACACACACACACACACACACACACACACACACACACACACACACACACACACACACACACACACACACACACACACACACACACACACACACACACACACACACACACACACACACGGCTTAAAGTAAACTCACCAACCCCTCTAGAAGAGCGTGTGTATAAATATACATGCGTGTGTATGTACAGCAACATGCAGTGTGTTTATTGAGAGGGAGTGATAGTTTTCCCGCGGCTGAGAACTTGTGAAGGTATTTCTTTCTATTGCAGACACACTTTTGCACGTTCTAACCACCGGTGGCTTAAAGTTGCTTGCTCGAGAGCTCGCCGTGCACAAACAAGCACAGGAGGATCCGTTTCCACCATTTTCAAATGAGCATTAACATGATAACACAGAGCATTAATATTAATAATAATACATGGGTTTAATATGGCACTTTCCCAGATGTGATAAACGAACTAAATCAAAACAAAAGAGAACAGAACAAAGCCAGCAAAAAAGCAAAACAGAAAAACAGTTCAAAGATGAAAAGGTGAGTTTTGATGCCGACTGCCCTACTCTGCTTCTGATTGGCTCACAACTGTAGGAAAAAAACACGCTACGACTGAATCATGCAAATTCTTGACATGTTTTCACACGGCTCTGATGTAAAACTACATGACCTGCACGTGACCAGGCTGGATTTCCTCACTGACCATAAAAAGCTCATTAATCTGTTTTCTTTAGTTTTTCCATTTTGTTAGTTTTCCAGTTCAAGAAAACCCCTTTTTAAAAAGTATAAATTATACTCTGGGAGAGTTTCCAGATATGTGCAGACTTTTCCCAAGAACTATACAGCTGATGTGTCCCGTCTCGATTCCCCCAACACCATCAGACCAAAGGGCGCTAATCCAGCTTTACATTCGTTTGAATATTGATTGAGGTTTCTTCTCCCTCTCCAAATAATTATAATAATAAAATAAATGACACTCCAGAAACACCGTGACCTTTGAAATGCCACAGCGACACGTTCAACAGGCGTGTGTTCATGAATGCACGTGCACGTGTCTAGGGCCCAGAACAAACACACCGACCGGCCAGAACCTGCTGATGGTGCACCGAACGCTCACCGCGGTGTGTGTGTGTGTGTGTGTGTGTGTGTTTGTGTGTGTGTGCATGTGTGCCTACCATCAGGCTTATGCTTATAAATACATTTTGCTGTGTATAGTGGAACTGAAGTGAGCCTTGGCATAGCACAGCATACTTTTGGGGGCTCAATATGCACGTGTGTGTGTGTGTGTGTGTGTGTGTGTGTGTGTGTGTGTGTGTGTGTGTGTGTGTGTGTGTGTGTGTGTCCTGGCATGGCTCAGTGGTACAACAGGGCGAAGCTCGACCGGCCGCTGTGTGCGTCTGACTAATGGTTGTCCAAACTGCTAGCTGCTGCTGAAGTGACACCTCACCAAAAAAAATAATCCTAAAACAAATATCTATGTGTGTTCAACTGGTAGTCACCAAATAATAAATGCATTAATTAAAATTAATACTCTCGTCAATCATTTTGATTGACAAGGTTGTAAAGGTTCGCCTCATTCTCTATTATTACATGTAATGTGAATTTATTTTTAATTATGAGGCAGAGCCTAGTGCAGTGTTTCTCAAGTCTGGTGGTTTCTCGTGTGTGGGATACCCCTTGGTCATTCACAATGAGACGGTTTACATAATAATTTAAAGAAAAACGGAATGATTACATAATAAACACTTAAATATATTCATAGAGAAATGAGCTGTAGTCTTCTAATCATCTATGGAGGTGTCTCCAAGTTTTCAAAGGAAACCATTTCAAATGTCTGGTTTGGCAAAGAAACTAAAAAAAAAAAGAATAATAATAAATGAAAAATGTAGCTTTGGAGACGTTTGTATTTGTCCATAGATGTCCATAAAAGGGTAAAATGTTTTAAAAAGAATTTCCCCTGAAGATTTCTAACCTAATAGACTGTAAAACATCTTCACATAGTTGCCGCCAGTCAAACACGGGGTGATCCAGTCCCGGTCTGTGAATGTGATGCGGGCCCTTTTCCCATGATCCCTCTCCCTCGCCGCGGGACTCCAGCTCAAGTCCCAGCTGTGTCGTTTTTTTTTTTTTTTAAAGACTGCACACACAACCCCCCTGTGGGAAGATCGTCACACGTCGCCAAGAACAATTTCCTGATTCACTCGGCTCAAGATAAGCATTAGGTGGATTTCATGCTGGATTTGTTGGGCTTCACTCAGACAGCGAGAGAGCGAGAGCAGGGAGAGAGAGAGAGAGCAACAACAAACAAGTGTATCTAGATAATGAACATACTGTTAAATATGCATTCTGTAATCCCCGAAAAGTGATATTTCTTTGTTTGTTTTGTTCTCTCCCCCCTTCTTGCTCTGTGGGAGCGAGGGATATCTTTATCTCTCCCCCCTCCCTCGGTGTGTGTGTGTGTGTGTGTGTGTGTGTGTGTGTGTGTGTGTGTGTGTGTGTGTGTGTGTGTGTGTGTGTGTGTTACCTGGTCGTACTCCAGGGCTCCGGGGTAGAGGGGCCAGCCCAGAAAGAGCTCGGCTATCACGCAGCCCAGTGACCATATGTCTATGGCCTCACAGAACGGCAGGCCCAAAATAATCTCCGGAGCCCTGCAGAGAGAAAATAAGGAGGTGGTTACTCTTAGTGGTTGGTCTCAGGTTGCCTTTTAAATCACTCTCTTTTTGGACTATTTATCTACATTGTTTGACATCCTGTGGACAGCAAATGAAAAATGTCAGGGAAGAACGTTTCTTTACTGTGCATATGATAATAAACTCTTTGAATCTTGTCATATATGAACGCTACCTTTTTGTGTGTGTGGTACTTAACTCTCTCTATCATAACAACAATGTCATTTCAATTATGAACTTCTCAATCTCAAAATTCTTACTTTAGGAATATTTTACTTTCTTTTACACACCAAACAAAATAAAACCTTGTTCCTAGCTCTCAAACCCTGCAGTGAAGTGTAACTGCTCTTGACTTACATCATGCCCCGGCTCGAAGAGACAGGTTATATGATGTGTATTATTTATTTTATGACCTTTTAGGAGTTAAATATAACACGTTTGATGTCTGGGTCATAGATGGGGCGTCATGCTTTTACTTTGGAGCCGTTTAAGTGACGCTTTAGGTCCAATCTTTACCTCAGTTTGAAGTAATCTCATCCTGAAATTTACATTTAATTAAATTAGATTTCATTTATAAAAGAAACTCATTTATTTCAGGGTTCCTACATCTTCTCCAAAGTCAAATTCAAGCACTTTCCAAGCACTTCCAGGTGCATTTCCATGCTTTTCCAGCCCCTTCCAGCTGTGGTAAACTCCATAATTTGTATCAATCCAATGGTCAGTATTCAGTCTACTTATGATGTCACTTGTTCATCACATTAAATGAGATGTTATTGTCCTCTAAACAACCAACATGATGTTTGGAGACAGCTTTTTACAGAAGGACCACAAATGAAAGGAAAACTAATTCCACTAACAGATCCACAGAAATATAATCACCAACTATTTTCATCATCTGTTCATCATCAAAAGTCATTTTTCATAAAGAAATGTCATCAACAAGAAGTTGTTCAGGGCTAACAGAGTGAACGTTACACCCATGCAGACGAACTAAAGAACTTAAAATCTAAAATCTAAAAAACTAAATGGACTTTGTGCCACTTGTGCAACTTATAAAAGAAAAAAAAAACGGACCCAGTAAGCAGCAGAAGTGCGAGGCGACATATGAAAACACAATGGGCTGTTAGTACACAGCAGCAGAGCAACAAGTGCTGCACAAATAGTAACCACTGCTGTGACGACCGCGGGGCAGAATGACCGTTGCTGAGCAACAGCCGGACGCAAAAGACCATAATGTCAGAGTATTAGGAGGGTTGACAAAGTGGAGGGGGAGGCATCACTCCACGCTCTGCACGTACACACAGTTTTGCAGATGTCATATTTACAGCTTGGGCCGGTGCTTTTCTAGAGGAGGTGGAGGAGGAGGAAATTACACTTTGCAATTTCCTATTGCTCCTGCAAGGAGGAAGATAGTCTCAGTTGTGCAACCCTAAACAAAAAAAACTACTTCAGATTGTTGACAAATTCCACAAAAACCTTTTGTTTGGGGAACAAAAAAAAAAAAAAAAAAGACGCCTTATGCAAAACTATTAAAACAATCCAAAAAGTAAGTACAAGAATGCAAAGTATTCTCACACAGCTGTTTAACTTTCACTGATAAACTGAGGTCAAATAAGTCTCAAGATTGCACAAAAAAAATGAAAAACAAGATTTTACAGTAATATTTAATCTGTTTACCTTTAACAACTTGCACCCAAACCTGTTTTTTAAAGACATCGTCTCTAAAGTAAGTATTTTGACTCGATACTGAAGGGGGAGCTTTCCAGAGCTGCAACAGCTCATCACATAAAAACATGTA
>NC_139923.1:28498111-28565611 GCF_963514095.1 Eutrigla gurnardus | reverse complement strand
GCCATAAATTACCTTTTCCAAAAGTCCACTTTATTCTAAATCCAAGCACTTCTCAAATCTTAAAAACACCACACTAAAATTCAAGCGTTTTCAAGGATTTCCAGCACCCGTAACAACCCTGATAGATTCAACATTGATGAGTGGATGCAGACGTGTCAAGCCTCAACAAAACAACATCATTTAAGTGTTTGTATCCATGGATACGGATACTCTTTTTACACAGATATCCCGCCATAATCACAGAAAGAAGACACCTCAATATGCAGCAATCGCAGCCTTTATAGTGAGAACGTTAATGACGTTGTGGGAAAGGTGGCTAGCGTCGGTGGATGCAACGTTACCTGCTGCAGAATGGGCCTGATGATTTTGAGCGGCAGCGGACTGAACTTGTTCTGCTTTAGGAAGTCGTAGAGGTTTTGCTCCAGCATCTCAAACACCAGGCAGGTGTGGCTGCGGTGCTGAAAGCACTCCAGGGCACGCACCACGTTGTGCTCGTCTGCATTTTCACCACTCAACCTGGACAGGATCTCCACCTGGGATGGATAAAAAGCAGGAAGAAATCAGTTCATTAGCACCTAAAACAGTCTCTGTAAGGTGCAGCGTTCCCGTCATGTCCCCATGTGTTCCCACAGCAACATTGCCGTCAGAAGCAATTAAGCCGACATAATAACAGCAAATTATTGCACACAGACAAAACAAAAAGCTCACGCATTCTCACCTCGATCTGTCCCTGACGTGCATAGGATGGGTGGTTCTTCAGTATTTTCACGGCCACCACCTCATTCGTCCCCCTCTTCCAGCACTTCACCACCTGCCCAAAGGTGCCGCGGCCCAGAAACTCCAAGACCTCGTAGCTGTTCTTCAGGGAGCACAGGACCTCGTGCTGGACCAGCTGGTAGTCGCCGTCCCCCGATCCAGTCCTGGTCACTGCGGGCGCTGCCGCCGCCGCCACCACCTCGGCAGTGCCGTTAGGCTTGCTTTCGGTCCCGTCCACCTTAGTCCCGGTTGTGCCGGTCACCGCCTCGACTCCGACTCTGACGGAGTCCACATTGTTCCCGGTGCTGGTTTGCAACATGGCCACGGGGGGAGGAAGTGCCGGCAGAGCGGATGCCTCCTCCACTATCTGCATGGTACCAACGCGGTTCTCCCGCGGACGTTCTCCACCTTCGCCTGCCTTCTGTTCACATCTCTGGGTGGAAACTGCGTCTAGAAGCTTGCAGTCCAAACCTCCACCACTGTCTCTCGGAAGCCTCACTTCCTGTGGGGCCCGGGACTCCTGGATCCCAGCTGGACCTTCTCCTCGCCTCTCCTGTCTCTGTAATCCTGCAAACGTGCCTTCCTCCCCCTCTCCGAGCTGTAAACCCCCGAGCGGCCTCCCTGAATCTGCGGCGGTTGAGGGTGGGGCGACGGTGTTGGGGTAGGCGATGCCGTAGTTGACCCCGATCACGTAGGTCTTGGAGGCGGGTCGGTGCTGAAAGGCTCTGCTGGTGTCGTCTTTGTGTCTGCTGGTACCGCTGCTGCTGGTTCCTAAGGCACTGGTTTGAGCTGAGTGCAGGTGTGATGGGTAGACCAAGACTTGTGAGGCCATACCTAAAAGGAAAAAAACATTTAGACTAAAGGTAACGCAAAGTTGACACAACGATTTTTATTTGAAATCTGCTCTCTTAGGATTTGTCTCACAAAAAAAAATTGAAACTCAATAAATGATTCGTCTTCTCTCGGCATGGGAATCCGATTCACGACATCCAGAGAAATGTAAGAACATGCTTATTCCATTGTCATTTCTGTATTTTTCTATGGGATCTTTTCTTTTTTTTTACATTTACTACTTATTATCAAGTGTTTTGAATCCTACATCCTCCTATCCCAACTCTTCTCCGTGCAGCACTTTGATTGGCTGTTAAACACAACAGGAAACGGTAATCCAACCCGCTACAATAAAACAACAAATTACAGTTTGAGCTACGCAAATAAATAAAACTGACAACTGAAACAGAATCAAACTACATTTCCTATATTCAACACTGCTCAAATTGCAGCAGAAAAAGTCCCGTTAACCAAAACATTCGTGTACAGAAAAGCAAACTCGTTAAGAGCAAAGCGGCAGTCATGTGATCATAAAAAGCTGCTGAAGTGAAGACGCATCCAAGCCATGGTGTTATCCTTTACTGGAAAGGGGAACTGTAATGGGAGACACCAACGCTGGAGGGTCACTATCACATAACAAGCAGCACCCATGGGTGGGGGGTGGATGACATGTCAGGAGGCACGTGGGCGTTCTGTAACTTGGGTGACATTTCACAAATACACCTATGAAGTGAAATGACTGATTCCATTGATTGATAAAACGTTTCTGTCGGGGATGCTGCTGAAATACCGTTTCATAAACGAGTGTAAACCAAGTGACTTCCTCCATTCTGCTTCAAAATCTGAGTTCATAAAAAGGTGAATTAAATTCAACCACGGGAGCCCGATGTGGGCCGGCTGTTCTTATTTCACGGCCTATGAAGCCGCTCTCTCTGTGTGATTGTAATCAGGCACTACACCTCATACCTGTGGGAGAGCTTCAAGACCAAAAAGGCGAGGTCATAAAGGCAGCGGGATGAAAATGTTTGCCTATGTAAAATATCAGCCATATCTTTACATCTACTTGTAAAAAAAATACCTATATGAGAGCGTTTACACTGAAAACAACCCGCATGGACACATGAATATGGATCAGGTGTCTTATAAACACAGTAAAATGATTATCTGCAATACGTTGGTGCTTGGTAAGGCAACACAAGATGGAAAAGAATCCACCGCACTGCAGTCGAATATAATCAGAAACCTCTAATTTAAATAAAACTCGCTCTGGCAAATATCTGAGTTGTGATGTATTTTTTAAAACCATATATGCTGTATAAAGCAAAAATAAAATGAACCTCAGGTGGGGTTTTTTTTTGGTAAAAACGTACAATATTTAAAACTTTTGTTCCCCATTTCCAACCATATTTTGTAAGTTTCTCTCCACGTTTCTTGAAGGAACATTCCTCTTCTCGCAGCAAGTCGTGACACCGTGATAACAGGCAGCGGCTGAGCATGCCAGCCTTCACTTCCTGAATATTTCCAAACAGAGACGTAGATTGTAGTCCGACAGGGCTCACGCTCGAGACTCAGGTGACTCCGGTGACTCCGGTTTTAAGGCGACATCACACATGTTACACGAACGCAGCAGCCAAGCTTGTTGACTTGCAGGCGGTGTGTTTTTGTTCTCCCTGAAAAAAGGCCTGCGGAGAGTCGCACACAGGCTCAGACAGGCCGAGGGGTGTGCCTCGACGCCAACGCGACAATACAACTCCGCTTCGTTTTTCATGCATCATAGAGCCGCTGAACTCTAGTCACCACCACCGTTGTGACCTTTGCTTTCAAACGAGGAGAAACTTCACTGAAGTTGAGTTTATTTTACCAGCAACCGACTCAAAGTGAGCTAACGCCGACTGCACCAACTGATGAATAACTATCTCCTGTTAAAACTGGAGGTTGGAAATTAAAATTCCTGCAACCAACAAAGTTTCCGAATGATGCTGCCATTGGAGATTACTGTATGCATGGTAAAAAAAATAAATAAACCCTTTCTTCATTCACCAACCACAGCTGCAAGCAGAAAAGCAACAAAAACATACTGCAATAAATTAAACTTCCCTTTCTGAGAAGAAATATTTATCACTTCTCTACCATGATAGTTAACTAGATGATATTCACAATAAACCCGATAAGTTTTACATAAATAAAATCGTATATTGTCCCATCCCCAATCAGCATAATCACAAAAATAAGCTTCAATCCCTTAAAATATAACAACAATAATCTTAAATCAGAAGGCAGGGCTCCCACACTGTTAAATGTCAGATTCCCTGACTTTTCGCTGTCTTTCACTGACTTAAAAACTGAATTTCCAGGACCTATAATGACGTAACAACAGGCCACATTTGTGTTGAACAGACAAAAACAGCCCCAGTATTTTAAACTCATTATAATGTGAGATTAATTAGCGTGGGAAATATTACATTTTGATAAATGGCAACACAGTACAAACAAAATTCCCTGATATTCAACGACACCCAGAAAATGATCAAAACCCTTGACTTTCCCTGTCTGGGAACCCTAATAATGTTTCCCTGCATAAAAAAAAAAAAAAAAAAAAAGAAATCAAAAATATATATTCCGTATATACCTGCACCTTTAAAGGGCTTTATTTTTATTTTCTACAATGATAGTGAGCTAGATATACCCCCCCCCCCCCCAAGTCACATGTGACAGGAAATTCACAACAATTACCTTAATACGTTTTTTTTAAATCCACCTTTTCATTCCTTTGGTGCAAGTCTGGCAAAATACGGGTGATAATAACTTGCTGATGCAACCCGACTAATGTCAAACAAGGCAAAAGAACCGCCCTGGATGACTGGCATGGTGCAAATACTTCACCCTGCCTATGCATGAAAAGGGTGCCATGCCCATCGGCCGTTGAGGGATAGGCTGCTGCTGCCAACACACACACACACACACACACACACACACACACACACACACACACACAGGACTATGTCTGGCCAAACCCAGGTAGCCCGATACGCCACCAGATCCAAGCCTGAAAAGGAGAGCCATGACATAGACGTGTGTTTTTGGTTTTGCATCAGCTGTAAAAAAAAAAAAAAAAAAAAAAAAAATGCCAGCTGTATGAGCAATTTGTTGCTGATCAATCTAGGAGACAGTTGACATGTGGGAGGGTGTGTGTGTGTGTGTGTGTGTGTGTGTGTTTGGGGGGAGGGCAACAACAGCCTGTTGAACACCTGTTGAAACTCATGTTGCAAGTGACAGGCAGTAATAATAATAATGGTGCTGTTGGGGGTGGGGGGGGGGGGGGGCGATCAAACTACACTAAAACACATGTCTGTAAACTTCCATATATACTGTATATCTATATACATATAACGTTAAACGTCTCACTTAAAACACACCTAAACTTAGTCGAAATAATCAAATAAAGTGTTGTTTTCCTCGTTAGCTTCAACTAATTAGCATTTAGCTGCTAAAAAAAAAGAGAAAATAAAGGGGAACAAACCTGAAGTTAGCTAGCTTAGTTAGCAAACACGCTAGCCAGTAACGGATTTCCAACGATCTTTTTTTCTTTTACTTTTAACATAGTTTGACACCCAGTTTCGTCGTTATAAAAGGACCACATACCTTCAGTAAGACCTGTTGATGGTATCACAAAGAGCGTCAACGGACAGGCTAGCGACGAGGACCCGCACCACAGTGAAACCCTGCACCGACGCCGCCGCGGCCGCCGTCACCGCCGCCGCCGCTGCTGCCGCTCCCGCTGCTGCTGCCATCTTGTTCAACGACGAGGAGAGCGACTTTTTCCACACATTTCAAGCCGCGATTAAACGCTCAATAACGGGGCTACTTCGAAAGCCAGACGCGGCCCATGGTGTCGACAGCACGTCGCTCGGGATTGCGGGTTTTTTGTCTCCGGTCGGGACGAGGAGTCCGTGTTTCTGAAAACTTTGTGTGCCGTGTAATACGCTTCCCTCCCCCCTCCCCGGCGGAGATCGCTGCTGCTGCTGCTGCTGTGGTCGCGCGCTAGCTCGCTCGCGCGCTGCTGCCTGCCCGTTCGGTAGCTTGTTGCTTCTCCGCATGTGTGGAATGTTGGGGAGGGGGGAGAGAGTTTCGTGCTGCCTTCAGGTGCTAGTCGGGCAAATCGGAATTACGAGCTCGCGTCGGCTGTAATCTCACGTAATAACCTCGCAGCGCTAAAACGTGAAATAGCACTATATAAAGTTAAGTGTATATAAATTACAGATTAAAATTAAGTACATAAGCAACAGCAAATGCTGCCTTCACGTGGTATCGGAATTGTGGTTTAAAAAAAACCGAAAATTGCATATTAAATCGTAATTACGAGTTACGCGACGGAAATAATTTTGATACTAGAGTTCACAACTCCGATACCACGTGAAGGCAGCATATACATCTACATTCACAGTACATCAAATACAATCACAGACTCCAAAGTAAATTAACGAATTCATTAATTCAAATTAACACGTTTACGCAGGTATGCCTTCATAATCCTACACACATATTCTGAAAAAAGCCTCCAAAATCCTGCATTTGCACATAATATTTATATTCTAACGATATGCAATACTCTGACAACACTCTTAAAAGCTGTTTAACAATCACACATCTGACCTCTATTAAAATAAATTGAATAAAAAACCTCCAGTAAAGTATTCCAAAGGGCATGAATCTTGAATAATGTACAAAATAATGGAAATATCTGGTTGAATATCATCTGATGTTTATTTAATCATCTATTGGGCTGCATTTAATAATTAAATTTACTCTAAATATGCCAGCATATGTCCAAATTGTTACATCACATCCTCTACTTGTGGATTTTCTAACAGAGCAAAAACTGCGACTGTCTCGGTCGGGTTCACTGCAAGTCAGCTGGCTTTGGTGATTTGATTAATGCAAATGTATGGAAGGGGGAGGGGTTTGCACAGTACAGCCTGGAATGAAGTAATATAGTCTTGAATGTATCACCCAAATGGAAATGTGACCACAAAGAAAGGAGCACACACTGGTTTAAGGATGTTTCCCTGGTTATATGGAGGCCTAAAGGTGCTGTCGACCGATCAGTTCTCTCGACTGGGCGACAAACGCAGGGAAGACCTTTGAGTGCAACTTCCTCCTCTCATGTGACCTCCAACAAACACCCCCGTTCATGATTAAATCATATTATAAACCGTCATATGCTGGTGAAGCACGGGACCATGCTCGTTTGCAATTATTGCTCGGCAGAAAATAATACAAGAATAAACTAGATTTTAGTATATTAATGAGAAAAAAAAGTTTAAATGGAGTTCTGGCTCCACCTACATGTAAACTACATGCAAGCAGCTAAAAACTCAAATCTGAGATCTGACACAAAGCACATAGAAACCCAACAGCGTTAATAAAACTGAGTCAGCCTGCGTGGGACAAACAAATACTTTATTGGTCGTGTTGGATGAACGTTAACAGGACAAGCGGGTGTGTAATTGTGAGTAAATATTACACAGTTATGTCAAAAAGTAAATCTTCTGAACATCTCATGAACCATCAGTATCAATAAGTGAAAATTAATTACAAATGAAAAGAGAGCCACAGTTCAAGTTGTTCCCAGAACGCCAGTCTAAAATACTGTAAAATAATCTTTGTGAAATAACAACATGCCTTATTTCTATACTGCAGTGTAGATGTAGTCATTCTAGACTATTGCGATAAGAGGAAGCGTTTATTTA
The DNA here is from genome assembly GCF_963514095.1 of Eutrigla gurnardus. Lineage (NCBI taxonomy): Eukaryota > Metazoa > Chordata > Actinopteri > Perciformes > Triglidae > Eutrigla > Eutrigla gurnardus. Next base: position 28,558,274 of record NC_139923.1, on the reverse strand, counting down.
TAGAATGGACGTTATCATTTTGGTCAACACTGCTTGGTTAAGCCCCGCCCTCCCCCTGCCACTACGGAGGTTCAGCTCCTCGAAACAAACTTTTAATTCAAACTATTTTGACATAAACGGAGAGTTCACGCTTCCTCTTAGATCCATTAGTTGTGTGTTTAAAAGGAATAGGCGGAAAGGCGAGTCAAAATATGCTGCAAACCGGAGCGTATAGATGGAACTTTGTGTGTCTGCTTTGTCATTCTGCTGCTTCTGTACACTTCCATAATCAGACAGCATTTAAACATAATTGTATGAAAACAACTGCTGTGAAACCACACACCGCCGTTCCCCCGTGTCTTCGCCGTCTACGTCTGACTCTCCCCCGCTGTCAGTATGTCGTGGAGGATCTTCTGGTAGAACGGGGAGAAGACCAGCTTGTTGAAGGTGATGAGGCGACTGAAGCGAACGGCGAGCTCCTTCAGCTCCCGGCTGACCGGGGCCAGACCTCCCGGGAGCGGGGCCGGGGTCTTGTGTTGACTGAACTCCAGGGAGGCCAGGAGGTAGCTCTGAACCCGGGACTCTGGAAACAAAAGGAGAGGCGGGGTTCCTACACCTTTTCCAAAGTCAAATTCAAGCACTTCAAGGTGCATTTCCATGCTTTTCCAGCACCTTCCAGCTGTGGTAAACTACATATTTGTATCCAATCCTCAGTTTTCAGTCTACTTATTATTGCACTTGTTCATCACATTAAATGAGATGTTATTGTCCTCTCAACAACGAGATGAGAGGTCGTGGTACGTTCTTACCCATCAGCTTGCGGATGGTGTTGTCTGGCTGGACGATGGCAGAGATTTGCCCCCTCAGAGTGCTCCTTCGCTCGGCTGAGAACGGAGAGAAGCCGTGTTGGCTCAGACAGCAACTCAGCTCGACACACAGCTTCTCCCCGATGGTCGCTAAGGCCTCCTCCGCACTGAAAGACCTGGAGATGGCGAGACGGAGGAACAAACAGGCGTTAAAAAGGATGCAACACACCTTAAAATGCTTTAGTGAGCGAGTTTCCAAGTCCGAGCTAAATAGATACTACATAATAACAGAAAATTACAGAAAATGCTAAATAATAATAATATGAATACCGGTATATATATATATTTAAAAAATAATATGAAAATAATAATAAAAAAGAGATCAATGGAACAACGTACATACAAAGGCAAACAAAACAAACTACAACAAAAAACAAATAAATGAAAAGAGGAAAGAAAAAGGTGCACCACAACCACCTCATGTTGGAAACACATTGAGGTTTTCTTCCAGGTTGGTTTTTACATCACTTGCCAACACACACACAAAATAAATAAATACATAAAAATAATAAAGAAACCTCTTTTTAAAGTTAATTTATTGAAGGAACTTAAAAGATTCTCATGGCAAAAACCTTCCTAATTCATAAACACAGGAGAGAAAAACTCAAGATTCAGATCAGATTCAGATCTATTTTGCCTCTCTGGGCTTCCATACATGGTGGAGCAGGAGATATTATGGCCAGTTTATATGGAAATACCGTACGTGTACTCACGGTGTGTGCATGTCTGCCAGCATGGCGTTAACCGTGTTCTTCAGGGTCTCCATGAGGCCCGGCAGACCTGAGATGGACTCGCCCGTGGTGGTGTAGACGACGAGCAGCACGCTGGACAGCAGCACCAACTGCTCGGCCTCCTGGTGCATCTCCTGGAACCGGACCTGATCCATCAACACGGTCTGCAGACGGGAGGAGGAAGGATGGAGGCAGAAGCATTAGAAAGAGGACAGGAAGATGCAGTGAAGGCTGTGCAGGAGCATCGGAGGCTGTACAAACTGGTTTAGTTCTAAAAAGGTTTTTAAAATCCATATATAATAATATGCAACCTGCAAAGTCAAATTCAAGCACCTTCCAAGCATTTCCAGGTGCATTTCCATGCTTTTCCAGCCCCTTCCAGCTGTGGTAAACTCCATCTTTGTATCAATCCAATGGTCAGTATTCAGTCTACTTATTCTGTCACTTGTTCATCACATTAAATGAGATGTTATTGTCCTCTAAACAACCAACATGATGTTTGGAGACAGCTTTTTACAGAAGGACCACAAATGAAAGGAAAACTAATTCCACTAACAGATCCACAGAAATATAATCACCAACTATTTTCATCATCTGTTCATCATCAAAAGTCATTTTTCATAAAGAAATGTCAGGAAATGCTGTTTTCAGTCCCTCAGATATGGAGATCTTCTTTTCTCTGTTCTATCATAGATGTCATCACATACAACACACATTTCAAGACCTTTATTCTACATCCAAGCACTTTTCAAACCTTGAAAACGCCACACTAAGTGTTTTCAAGGATTTCCAGCACCCATACCAACCTCTGGGAAGGGGTCCGAGGCGTGGTCCCAGTCCAGCAGGCGAAGGTAGGCGTGGTTATGGACGTTGGCGGGGAGGAGGGAGGGGGGGTCAGATGAGGCGGCACTAGAAGCATCTCTCAGACATCTCACCGTGTCCTCCAGCCACTTCTCTGTGTAGTCTAAGGCATCTAAAAAAGAACAAAAACCTGGATCAGTTCACTTGTTTCAGCTTTACCCATATGCATCGATAACTGATGGCTCCTTTAATGGGGAGAGATTTCTTACTGGGTTGTTTCTCCAGAAACTCCTGGAACATGCTCCTCTCAAACTCGACGGACTGCTGCATCAGATGAGGTCTGATGCTGGTCACGGCGAAGTTAGCCATGTCCAGCTTCATCAGGTCCAGCACGGAGAAGGTCGCCCTTGGAGAGGAAAGGAAGGAAAGACATGAGATTTGTCATGAAATGACATCCTCTCAGATTGCACACTCGGGGTCCAGGTGGGGCTGAACTTTTGGGGACCAGTTAGCTCATCTCTTAACAATCCTGTGATCACGTCACTCCCGATGCAAGCCGACCTCCTGCTCCGTAACGGACTGGAATTAGATTACACAGTCTATAAATAAAACCGAAAGGCCGGAACATGCAGGACTAATAATAGTGTCTTGCTTACTTGAGCAGAGGCACGATATCAGTGATCTCCTTCAGCTTGTTGATGTCCTCGTCTCGGCTGGGGGCGCACAGCGAGCCCATCATCCCCACGATGAACTGGGACAAGCGGCCGATGTCGATCGCCCCGTTCTCAGCCTGCTGCTGGATCAGAGGCAGATCCAGGACCTCCTCGATGTGGGCCCGCAGACGGCCGTGGCTCGGCAGCAGGAGAGACAGCAGAGTCTGGGGGGGTTTAGGGTTATAGTCGGGTTGAAGGCAGATAGATGGTGTGACCTTCTCAAAATACAAACAGAGACTGTCTGTGGTCCACCAGAGGTCTAGATAGTAGTCCACATTAGTCCAGAGACCAGACCAGACTATGTGGAGGAACCAGAGACTGTCTGTGGTCCCCCAGAGGTCTAGATAGTAGTCCGCATTAGTCCAGAGACCAGACCAGACTATGTGGAGGAACCAGAGATTTTCTGTGGTCCACCAGAGGTCTAGATAGTAGCTCACATTAGTCCAGAGACCAGACCAGACTATGTGGAGGAACCAGAGACTGTCTGTGGTCCCCCAGAGGTCTAGATAGTAGCTCACATTAGTCCAGAGACCAGACCAGACTATGTGGAGGAACCAGAGACTGTCTGTGGTCCACCAGAGGTCTAGATAGTAGCCCACATGAGTCAAGAGACCAGACCAGACCATGTGGAGGAACCAGAGACTGTCTGTGGTCCACCAGAGGTCTAGATAGTAGCTCACATTAGTCCAGAGACCAGACCAGACTATGTGGAGGAACCAGAGACTGTCTGTGGTCCAAACAACAAGGTCTCTGCTGTATTTATGTCTAGATGACCTTATATGGAGTGTTGATGGAGCAGCTACAATGTTAGCGTAGCCTAGCACCATCAACCAGACTCCATTCAGAAAACCAGCGTTTTAACAGTAGTTATCTTGTGGTCTTGCAGACAGACCTAACAAAGCATGACTCAGCACTACTGATCACCATCATTATGTCTTAATTTCGGCCTCCTTTTTATACGTTTATTGATATTAAATCAGAGCGAGAGAGCGGGACACAAACAATCCAGAGGTCAAACTAATATTTGGGGTTACTATACATCCTGGTTTTTCCAAAAAGATTCTCACGCCTCACCTCTTTGATCTCAGCCAGCAGTTTGATGCATTGTCCGTAGGTTGGCGGATCCTCCTTCAACTGAGCTTCCAAACAATCCCAGAATGCTTCGTGCATGATCTCCTTCACCTTGCGCTCCAAACTACAGGAGGAACAGGAGGATTACTTCCACAGCAAAATCTTTTCAGGCCTCAAACTGTATTTGATTCAAACTCTCACCTCCCTTCGGGGGGCTCAGCACGTTTGACTTGAAAATCGTGGTTCACCATTATTTCGTGGGCCAAAGCCATGTTGGAGACTCTTTTAGCCGTCTCCATCAGCTCCTCCACGGAGACGAGCCTGGGGGGGCTGGCTGTGAGGAGAATCCATCTTTAAATCATTCATTAAACAGGCCTCTTCTCTGTCTTTTTTTAAATCTCTTCTTAAAACCCATCTCTTCTCCTTGGCCTTTGGCACCCAGTAAGATGTCTCCTTGTTTTAAATTTCTTATTTTCATTGCTTTTTATTGTGTGGCTTTTATTATTTTTTATTACTTTTACTCATGTTTTATGTCTTTTAATTTATTTTTTTGTATTTTTATGTAATTTTGGGCTTTTCTTCTGTACAGCACTTTGGTCAACTTTTGTTGTGTAAAAGTGCTTAACAAATAAAGTTGGATTGGATTGGATTCCAACAAAATTACACATCAGTACGTTTTTCCTCTTTCAGTGAGGAAGGTGGTCCCCGTCTTTAAATCAGCGTGGTGAAGCTGGACTTCTCTTCCCTCACCTTGAGGCGTGTTCCCCCTGTGCGGGCTCTGAGTATTTTCCTGGACCCTCTTCCTCACCGCCCCCTCGGGAACGTCCTGCGCCCTCGTCTCCTTCTTTGACTCCTTGTCTCCTCCACCCTCAGGGCGGTCTCCCTCGTTCGGCATGCTGAGCTCTGCACAACGACATCATAATGTTTAGGCTGCAGTCGATCAGCATAAATGCAGTAATAATATTCAGGTATTTATTTGTATTATTATTTTTTATTGAAAAAAAGAAAATTATATATGTTGTGCTATATAATGTACTCCAATTTTGATTTCAATAAACATTTGAAAGGGAAAAAAACAAAACAAAAATCTACTCACATTTTCAAATCAGGTTCGTTAATTTAGTTTTAATGCATTTGAGGGGAATTATTGTTTTTTGCCAGAAGAAATGTCCTTCATAGGTATACTTCATACTTTGAGTAAATTTGAGTTCTACCCTTTTAACAGCCTTTTTGAACACAAGTATCAGTACTTCTACTTCAGTAGAACGTCTGTACTTGTGACACCTCTGATTATGCGACACATTAAAAGGAAGTAGTTTTTTTCTAGCTTGGCATGCAGTATCATACATGTTAAGGGTCGACGATGGTCGGTGCAGATATTCAGCATTTTTAATGATTATCGTCAATTCTTTTATAAGCCGCTTGTGCATGTTGACATGTGCACTGGTGTTTGCACATGCATACTTGCACTGTTTACAATTTACATTTACACTGTTTTATGTTGTTTTTACTTATGTCTCAGATGCTGCCTTTTAAATTACATTGTTTATATACTATTTATCTATTTTTTTCATACTTCGATATCACATTGTTTGGCATTCTGTGGACAGCAAAAGAAGAATTTCATGGTACAGGGGAACATGTTTCTTTACGGTGCCTATGACAATAAACCCTTTGAATCTTAATTTTAAAATGAGCTGCTTTGGCTCTCTTCTCTTTATTTTGTACTTCATAGAACTTCAGGGAACAATTGCATTTATTTACTAATTTCTACATTGTGTCACCTTCATAATAATGCTCCCTGCAACTTTTTTGTGTACAGGTTCATTCGGTGAATTAAACGCTAAATAATAATTTCAACAACGTTGTTATTCTAAATCTGGACACATTTGTACAGTTCTTTATTTTATTTTACTATAGTAGACAAATATCAGTTATTGGTCTCCTAGCTTAACAAGCATTATATTTCATGTTACAGAGCAGATAGGAGATGAGAAAGGAAATGCAGGTTTTGTTGTTGTGATCTCTGAGAAGATGACATCACCTCGACTCGTGGGGGGGATGTGTGTGTGTGTGTGTGGGGGGGGGGGAGCTCTGAAAACGACGGAGGGTAAACAAAACAAAGGCTCCTGGTACCGGGGGGCTGTCATCCCAGCATCCCAGTCCCGTCGGCGGCTACATTACTAACCTTACAGCGGGCGCCCCCCCGAGGGGAAGAGGTGGGCTAGGCTAGCCGGGAAACGTATCTACCGTTAGCTTGACTCAACAAAAGCCCCGCGAGCGCAGCTGCTCCGTCATGGCGAAGTTTTCTCTGTTTCGGGGTTTTATTCTTTAGCTAATTTGCCCCGCGGCTCGGCGCGTCTTCGGCCGAAGGGAAAGTCTTTGATTCCGGCGGCGGAGGGAAACTCTCTCCGGGCTCACGGATGTCGCAGCCTCCCTTCTGTCTGACGGACGGAGGTTCGCCGGCCGCTCTGCACACCAACGACTCTTCTCTTCCGGTTTTGGGGTGGGGCTAACGTCACGTAGCAGCCGAGCCCACTCCCAGGCATGTACCGCGCGCGCACACACGCGAATTAACAGGGTTTCCCACGGGTCAGGGACGTTTCTGGAATATCAGGGAATCTTTAAAAAAAAAAAAATTTCAAACAGGGAAAGTCAGGGGGATTTGATCATTTTTCTAGTGGATCATTGTTTGTAGCATGTTTAAATTTTAGTTGCCATTTAGAAAACAATATATGTATGTTCTTTATGGGGTACAAATACTCTGCCAATTCAGTTTTTTAGTCTAGTTTTTTGAAAGTCAGGAAAAAGTCAGGAAATTAAAGATTTGATTTAGAGTGGGATCTCTGATTATCATTTTGGTATGACATTTATATTTTATTTAAAAACAGAAAATAAGATACTTTGAGATAAATACATATTTTTATTATTATTATATTAAATTATTACATATTAATTATATTAACCTCTATGTGGTTTGAACATTTTAAAATTGCAAAATTTTATTGAAAGTACACTCTTTTGCTCGACTGTAAACTACCATCAGTGAAGTCAATCAATCAATATTTCCATCAGAGAAAAACACATTCACATATATTCAAGAGAAACCCAAGTCAGCACTTTATTTATTTCAAATAATAATTTCATTTCAATAAAGCAAATTACACGAATAGAAGTGCGATCACATGCTGGAGGGTATCTCCATTTATGTTTCTACCATAAATGGAGAAAAGGCAAAACACCACCAAACACCAGATTATAGCACATTAGCAGCAGATTCGTCAAAATACTGCTGAAATATCTCCGGGTGGGCTGCATAAAACTGGCCGAGCAGGCGCCTCTTCTCTTTGGAAGCGATCCTGGTGTCCTGGTGGATGCCGTCTAGCAGAGCCCACAGTTCCATGTAGGTGGTGGTCTTTGTGAAGTCCACGTTAGTCCCACCGGGGACCCGTTGGCAGAAGGTGAAGCCTGAAGCTGAAGGACAGAAAAGAAGAAGAAGAAAAAAACGTAACCTGATAAACGTATGCTGAATATTTTTGTTTTTTTTAAATGCTCGTTTTTGGTCTCCACCAACTCCAGGAAGGGGAATATTTGTCCGCTAAATACTCTCAGTTATAGTTGCTATCTTTGTCTGCAGTTTGGTGTTACAAAACAAAACAACACACAGATTTTATTTTTTAAAAACACTCGCAATAAGTTAATCGTGGTGAATTTTCGTGATAAATCTTAAATATCGTCATAGACTGGCATCATGGTACACAAGTGAAAAACAGAGACTGATTTTAGGATCAAAGAAAAATATAATTTCATTTATGCAGGGAGATAAGATGGTGTATATATATATATATATACACCATATATATATATATATATATATATATACACACTGAAAAACAAATTTGCATATTTGCTAGTTCATAAAAGTACCAAAAGTAGGTTCATAAAGTCGCAAATTTGCGAGTTTATTAGGATGCTAACAACGACATCTATGCTAGCTAACGTCCCACGTCCTGCTGGACTTCCCCGGAGAGCATCTTTTACCAAGCTTTTCATCCCCTTGTGGACGTCCCAGACACGACCTCTGGCCTTTTACAGACAGTGTTGTCACGCAATATAAGTACTTTAGTCACATTCGTTTGTGTTTGTTGTGAGTTGTTAGCTGATGCTATAGGCTACGACATCGTTGTGGAAGGCTACCAGAAACAAACCAATAAAAACAACATAAATCACTATCTTGCTTGAGTAGTAAGTACTTATGCAAAATACAATTTTGCCACTAGATGGGAGTAATTCCTACACACTGTCCCTTTAAATCATATTTAAGATTATTTTATTGTTATTCCATCAAAAAAGGAAGCTCACATAAAAAACGATGCATCTCAGGTGCAATAAAAATGTTTGTTTCTTCATGAAATGTATGTTGAGATACAAGAGCATATTTTTGATATTTTGTGCTTACCTGTCACGTCGGGCTGCTTTGACCGTCCAAGGCTCGCCAGCTTGTCGCTCACTCTTTTGTGCAGAGTCGGCGGTATCTGGGGCGAAGAGAGAATGGCAATTATTAAAATGGGTTGTCAATTTAAGTTCTCCACTTAACCTCTCTTTTTAGCCACCGAAGCCCTCACATAAATTAAACTGCGTTATACAACTCAATTCAAGGAATTGCTACATAAATACTTTAAAGCCGGCTGCAAACCAATAAAAGCAAAACAACTCCTGGGATGACGTTTTTGCTGACACATTGTCGGGGCCAGATTTGAGGTTTTTATTAGCATATATTTAAAATCAGAACACATGCAAAAAAAGAGTGTGTGCAGGGCATTCCAAAACTTTAAGATGATCCAAGGAGATGCATCAATCTGTTACACTTTAAGAGGAAAACAGCCTTTATTTGTGAAAACCTCTTAAATTAAGATTAAACATCTAATAATACAATGTGTAAACAAGAGGCACCTTTGTGTCATTAAATGCAACAGATTCAGCATTTTCATCAACATGGGGGCCCCTAGTGGCTGTGTGGGCTCTATGCACCCACGTGGTCCGCTTATAGCAGGACATGGCTCTGGTAAAGACTCAAAAGAACGTAGTCCCTCACCTTAAAAACGTCCTTAACGTTGCTGAGCATGAAGGCCACCATCAGGTCCTCGTTCTCCTTTGGGAGGACCCGGCTGTGGAGGATCGCCCTGGAGAAAGACCTTTCCACCGCGTGGCGGTTCTCCACCTGCACGCCAAATAAACAGCTGATACAGCACTTTTTACTTGTTTATCTGAAGCAGGGGTCGGCAACAAAAAGACAATTTTTAAAATGTTCTTGTTAATCATTGCTTTAACATCAAATGTAATTTTTTCTAAAAACTCCAAAATGTATCCAAATGTAGACAAAAGGCCAATGGTAGGGTTTTTGTTTTTAAAACGATGAATCATACTGTGTATTATATATTTTTTTCCAGTACGTTATGAATCCATTTTTCCCTCCTCCTCATCCGACAGCAGACATGACGCACCAAAGGCTGATCAGCTCTTTTAATAATAATAATGATAATAATAAAAATAACTTTATTTACCATTATTTAGCACCTTTAAAAACAACAGTTTACAAAGTGCTTTTTTTACCGTTTATTTTAGGTAGAGTTTAAGATAAGATAATGAAATATAAATAATTAAAATAAATAATAATAATAATAATAATTCATAAATAAAAAAAATAAATAAATTTAATAAAAAAATAAATACGACTAAAAGTTAGAAATTAAAAAAAGTTGAAACAATGACATCACATAAAAGTCTATAAAAGTGTGACACTGCAAGCCTGAGCTCCTCAGCCAGTTTGTTCCAAAGCAGACTTACTGCTTCATGTCATCCATTAACCCAACATGTGCCTAAAGGTCGCCGACCCCGACCCCTCACCTCTCTCTCCAGGCGTATCTCTTGCGGATCGGCTGCCAGAGCCATGAAGGTGAGCAGCTTGTGCAGCTCGTCTCTGCGGCCGGGAGGCAGCAGCTTCAGACTCATCTGCACAGCTTCCAGAGCCACGGCCAACTTGGCGTTCACTGAGGAGGCAAAGGGGCGGGTCAAGTGGAGTTGGATCTGAATAAGGCCCTAGAATCGTGGCGGTTACCCAGCAGGTCGGTGACGGCCGTGAAGATGTCGGTCATGTGCTCGGGCAGCAGCGGTGGCCGGTCGGCGTGGCCGTAATGCTTCACCAGGGTGGCGTGCAGCAGCAGCTTGCACTGGGCCGACCCACTCTGGGAGAGACGGGGGTGCTCCTCGCCGGTGTAGACGTCTGCAGTGGATCCAGGAGACGTCGCTGAAGCCAGAAACACAGAAGTTAGCATCACATCGGGTCCCTCGACACAAAGCACATAGGGGGTTTTGGGGAATCTGGGGTCGGGGGTTTGAACAGAGGTCTGACCAAAGGGGCGGGGCTTTGAACAGAGGGCAGAACGAAGGGGCGGGGCTTTGAACAAAGGGCTGGACGAAGGGAACTGAACAGAGGGCAGAACGAAGGGGCGGGGCTTTGAACAGAGGTCTGAACAAAGGGGCGGGGTGTTGAACAGAGGTCTGAACAAAGGGGCGGGGCATTGAACAGAGGTCTGAACAAAGGGGCGGGGCATTGAACAGAGGTCTGAACAAAGGGGCGGGGCATTGAACAGAGGTCTGGACAAAGGGGCGGGGCATTGAACAGAGGTCTGGACAAAGGGGCGGGGCGTTGAACAGAGGGCTGAACGAAAGGGGGCGGGGCTTTCAACAGAGGTCGAAACAAAGGGGGCGGGGCTTTCTCAGTTTGGCGATTCGTTAAAAGTCAAAGTCTCTGTGGATTTTCTTGAAGACCAACCCTCCCCTCTCTCCCATACTGATACTCATCCAAGTGCTCGCCTCCATCTTGAGAACCGGGACCAGGATCCGGGTCCTGCGGGAAACAGTGAGGCAGCTCTCTGCTCAGCTCCACCACCGGCTGATCCGGGAGGAAGTCCAGGCAGTCCAGAGCGGCCCGGAGCCACTCATCCTCCCTGAGAGAACCCACAAGCAAAAACCCACCATGTGGTTATATGAACATTTAAATAAGGTCACAAGGTCAAAACAACGTACTGCGAGTCCCTGAAGGCCTTCAGGATCTGTCTGTCCAGGTGGTGGCTGCTGTAGATCAGGTCTGGGTTGCTGTGGGCCAGCAGGTTTACCGGAGACGGAGGGGACGGAGCACAGCTGCACTGCAGCACCCCTTCCAGCAGGGGGAGCTCCACCAGGTCTAACAGCCGGAGCAGAGTCAGCTCCTGCCACACCTCGTCTACCACTAGGGGGAGCAAGACAACTAATAAATAAATCACCCTATACTATAAGACCTTTTTTTTAAATTGAAATTGGAGTACATTATACACAACATATATACATTCTATTTTTATGTATGTATATATACATACATATACAAATATAAGGCTTTTTAAACAGAAAGAACATCTTGTATTTTAATCTATCTTTCATTAGGAGAAAAACTATTATTAAGAGAGTTAATTTATGTTTTTTTTATCAGAGGTTAAAGTGCCCTACTCGATTGAGGTAAAGCAGAGTCGGCCTGCACCCGGCTGGGACTCGGACCGTCCACCAGAAGCCCCGGAGACACGGCGGCGGCCGGGGCGTCCAGTCGGTCGGCTTCTGTGGACGTCGGCGTAAATCTGACCGGAGTGGACATCTGAAGGTGGGAGACAGCCGGACATGTCTGCTCTTCCTGTCTGTAATTTAAAATACGGAGACGAAAGCTGTTTAAAAAAGTTTAAATTAAATAAAATGTATCACTGTCAATCAGCAGGTAAGCCCCGCCCCTAACGGATTGAAGACCACTTGAAACTAGAGATTAAGAATGTTTACTGAGATAATACATCAAGAGAAGTAGGACCATTTTCTCATAGACTTCTATACAACCAGAGAGGAGTCGCCCCCTGGTGGCCAGCAGAGAGAGGTAGGACCATTTTCTCATAGACTTCTATACAACCAGAGAGGAGTCGCCCCCTGGTGGCCAGCAGAGAGAAGTAGGACCATTTTCTCATAGACTTCTATACAACCAGAGAGGAGTCGCCCCCTGGTGGCCAGCAGAGAGAAACTCGTAAACTGGTTGTGTGTGATGCATTCTGGGATAACGTCCACGTCGTACCCATCTGAAGGAGCGCTGCAGAACAGCCCTTGAATCCCGTTCACAAGCGCAACTCTTTCCAACTCGTCGACTGAAGGAGAACAGCCGCCAACAAACCTACACGTGGAAAAAACACAACAAAGCTGCAATTTTAACACATTCATGACCAGCGAGGGGGAAGAGAGCGTTTGCGTGTACGTCACCTGTAGAGGGCGCTCTTGCTGTCCTGGAACGCATCCCGCTTCTTGACTTTGCCGAACACGCCGCCGGTGCCGACGGCCTCAAACACACCGCGGTCCAAAAGAACCTGGCAGACGCTCGCCAGTCTGTCCCGGGACACGCCGCCACCTTCCATGTAGACCAGCAGGGAAGAAGAGGTTAGGAACTCAAGCATTCAAGGTGCATTTCCATGCTTTTCCAGCCCCTTCCAGCTGTGGTAAACTCCATATTTGTATCAATCCAATGGTCAGTATTCAGTCTACTTATTATGTCACTTGTTCATCACATTAAATGAGATGTTATTGTCCTCTAAACAACCAACATGATGTTTGGAGACAGCTTTTTACAGAAGGACCACAAATGAAAGGAAAACTAATTCCACTAACAGATCCACAGAAATATAATCACCAACTATTTTCATCATCTGTTCATCATCAAAAGTCATTTTTCATAAAGAAATGTCAGAAAATGCTGTTTTCAGTCCCTCAGATATGGAGATCTTCTTTTCTCTGTTCTATCATAGATGTCATCACATACAACACACATTTCAAGACCTTTATTCTACATCCAAGACCTTTCAAACCTGGAAAACATCACACTAAAATTCAAGGGTTTTCAAGGATTTCCAACACACACACGCACCCTCGAAGACCTTGAGGCGGCCGATGTGCTCTTCCAGGACGTCCACGGCCTCCGAGCCCAGGAAACAGTCTCCGTGAGACTTGAGGTGGACTCGGCGCCGCTTCACCGTCACGGTGGCCTTGAGGTGGGCGATCAGGCCGGACCACATGGAGGAGGACTGGACCGGCTTAGTGGCCACAACGTGAGCTGGGGGGGGGGGTGCTTTTAGTCCATCATTGTCCAAGATGCATGGAAAACAAAGACACACGCGCAGGCCTCAGAGCTGCAGAAACACCTGGTTATTAATGTTTGATTTGCTCACCTCGAGGACCCGCGCACAACTTCTCCGCGAGCTTCAACGCTGCAGCTCTCTCCTTTATCGAAGCCATCGCTCTCTCTCTCTCTCTCTCTCCCCCAAAACACACGAGCAGCAGAAGTTTTGGTGCACGAGGAGCAGGAGGAAGCAGCACTTCGCCAGGAGCAGAAGCTCCCTCTGTTTGTGTGCTGTTTTAATATCCTACCGCCAGATGGCGCCAGCGGCTCACTGTCACACAGGAGATTCACCTCGATTTCATATTACAGGCTCAAACATGAATGCATGAATGAAGGAATGAAGGAATAAATGGGGGAATGAACACATTCAGACCTGCCTTCAGTTGACCGAGTGAGTCTACTTTCTTGTTATTCCCTTGATTCATTAAATTATTTCAATTATTTATATATAAATACATATTATAAAATAATTACCAATACATAAATTAGGAATTATGTATGCATTCATTTAATTATTAATATGCTTATAACAATTTAAAACAAATAAATATGGTAAAATGATGATTATTTATATATACATTTATGAAATAATTAAAATGTAAATTTAATTGAATCAAATGCCACAAATAAAAATGTATCACCGTGTTATCATCACCTGTGTTGGCATTAACATTAACAGTTAATATACATTTTGCTGGTGGTGCTGCTGGTGTCACATTAATAATAATACATGTATTTATAAAGCGCTTTAGGTCAAAGTGCTGTACAACAAGAAGAATACCGTAGATTAAAAGTTCAGTAAAAACAAGAACAAGTCAGAAAAAAAACATTTCCAGTAAAATTACAATCAATTAAACAAAAAAAACAAAACAAAAAAACACAGCAACGTATTAATGAAGTGGGCGCATGGACTTTAATTATATAGAGACAAGGGAGAAATATTTAAAGCCAAAAGAAGTGCACTTTATTACTTTTTTAATATATATATATATATATATATATATATATATATATATATATATATATATATATATATATATATATTTCAGTGTCCTCTGCGCTCTGCCGACAGTTTACCATATAAGGTAGTCCACCTAGCGGGCACGCGCGAGCTCCTTCTGCTTGCGTGCATTCCTCTCCTGCGTCACGAGGGCGCTGTTGTTGGTGAAGGCGCGTCCTTCTGGCTTCCGGTTAGCAAAGGTGACGTAGCGGCATCAACAAACCACACATTTAAACCTGAAACAGACTTCTTAAATTCACAGCGACTTCAACATATTTTTTAAAAACAATATTACGTTGAAAATAAACCGACACGCTGCCTTATTTTTGTGTTTGTATGTGAGCTACCTGGAGGCTAATGCTAGCTAACGTTAGCTGTCTTTAGCTGTCTGGTTGGATTTACAGTTATTATGGCTAACGTCTAATTCTGGTGGAAATTAAAATAGGAAAGTGCATTTTTAGTAAACGTTTCGAGACAAGCTACGTTGTTTTTGTGGTTTATGTGAGCAAATTGGAGGCTCGTGTTAGTATATGTTGTGTTTTGGTTAGCTGGTTTAAGCTAGCTAGGAGTAGTTTAATATTTTTCTTTTCTTTTTTTTCTTCATCCAGTAGAGTGTACCATTATAATACACACTCCATTTCAGAAGGTGAAATGCACACTTAAAATGTGTTTGCCAACTGCCATAAAAAAGAATATATTTTGATTTTTTTTATTAGATTATATTAGAAACAACTTTATTGTCACTAGAGTACAGATACAGAACCAATGAAATGCAGTTGACGTCTAACCAGAAGTGCAAAAGAAGCATTTAAAAGCATTTAAATACCAAAGTACTATATGAGTACAGTGTTTCTGTGCAGTTAATAGGCAAGATATGTATTATGTACAACAGTGTAGTTATAAATACAGGTTTGTCAGCAGTTTAGGGGGATTATAAATAGACATTTTATATAAATACTATATATATACACATGTAGTATATCTTTGTATATTGTGCAAGTTTTGGTCTGCAAGGCAGTAAACGTAAACAGGTGAACATAGGATTTTTTTTTTGTAATATGGTCCAATAATCTTTTGATAAATTGTCAAAAATCAAAGCAGACATTTTAACTTATTAAAAACCTATTTACTTACTGTAGTACTTGTTACTTAGTACTTATTGTAAGTCGCTTTGGACAAAAGCGTCTGCTAAATGCCTTTTATGTAAATATTTAAAAGCACAGCCTTCAGCCATCATCGATCATTTTATTTTCCACACCCTGCTTACTGTGACATGATGGAACGCCGGGTCAATAAGGCCGGTTGTATTCCACTTTTCACACCAATAACTAGTAATTTGATCTTTTATTTCATCAACATCGGCTGTAATGTCGAACCTTGTTTCACAACGTCGGTGCTGGTTTAACTTTCTTTTCAGTGCGTTACAGGAAGATAATCCACATAACTCACACCAAAGGTAATACACACATCACGCCGCGTGATGGAAACGTTCCCGTTCGATGGATCGCGCTTCTTTTTAATTTATCCTTTTTTTTTTATGGCTCAGAGATGGTGGTTAATACCTGCTCAACTGAATCGCAGCAGAAGCAAATAAAAGACATTGTGGTGGTCTACTCCCTCGCTCCTGGATCACACACACACACACACACACACACACACTGTACATACTTTGACACACTAATGCACGTTTTGCACGCCCCCTCCCTCCCTCAGCCCCGGGGTGGGGGGGGGTCACGCTGTCATTCTTTATGATAGTAGCCAATTCTAGTAGGGATCATTTAATCCTCCAACGTGATTGATACCAGCACAGGTTAAATGGCAGGGGAGAAAAAAAAGGTCTGTTCTATTAAGAGATCAGTGGCGAGTGGAGACCTCCCACTTAAATAGTCATATTTTCCTGTAAGTGTGTGTGTGTGTGTGTGTGTGTGTGTCAGTGTCAGTCAGTTTGGTGGTTATGCTGAGGGCACGGAGGCGGTTGCAGAGGACCATCCGTGGGTCAAATTAAATAACCTAGATAATTTAAAAAGCATTGACAGTACAATTTGTCCATTCACTGTTATTGCTCTGACCCCTATTAGTGTCAATGGGCTTATCAAGGTGTTATCTTTCTCACCGCGATGGGAAGTGGTGTAAAACAAAGGACGGAATAAAAAAAACCCCTAATGGTCATTCCAAAGCCATTTAGGTGAGATTGTAGTAGATTGAGAAACATTACGAGGCTCTAATGCGCCGGCATATTATTTCTAATAAAATCATTTAGCGGTAAAAATTGCAGATGAGGAAAGTAATTATGGAGCAAAGGCAGAGTGTTACTGCTTATTAAACAGCCAATTCTATTAACCTTTTTTTTTGTTTCTTGATTAACAGGCAGCAGAGGCCCGGCGGGAACCTTGGCCTTGCACTGAAAAACAACTCCATGGATGTCGGCGCTGACTCCAGGACACTCCCCGCCGTGAGTTACTACTTCTAGAGGACAAAGCAAAGAGCGTCCGTCCTCTGATTTGTTTATTTTTAACATCATATTTAAACTAAAAGCGTCTGATTATAAATTAGGGCTTGGCAGGTCATCAATATGGTATCGATTTTGTGATTTGAGGCTAAATATAATGTTTGATTTGTGGCTTTTACTTCAAAAATCTCATTGAGTAAATCCAGAGGTGGGAAGTACAAATACTTTGTGCTTGAGTAGAATTTTATCCATTTCTCCTGCTTGTTTTATTGTTCTTATTTTGCTGTTTTAATTCTATACTTATTTAAAATTGTAATGTCTTTGCTATAATTGTATTTCTACAGCACTTTGCATTGCCTTGTGTGTGAACGGTGCTATACAAATAAACTTTCCTTTCAGGTACCTGTACTTGACTAAACTATTTTACTTTGAACCCCTACATTTTAAAACGAGTATCTGTCCTTTTAAAACGGGGTGATTCCATTTAGTTTGAAGGTGAGATTCAGTTAGTAGAAATATCCTATAGAGGGATTTGAATACATTTCAGAACCTGTATTTTTCCACTTTTTCTTGAGTAAAGAAGTTTAATCAGTACTTCTACTTTTTGAACCTGAGTATCTGTAGTTCTACTTGAGTATCACATGTCTGTCCTAATAGTGAACCCTAGAAATGTCATCACAACATCGACATCAAGGTCAAGAATATGTCATATCTGATTTTCTCCAAATCACCCAGCCCTAATCAATAATTACTAGGTATTTAATCTGTCTCACTTTTTGTTTCTCAGGATTTTTTTCTGTTTTATTTATTTATAAAAGAGTTGCAAGGCAGCCCAGAGTATAATAACCTAATTTAGTTATCTCAGTAAGAGCTAAATTGGAAACCTTGTGTTTCTTTGTGCAGGTCGGAGGACGCGTGTCGGAGCAGCAGCAGCTCTCTCGCTGTCAAACGGAAAGCGGAGGCACCATCTTACTGCAGCTGCTGGAGTTTAAATCCCAACTTCTCGAGGCGGTGGAGGAGCTGCACATCCGGAGGGTGAAGTAGCCGTTTTATTCCCATGATGTGAATAGAAAACAAAAAAACAATTCAAACAGACAGTCTGAAAATGATCTACAGTGGAAGAAATGATTATTTACTATTTTCTGAGCAGAAGTTGGACACTAACAGCTCTTTGTATGAAATCTTTGTGTGATTTTGTAGAATGAGGAGGTGATTTCATGTATTATAGGGTCCGAGAGGAAGCCCGTCTGGATGAGGGTTTGAGATGTGCCCCGTGACCCCCGACTAATAAGTAGAAAGTACATTTGTTTGCAGAAGAAACACAAATAAATACTAATGCTTTCGATACCCCCTCCAGCAAAGTGCTTTCAACCCGACATTGTGCTTAACGGGTCAGGCGAGTGCAAAAATGGGGATGTGTTTTTTATTTTTTATTTTATTGTTATGGTCGTGTTAACTGGGAACGCGAGGCGGTCTATATCAGGTCTGATCCTCCTCAGGCAACCGGTGTTATCAAAGCTTTGTAGTTGTGGCGTTCGGGGCGGCGAGGTTAAAGGAGCGAGAGGATGTCATGATGCCGGACATTCCTCAGCAGGTCAAATTCCAGTGTGTTTTTTTAAATACAGTGTGTAGAATGTGTTGTACTGGTACTTCACCCTAAATGGGGAAAGCACCGCGCGTTGGAAAAAGATGTTAAAGGTGAGCACGTTTAGTGTGAGAAGCTTTATTCTAAGAAATACAAATGGTTATGAAAATGAAGACGCATCATGGAAAACTTCAGGACGGGCTGTGTATAACTTCTTCAACTAGACACTGTTTTTTTCATGCTCGGATACATTTATTTCATTTTATCACCGTTAAAAAGCATCCATTCAGAACGGCAATAAAACAGTAAAGTCATGAATTTTCACAATAAGATAATATATTATGAGATGCTGTTAACTAATATATAGATTAAAAAGGTTTTAGTGCTCTTGTCTCTTAAGTTTTAATTTTGCATTATCAGGCTTGATAAAGCTTTCACACAATAATGATTCCTCGGTGGAAAAATAACAGCTTTATCTCTTGTGCACTCCTTTATTTTAAAGTGCAGCGCCACGCTGGTAGCATACTTTAATTGGAACTTATAAAATAAAGTCGGCGAGTTAACCAGCTCCCACGTACACATAAAAAAGTCCCGTGGATATAGAGAGCAATTGACTTTTACCTGCCTTCTCCCGGGGAAGAGGGGAGGATAGGGATGGTTCTCCACAAATATCACCTCCCCTCTAATGTTCCAGTTTTCTCTCTGCTTCTACAAAAATAAGATACGCAGGAATGAACCGGACAAAACTTAAAAAACTGCAGTTTGCAGCTCTGGCTCGACTCCAGAATCCAAAATGTACCCTCTGGTTGTTAATTTCAGGTTTGGTACGGGTGCTGGAAATCCTTGAAAACACTTGCATTTTAGAGTGGTGTTTTCAAGGTTTGCACAGTAGTTGGATTTAGACTAAAGGTCTATAAATGTGTGTTGTATGTGATGACATCTATGATAGAACAGAGAAAAGAAGATCTCCATATCTGAGGGACTGAAAACAGCGTTTTCTGACATTTCTTTATGAAAACTGACTTTTGATGATGAACAGATGATGAAAATAGTTGGTGATTATATTTCTGTGGATCTGTTAGTGGAATTAGTTTTCCTTTCATTTGTGGTCCTTCTGTAAAAAGCTGTCTCCAAACATCATGTTGGTTGTTTAGAGGACAATAACATCTCATTTAATGTGATGAACAAGTGACATCATAAGTAGACTGAATACTGACCATTGGATTGATACAAATATGGAGTTTACCACAGCTGGAAGGGGCTGGAAAAGCATGGAGATGCACCTTGAAATGCTTGACTTTGGAGAAGGTGTGGGAACCCTAGAATTTACTCTTCAATCATTTACTCAATCAGCTGTTTTATGTAAAATGTCTTTTTTCTGTGGTTTTAGGACGCAGAGACGCGATTCGAGGATCAGATCGGAAAGCTGGTGTTGGAGAAACAGGAGCTGGAATGGGAGAAGGTACCAGCTCTCAAATATCTGTATTTATATTGGTGGACATTCACTAAAAGGATCATGGGTATTCTTATTAAACACACTTTGTGATTTTATGACAGGAGTCGCTGCAACATCAAATTGAAACAGTTGTAAAGCAGAACACAGAGTCTCTCATCAATGTTAAGAAGCAGGTATGTTTATTTTTATTATCTTTATCTGTTTGGTTGCAGTTTTTACACCCAAATAAAGACTTTTTAACGATTCACTGAAACCTGAACAACCTATTCTTCTCAAGCTTCAGGCCAAAATAAGAAACGCCGAGGAGGAGAAGGTATGAACGTCAGTAAAGACACAAGACGTGTTTTTTTAGTAGTAAATTCACTCGTCTCAGTTGCACAATCTTGGAGAGTGGATTCTTTCTTTCTGGTTTTTATTGCTCACAATAATAATAATAATAATAATATAACATTTCAGGGGAAATACCAGGTCAGTGCCGAGTTAAAAGACAAGGAGATTAACAACCTGAAAGAGGAGATGAAGTCGCTACAGGTACATGAGATGTGTAACACGCACACACACACACACACACACACACACACACACACACACACACCATCAACTTGACAGTCTTGCCTTTTCGGTCTCTATTGGCCTTTAAGTGCTCAGAGATGTAAGTAGAAGCCCAACTGGAGTGGACCGTGGGGGGGGGGGGGGGGTGCTGGACTCAGTCTGGCTCCCAGAGTGTTTGTCTTCAGGGGTTGACACCCGGAGGTGATCTACAGCCCCCCCCCCCCCCCCCCACGGTCCGCTGCACTTTAACAACCCGGCCGTGTTACACAGACAATAGAGGCTGGTTTTTGATATTCTATCTGCCGTGTTTGGCCCCCGGTTGTGTGTTAATTCCTGTGACACGGTCGGGTGGACTCCCCCTTTGTTTTATCTCTATTTTATTTAATGCGTTTTCACATCAGTGGCAGTTGGCATTGAAGTGATTTAATTGCCGTACCGTGGCGATCTGCTAAATTACAAATTTGAGCTTCATTGGAACAGTACGGTTCAACTAATCCTTAATTAAATACAAATAAATCATCACAGCATTGTTTTTTTTATCTCAATAACTAAACTGGCTGATGAATAACTATACGAATCGTAAATCGTTAGAAGAGGTGATTCTGTATTTAATTGAGAAGAAAAACAGAGTGGAAAAATAGAAATAATGTATTAAATATAAGTAATGGTTCACCTCTAACCCATGATTCAACTTGCAACCTTTTAAAAGTTATCTGGTGACCCCCCTCCGGGGTCCGGATCCCCAGAATGGAAACCCTACTGATACTGGTTAATGAAGTGCTGGTTGTTTGATAAATGACCCCCCTGCCCCCAACAAAAAATCTGATAACATCCAGGGTAGGGGTGGGAATTGATAAGTTTTTATCAATATCAATGCCATTGTCGATGCTGCCAATTCCTTATCAATTCTCTTACCGATTCCTGAGTAGTTCAATAAATACTTATATACACTATAATAGGGGATTTTAGCCCATAAATTAAAAAAGCACCGCAAACCATTATAACGAAAGAAAAACTCAATATATGAAGTTGCACACACTTGTTGTGGGATTGTGTGTGTGTGTGTGTGTGTGTGTGTGTGTGTGTGTGTGTGTGTGTGTGTGTGTGTGTGTGTGTGTGTGTGTGTGTGTGTGTGTGTGTGTGTGTGTGTGTGTGTGTGTGTGTGTGTGTGTGTCTCCCGTTTGGGTAAATCAGGCTTTCCGATTGGCTGTAAAAGCCGCTGCGGGAGCAAATACGAATGTCCAATGCATAAACATAACTCTATACGTCACTAGCAAGATGGCGGATGAGAAGTTGATATACATAAACAAAAGGGGGAAATGCGCCACGGAGACGAGGAGACATCTAGTGACATCTTTACAACTTTACGCATTCGTTTTGTTGTCAGAAATACATCGCTCACATGGACAAGCAGGGTACCGCTGTTTAGCCCCGTTTCTCTAGTTTAAGAGGGAAAAAAACGCATGTTTGTAGCGCAAACGTAGTTATGACGCTCTAAAGACAACATGATCTTTTGTAGTGTATACGCTACAATGGGTCTATGCCTCCACTGATTACACACGGCAGCATTTTCATCGCGTTTGGTGAAATGTAGCCAGACTTTCGATCGCTTCCTCCTCTCCATGATGCGGCCTCGTAGTTTATAGGTTGTCGGCGCGTGCAGGGTCGTCGCAGAGAGTGACGCAATGTACCGCGACGCAAAATTTCGAGTAAACCGGAAAACGTGGTGCGGAATCGTTAAGAAGAATCGATAACGTTGGAGGCGTAGGATTCCGATGGAATTGGTTAGTTGGAGCCGGTTCTGAGTAGGAACCGGTTCTCGATTCCCACCCCTAATCCAGGGTAGCCTATCAGTGCACACTTGATAGTTAACTTTTAGGACAAAAATATGATCCTAGAGCGTAATTTTTTGTATTCTTTCTATTGACACTTAATAAAACAACAATCTAAATAATGTTTTACATAATAAGTGATTTACAAATCTTATATAGTAACGCATTGTCTCTGGTTCCAGCTTCTCCAGTGTGAAGAGTTTTATCTAATTTGTATCATCATAAGAACATAAAGTAAAGTGAAACATGACATTTGAAGACGTCTCGCTCAGAGACTGTGGACATTTTTCACTATTCAATAGACTAAATTTGTATTCATATTTTTATTTATTGTTTATTTAATAGGGTCAGTGCGTATTTATGGACATGAGTATAATACACAATGTAAATCCGCTAGTTTTCATTCATTGTCCCGAGGCAAATAACAGAAAACATAAAAACAAAGTAACAATCATACAACACCCTCATATTTAATTTGTTTCACTCGTTTGAAATTAATAATGGAACAATAACAGATCAATCAATACTGAGCATAATCAATTCATGATGCCGGTGGGGAAACATTAAAACTTTACCAGTTAGAAAAGGTGTTCCACAAGGATCAGTTCTGGGCCCTGTCCTGATTACAATTCATAATGTTACCTCTTCTCACTGACTGTAAATCCATCTTTACACAGATGACGCTATTCTGTTTCTAAACGTATTATTCTAAACTTGTTATTCTAAACGTATTATTCTAAATCATCTGCAACATATTCCCTGGACACAACATAACTTTTAACGAGTGGATGAACAATCTTGCGTAAGCCACAATGTTGATTTTTCTTTTACTGCTCTTTCACAGCTACTAAAGTACAACTTGGAGAAGAAATCAAGTGAGCTGGTAAGGAAGGATTTTTTCCTACTTTATACAAATTGTTGACACAGGATGGGTGGGAGTGAGGAAAAAAATGAAAGAGGAGGAGGATGAGGGAATGGTGCTAAGGAGGGATGGGGTTTTCGGAGGGAAGAGCTCATCAGGAGTAACGGATAGGGAGTGTGCGACACTTTGAACTGCCAGCACAGCAGAGAAAATATCTCTATTAAAATGTTTTATAACTCGGGGCCTCGCTCGGTTTAACCTTCTTCACATAACGGCGGCTCGGCCGAGTGAGAGGGAGTCGAAGTGAGGCGGCGCATCGGAGGGAGGGAGGGTGAGGGTGAAGGGAGTGGGTGAGGAAACGAAAGTGAAGGGAAAAAAAGAATCTGCCCAGCTTGATACAGACAATCAAACTGATGGCAGTTTGAAGAGCGATAAAGCGCTCTGGGGCATGAGCTGAGTTGTTTCCTTCATCCTGCAGATCTTAAACTGTGATGCTCTCAATCACCTGACATCAGTTTCCTCATGTAGTAACAGCCGGCTATATCCAAGAACCGCAGGCTTCTTTTTTTGCCCTGAAACGAAATGTTTCACAGTTTGGGAAATACATTTTTAAGCTGTGGTTTAGATGAGAATATCAAACAAAAGGCAAGGCGTTTTATTTGTAAAGCACCTTTCAACAACAAGGCAATTCAAAGTGCAAGACATAAAACTTTAAACGCATTGGAAAGAATCACAAAAACAAAATTATTATAAAAAACAAGCAAATAAAATAAAAAAAATACATTCAAAAACGACTAATGCTTTGCTAATTTGCTTAGCTTGCTAGAAAGACTGAAGTAGGAAGTAAAGTGAAAGTATAAAAAAATCTGCCCTTCAGAAAATCTAAACCTCTTTTATTTAATTTTAGTTTAATTGGTTAATAATTCAATTATTAAAAAAAACAAAAAAGTTTTAGTTTTGGGGGGGGGGGGGCGTGCCCTTCGCTAAGCCCCACCCTCTCAACTGACCAATCGTAGCGTAGCATCAGCCGACTCATGCAACCGTTTGAGATTGGTTCTTCACTTATAGGCTGGTTTTGTGGATTTTGTAAAGGTTGAAGGGAAACACTTGTTCTTCTTTACGTTCGTCTTCTCCACATGGAGAGTCCTCTCTGACTAGCTTTGTTTGAGGGCGGGACACATGTTATGCTAATGAGTTACTTGGTGACATAACCACTTTACGGAAGAAAAGGCGAGATTTGAATGGAGGCGTTTGAAGCAGTCGAGGAGTTTCTGTGGGGGAGAAACAGCCTTTGGACCTGGACTTTAGGTTTTGACACAAAAAAAATGAAATAACACACAAAAGGTGATTGGAAAAAAGAAAATGGGTCCTCCTTTTCTTCTTTTTTTTTCATTCAAATTTTTATACACACACAAATATACATAGATACATACATAAATGCATACATAAATATGATGGGTCTTTCATCCTCATTCCTCCTCCTCATGTGTTCATTGCTAATAACTTGTCGCTGTGGGGTTTTGTGGTACTATTTTGTTCTATCTTTAATCCCTCCACAGGAACATAAATTGGCCCTGCAGAGCCGGTCTAAGGACAGACACCTGAACCAGCTGGGCGAGGTGGAGAAGCGATTCGCCGCTCTGTCCAGACAGTGTGCCGCGATCAAGCAGGCCCACGAGAAGCTCGAGCAAAACGGTAATTATCAGACGTATGAACGGATGGATATGTTCACAGTTATGTAGACGTTCTCCCTGTGGCGATGGCTTTAATAAATGAGACTGTCCTACATACAGTCCCATCAGCCCATGCTATTGAATGTCATGTATTACATCCGACCAGAGGCCCTGTAACAGGTAACAAGGTGCTGGAAACGATTCACAGAGATGTTCGCTGACGTGATCGAGCAGCATGACTCAGCAGAATAAGTAGCGCCACATTCATTCCCACAAATATCCAGTTTCACTTCATCATTTTTTGATGGGGGGGGGGGGGGGGGGTCGAGATCGGGATCGGGATAATGAGGAAAGGTCACTGTTATGTTCCTTTGTTTAATTGGTCCTCCAGGAGTTTTGACGATGAGCTAACTGTGGCTACGTGAAAAAGATCTCCCAGCTCAGAAACCAGGTTTATTCAACGTCATTAGATTTGAGCAGATCAACACCAGGGCAGGTGGTTTGTTTCTTGACTCAATCCACCAGTTTAGGTGTAGAATTGCAGGAAATTTGTTTTAAATTAGGATATATTTAATGTATATTTCAATTGAAATATGTGTCTTGGCCGTCATACAAAAACTGAATCTCCATTATCGAGTTAAGCATGAATATCGTCAGCAAATAATAGAATGAACAGACAATGTTTTCTAATTTATCCCTTATTCTTTATTTGTTCTTTATGATCTTTACTAAAAAAAAAATTCCTATCCGTGACGCATTAAAAATATTAAAGAAATGTAGCCTGTTACACATCCACGGTCTCCGTGCATGTAAAGGGTTGATTTCAGGTTTTCGTCTAATTAAAACGTTTCTTTAGGTCATGTCATAGAATAACGGTGTCTTGCTTGTTTGTGTTTGATTCTTACAGTTGATGAGGCCATGAAAATAAAAAAGAAACTGACTACTGAAAATCAAAAACAAGAAGCAACCATTGTGTCACTGAAGAAGGTGTGTGAGGAAAATATATAATGATAGAGCTCTTATAGGAGTTATCTTTGTTTATTATCTAATCTAATTTACATAATAATACATAATAATCTAAGTTACTAATCTAATATAGTAACACATTTTCTCTGGTTCCAGCTATTAACGCAGATTTCTTACCAGTAACAAAAGGTGTTCCACAAGGATCAGTTCTGGGCCCTGTCCTAATTACAATTCATATTATTAATGTTACCTCTTCTCACTGACTGTAATGTCTTTATGCAGATGACACTATTCTGTATTGTATTGCTGACTAAACTACGACTGAATGACTTGCTCATGCTGCAAGTTTATTCTAAAGGTATTAAAAAAAGACACATTCTGTCTAAATATGTGTTTCTTGGCGACATGCTTCCTCCAGGAGTTGGAGGAGGTCGGTATGACGCTGATCAAGGCCAAGATGTCGTCCGTTGGACATGACAAGGCCCAGAGTCGTACGGGCAGAGAGCAGCACTGTCAGCTGCTGCACCAGAGACTCAGCATGGTGAACCAGTCAAAATCAGCAAGACGAACACCCACAAAGATAATCATTGTGCATTATATATAATATATATATATCTTTTACGTGTTTAGGAAACTGACATGAACAAAAAACTTGTGGAGGAAAATGCAGCCCTTCGAGCCGAAAAGCAGGTAAACTAGAAACGGTGAAGGATGTCTTTTCTTCCTCTGGAAAACGTTGTTTTTTATGATTCTGAGCTAAAAACCAAGCTTGTCCGGTCATATATCTTATATTGTGTGCATGTGTTTGTGTGTGTGTGCTTGTGTACAGGAAGTGATGCGGTCTCTGCAGAATACTCAGCGGCTGTTGTTGAGTCAGACTCAGACAGTAAGCAGAGTGGAGCTGGAGCTGCAGCAGGTCAGAGTTCATGTTGTACATCTACACAGACCTCATACTACTACATACTACGTTCACTTACTTTAACTTTTAATACCCGTTTCTTGACATCTGAGCGTAGTTTTATACCACATTGTCATTTAAAATAATTTATGGATGTGTTGCTGCAGATGGAAATAAAACGGGTCAGAAGAACAAGTATTAGTTTTCTGTTCGGAAAAACAACAACAAACCATCAGCTTCACTAAATTCAGCACTGTCACTTTAGTTTTTTTACTTTGTTGGGTGCAGATCTGAAGTTTGTCTGCTTTAGCCGATGATAGAAAACGTGCATCTCTGCGCTTCCCGTTGGACTTTTTCCAGCGTCTGTTTAAATGATTATGGAGTGAATTTACACGAGGACAGAAGTAAATAACGTCCGTCGTTTCTTCCCATAAACGTGATGAATGTGTTGTTGTATATCATCACGTATACATTAGTGAATACGCTCCCCTCCGCCACTGAATGATAGTTAACGTGTTTATTCCCTCATTTATGGCCTTTTGCAGTTTATTATTCGCTCTTCTTCTCTCTCTGTTACCCCCCCCATCTCATTTTTAATTCACCTATTCATTAATTTATTAAAAATCATTATTAAAATGACACAAGCCGACTGATTTGTATTAGCAAGAAGTCCTCTCTCTCTCTCTGTGTCTCCCTGCCCTATTCAAGACCTTCTGTTCATGTTAAATAAACGCATAAAAATTTAGTATTGCATTAAAAATCCCACGGGTGATTAATTTTACTGCAGGCCCTTAAGCAGGAATGCAGGGCGACGGGAGAGGAGCTGAACCAACTGGTGGAGAGCTGCACCGCCTCCGAGCCCAGCTGGGACAAAGAGGTAGGACAGGGTCGGTACGGGTGCTGGTAATCCTTGATAAAGGTCTTGAAATGTGTGTTGTATGTGATGACATCTATGATAGAACAGAGAAAAGAAGATCTCCATATCTGAGGGACTGAAAACAGCATTTCCTGACATTTCTTTATGAAAAATGACTTTTGATGATGAACAGATGATGAAAATAGTTGGTGATTATATTTCTGTGGATCTGTTAGTGGAATTAGTTTTCCTTTCATTTGTGGTCCTTCTGTAAAAAGCTGTCTCCAAACATCATGTTGGTTGTTTAGAGGACAATAACATCTCATTTAATGTGATGAACAAGGGACATAATAAGTAGACTGAATACTGACCATTGGATTGATACAAATATGGAGTTTACCACAGCTGGAAGGTGCTGGAAAAGCATGGAAATGCACCTGGAAGTGCTTGGAAAGTGCTTGAATGTGACTTCGGAGAAGGTGGAGGAACCCTGACTTACAGTTTGCCAGGTTAGATTGGAACGTCAAAATGTTGCTGTTAGTAAGACTGAGTGTCTTTCTGTATGTTTTCTCGTATTTAAAAGAAGGCCATGTTTCTGGATCGCATCGAGAGAGAGCAGCGAGGCCTTCGAGCGGTGAAAGAGGCGTACGACGAGCTTCGCCGGGAACACGCCGAGCTATCCTCACAAGCCGAAGTGCAAGCTCAGCGTATTTACGAATTGGAGGTGCAGAACTAAACGTTTACTTTTTAAAACTTTGTCTCGCACAATAAAATGATTTGTTTATCAACCAAATGTAAAGTGATTCCAGTGTGTTTTAGTGCAATTTTATGAGGTTTAAGTATATTTAATGATTCTCGGGATAATATCGTGAATCGCAATTATTTTGGCCAGGATAATCATGACATGATATTTTTTAATTGTCCCAAGCCTGGCATGCTTTGACGACACTGTAGAGTGTCTACAGAGGCCCTAATAAGCCGTCGATGCACTCCCCTCTTGTGCAACACACATTTCTTGCTAACGGACAACAGCAAATGCATCTGAAGCGTGTTGCTTTTTTATTTTTCTCTCCACAGATGAGATGCAGCGGTCAGAGCCTCATCGTTTCCTCAGAGGTCTTCCCCACTTCGGTGGAGGAAATCGGAGGAAAGAGACGTCTCGATGAACCGGTCTTTGGCAGCCTGCAGGACTTGGCCTGCGCTCAGGCCAACAACCCCGACCGTCTGGAGGACACAGGAGCTGTGACGACGCCGGACGCCACCGGAACAGCTGGAGGTCAGCCAGCTAAATGTAATCATGCATCTCTTATACTGAGGATTCAACCACTTTTTTCTCAGATTATACGATTTTGCATCACGTTTAAGCATTTTTATGATGACCAAATGTTCGTCAACAGTATCGAGCCCTGTCTCTGTACTGAGCAAAGAAAAGGGTAATGACGGGAGTGGAGGAAGGAGTGAGGGAGAGCAAGGGAGGAAAGATGATGCGGAACAAGTTAAAAGCCACCGAGACGAAGCGAGAGGAACGCTCGCGACCCAAACAGCAGATAAAGCAGACAGACGAGAGGACGGCCTGGGGTCATCGGAGGAGACGAGGGAGGCCAAACGGCCTAAAACAGAAACAAAAGATAGAGCGGAGGAGGGGCTTCAAACAGCAGAAACCCAGATACCGGTCCAGACAGCGAAGGTCGTTGACTTCACGGACGCTGAGCCGGCTAAGCCCTCGGACCGCTCGCCAAGTCTCTCTCCGACAGTCAGGGGGAAGGATGCCGACTCCACATCAGTTCTGCTCCGTCCAGATAAGCACCCGAGGGTCATCCAAGAGGTACAACGCCTCCAAACCTCTGCTGAGTCAGTTACTCAGCTGCCAAGTCCGATTCATCGAGCTCTTGAGCAAACGGCAGGCGAGGAACCGGCTGCCGGACTCTCCGACCTTCCGAATATGTCAAGTATCTGTGGCTCGCGGACCGGTTCTTTGCCTTTAGCTGCTCAGTCGGACGCCAGTGTCGGTGTCGGTATTCAGGAGCTAGAGACGACGCAAACACAAGCGAACACGGATGAAATGTGTGATGCACAGGTGAACAAAGAAAGCACGTCGGCAAGAAGAACGGCGGTTGAACCGCGAGCGTCGACTCAAAGTCAGGAAGTGTCGGAGCAGAGTGGACAGCTGAGGCCTCTGGTAACCGACGGTGATGACGGGGGATCTAGTGCCTACAAGAAGATGGAAGCCCCGCCGAGGGTAGACACGTGTGGAAACTACGCCTGTGAGGTTTCCCAGGACGCTTTGGAAACATCCGGTTTGAAGGATGATGTCACGGCGGATACGGAGAAACCCGGATCTCGGGTTGAGGCCGCCGGCGATGAGGAGCACGTGAAGCATGACAAAATGGGAGATGCAAAGACGACTCTTCAGATCGACGCATCACCGGATACCGGCGGCACAAAACGCCTCGAGCCGTCCACAGCAGAAGAAACGCCGTCCGAAGATACCAACGAGTTTTCTCTGCTCAGCAACAAGACCTTCAGGTCGTCCTTCGACTGGAGCAGCGCTCGGGGGAAAACGGCAAACTCTAGAACCAAGTCAGACGTGTCCGTCCTACAGTGGTTTGTTCAGGTATTACAATTAAAACACTTCAGGAGAGCCTTAAAGGGACAGTTCACCTGTCTCGTCCATGAGTAGCTCGTAGTGTACAAGGAGAAAGAAAATAGTTCCTACCTGACACTAATCACAGCAAGGTCTGTGGATTATCTCCAGTAACTGGGTCAGGATTCTGGAAATTGCTGGAATTGTGTGCCAAATAGTTCTGTCCGATCTCTCCAAATCTAGGCAACTCACACCAAAACTAGATTCATAAATAGCACCATTATTTTTTATTTGGATGTGAACTGTCCCTTTTTTTGAAGGTTGTATGTTTATTGATTGGTATTCAATCAATAAACGTATCATTTGATTCGCTTCTTTGCAGACGATGCAACTTTTTATAGCTATATTAATATGCATACAAAGCAAAAAACAAGTATATTTTAAATTCAATATAAATGTGAAATCACTCAAAATCCACACCTTTTGACCTTGTTAATACCAGTGTGGTTTGAATCAACACTTGATGTTTCTGGACTAGATTATGAATCAGCATCAACAGGCACTTTACTAGTCAGCCAATATGGCTTTTTCAGGGCTGATACTAATTAGTACTAATCTAGGAGAACACTAACTGATATTTGTCTGCAGTAAAACAAAGTGCCAGAAGTATTTTATCAGTAAATCGGCTTAAAAATTGCCCGATGACCATAAAAATGCTGATAATTGGTCGACCCCTCACCTTTTTTAAGGTGGATGTTTTGGTTTCTATAAAACCTTTGGTTGTTTTTTCAGGGATTCCCCATATCCGGGCAAAATATAGGTGGTGCCGGCGGACTCCTCAGACCACCTCCTTCCAGCACGATACCCACGTTCCTCAAAAGCAAACACAACAGAGGTGACGGTTCTCCTCGGTTCTTCTTGTGTGATCCGTAGTATCGCTGCTCCGCCGATGACCTCAGTGTATCATCTGTGTTTCATACCAAATCCACCTCATCCTTCCCAGTCCCCTCGGTGATTACCTCGCCGGCGGATCTGTTCACTGCCTCCGGCGTCTCCGGGACCACGAGGAGACACCCGGCGGGAGAGCCTGAGACTCCGGAGACCTGCAGAGAGACGGCAGCAGCCGCTCGCAGAACCTGTGAGGTAAGACACACAAAAAAAGGTATACCAAGGAAACAAACGACCTCTGTATGTGAACTCAACTTAAAGTCACGGCGTTGTTTCTGATGCTGAACAGCAGGAAACGGACGATGTTCTCGTTGAAACACAGGAAAGTTACCCTAAACCCCCATAAAAAATATCCCCTCCATCAAGTGAATTGGCTCGAGGTGGTTTCTGTTCCACAGATTCTAAAAACGTCATCATTTAATAAGCCGCGGCTGAGTGGACCCCCGGGGGAAATTTACTGCTGGAGCTTAATAAATACGTCGGTTACTTCAAGACGACATGTCCTCGTAAGAACCAGACTTATTATTACGCTTTTTTCAGACATTTTTGTGGTGCAAAAAAGGTCTTTTAGGAATATTAGCTGAGGTCAACACATTCAGCAGATTGTCCAGAATACCTGAGAGCGACTAGAAAGCGTTGACGAATGTTAAGTCGGTGTTGAGTGAAAGGACGATCGCTAAACTCACAGACAGCCAGACAGACGGGATGGACGAGCTGCGAGAGAAACCTACCTAATGAGGCCGGGTACCTCTCTCTCTCTCTCTCTCTCTCTCTCTCTCTCTCTCTCTCACCCACTCTCTCTTTATCCCTACCTCCCTCTCTCTCTCTCTCTCTCTCTCTCTCCTTCTCTCTCTCTCACCCACTCTCTCTTTATCCCTACCTCCCCCTCTCTCTCTCTCTCACCCACTCTCTCTTTATCCCTACCTCCCTCTCTCTCTCTCTCTCTCTCTCTCTCTCTCCCTCTCTCTCTCTCACCCACTCTCTCTTTATCCCTACCTCTCTCTCTCTCTCTCTCTCTCTCACCCACTCTCTCTTTATCCCTACCTCCCTCTCTCTCTCTCACCCACTCTCTCT
This sequence comes from Eutrigla gurnardus, assembly GCF_963514095.1. NCBI lineage: Eukaryota > Metazoa > Chordata > Actinopteri > Perciformes > Triglidae > Eutrigla > Eutrigla gurnardus. The sequence goes on along the minus strand of NC_139923.1, from coordinate 28,526,140 downwards.
TTATCCCTACCTCTCTCTCTCTCTCTCTCACCCACTCTCTCTTTATCCCTACCTCTCTCTCTCTCTCTCACCCACTCTCTCTTTATCCCTACCTCCCTCTCTCTCTCTCACCCACTCTCTCTTTATCCCTACCTCCCTCTCTCTCTCTCACCCACTCTCTCTTTATCCCTACCTCTCTCTCTCTCTCACCCACTCTCTCTTTATCCCTCTCTCTCACCCACTCTCTCTTTATCCCTACCTCCCTCTCTCTCTCTCTCTCTCACCCACTCTCTCTTCATCCCTACCTCTCTCTGTCGCTCTCTCTCTCTCACCCACTCTCTCTTTATCCCTACCTCTCTCTCTCTCTCTCTCTCACCCACTCTCTCTTTATCCCTACCTCTCTCTCTCTCTCTCTCACCCACTCTCTCTTTATCCCTCTCTCTCACCCACTCTCTCTTTATCCCTACCTCCCTCTCTCTCTCTCACCCACTCTCTCTTTATCCCTACCTCTCTCTCTCTCTCACCCACTCTCTCTTTATCCCTCTCTCTCACCCACTCTCTCTTTATCCCTACCTCCCTCTCTCTCTCTCACCCACTCTCTCTTCATCCCTACCTCTCTCTGTCGCTCTCTCTCTCTCACCCACTCTCTCTTTATCCCTACCTCTCTCTGTTGCTCTCTCTCTCTCACCCACTCTCTCTTTATCCCTACCTCCCTCTCTCTCTCACCCACTCTCTCTTTATCCCTCTCTCTCACCCACTCTCTCTTTATTCCTCCCTCCCTCTCTCTCTCTTACCACTCTTTATCTCTCTCGCTCTCCTTCTCTCTCTCTCCCTCCCTCTCCCTCCCCCTCTCTCTTTCTATCTCTCTCTATCTCTCAATTTAATTCATTATCTCTCTCTCTCTCTCTCTTCCCCTCACTTCATCATCTGTCTCTCTCTCTCACTTACTCACTGACTCACTGTTAATCCCTCCCTCTCTCTCTCTCCCCCTCCCTCTCTCTCTCTCTTCCCCTCTCACTTCATCATCCATCCATCTCTCACTCACTCACTTTCTCTGTCCTCTCGCTCGCTCTCTCGCTCTCTCTCTCTCTCACACACACACACACACACACTCTTCATTCTCTCTCTCTTTTGTCACCATCACCGCAAAACTGCCACTCCGTGTTTTATAAGATCCAGGTGGCGGCAATTGAGGGAGATAGAGTGCAACATGCTTCTTTTTTTAAATATGAGGAAGAGGAAAAAAAACTGGCCTGATAGTTTAACAAATTGTCGTGAGGGTCCAAAGGCTTTCTTTTCTCCTGCAGACTGAACTCTGGGAACGTCATGCAGAGTTCAGGCCTGGCTGCTTTCTCTGGGCTGGATTCTGTTTCATATCAGTTTGCTGCTGGTTATCGTCTGCACCGCGTTTGTTTATCACTTAATGTTCCTTTTCACTCACAAAATAAATGTTTGCTTCCTCACGAGGTTTGAGGAGTTGATTAGAAGTTGTTGTTGTTGTTGTTGTTTTACACAGGACAGCAGAGCTTCTTTTCCCATCTCCACGTCCATCATGGACAGCAGCAGACCGTCGTGGACAACCGCCCCGGGGTAAGTACCCCCCCCCCCCCCCCCAGTAGTCGTTCCACCCTGGAGTTCAATTTTGAAAAGCAAAAATTCATAGCTTCAAACATGGTTGGAGGGATCAACATTTGTGTCTCCCTCATTGTCGCCTAATGAGGTTGGACTGTGTCTGTCACGCTGTCGTCATGGTGACGTCACCAGTTGGTTTGTGGACTACGGTTTTGAAGCCCCGAGTTCAGCATTTTGGCTGAATATTTGCAACCAGTGAAGGAAGTGACCATATTTGGACTGTGGAGGAGCAGCGGGTGGATCTGATAAACACAAACCCGGACAGACCAGCACCCTTACTGGATCTGGATCCATGTGGATTCTGGTGTGAAGCTGCTAACAAAGTTAGCTTCTATAATTCAAGGTTCAACTTTACAGCTAAGTGTTAAAGTCATCTTAGTAGCTAACTAGCACTGGTAGCATGGTAGTGACCTGTCAATCAGCAGGTAAGCCCCGCCCCCTAAAGCATCCCCTGCTTTCTGGTCTGGTGGACTCTAAATGGACCATAATGTACTAAATGAACATCATGCTGGATTGAAGAAGACTTGAAACTAGAGATTGAGACCATAAACTCATGTTTACAATGTTTACTGAGATAATACATTAAGAGAGATGTAGGACCATTTTCTCATAGACTTCTATACAACCAGAGAGGAGTCGCCCCCTGGTGGCCAGCAGAGAGAAGTAGGACCATTTTCTCATAGACTTCTATACAACCAGAGAGGAGCCGCCCCCTGGTGGCCAGCAGAGAGAAGTAGGACCATTTTCTCATAGACTTCTATACAACCAGAGAGGAGTCGCCCCCTGGTGGCCAGCAGAGAGAAGTAGGACCATTTTCTCATAGACTTTAAGGCACTTTAACATCGGCTTTACTTTTCAGAACCGGAGGTCGCCACCTGGTTTTTAACGCCTCACACTGCTGGTTAATACTGTTGAATTTGAACCTCCTCAGTTTTAGCTGGTTAACATTAAGGTCATGTGACCAGCTGATGGTTTCTCCTCACACCAGGTGTAGCGGAGCTCCGACCTCGAGTTCAGAATCAGACTGGGAGCCCTCTTGTTCCCAGGAGAGGGAAGACCAGCAGTCCTCATTCAGAGCCCAGATCTCTAAAATTGAACAGTTCCTGAACACGGAGAGGCTCAGTCTGCCCAAGAGACGAAGAACCGACAACTGAACCACCGAAGAACCTTCGGTTCTGTCGAAGTTACTGTTCCACTTCTCGAGCACTTCTGTTGGGAAAGGATCAAATGTTCTTTAATGATCGCCTGTTCACATTAATGTTATCAAGACATTTTATTAGAACGTCAATGGATGTTTATTCATGTTGCTATATTTGAAAAATGTAATTTTAACATACAGTTGTGTGTTTGTATACATTTGAAATGTATGCATTGTTCTATAAACACAAATAAAACATTTGGCATCTATGGATTCACTTGTTTTCAGAAGGAAATCTGATTTTTGGAGAAATGATCCCAGTTTGAGGGATATTTTTAATATTTCATATAAACTATTCAAACTGTACTCATATTTAACCCTTTTACCTGTTATTTAGTTATTAATTTGCTTCTGAATTCATTGATATTCTGATTGTGAATTCAGTATTTAATAACCCACAATACGATTAAAGTGTATTTATCACTACATTTTTCGGGGGAAACTTAAATAAACTTAAATGATGCTCCGGACTCATCAGCTTCATGTGACTGAATAGAAAAGCAGATAAAAGATGTAAAACGTGTTTCTTGCTGACGGACAGATTCTTCTCTCTCTCATTTTAATTATAATAAAAGTTAATGACGAGAGAAATAGTTCTAATATATAATAAAGATATTCTGAGCAGTGAATTCTGTTCTAACCGTGATTATGTCTCTTCACACGTATAATTCAAACGACTGAAAACAGCCGGCCTTCTTAGTCGCTTTTACAGGCAAGTTTATTGAAACGACCAAAAACCTGAATGTGTTTTATTGGGAATCATGTCGTGTTTTTTTATTTATTTTTTTACAGCCAGATGAGTAAACAGAGAAGGCCAAGAACAGCTGGTTGGTGTAAACCTGTCTGTACCAGTTAACATGCTAATTACCATTAATTAGCATGCTCTAATTGTGGCGGCACCTTTTGGTTTGACACCATGTTGTTGCGTCTGCTGTTGTTATTGGAGGGGAATCAACTGTAATTAACACACACACAAAAAGAATCAATTAGCAAACATCCGGTCTAATTAAGCTGTGCTAACGAGCTTCTCGTTAACTTTATGTTGCCTGTGAGGATGGAACATATGGCCCCGACGTCCACCCTCCCTCTGTGTGTGTTGTTATCTGAGCTTCTCTGTGCTTTGTTGACATGGCCGGCCGGCTGGACGTAACCTTTTTTAAGTGCGTGTGAGCGCCCCCCGGTGGTTACAGTTAAGTTAAGATGGTTAAAGTCTGGGTTCGGGACCGGCAGGTCGACCTCGGAGCCTGAATGTTCGGAGTGTTCTGCTCATTACAGCTGACTTGTAACACCGATTTGCTCCATATAATAATTTGGTCTCATTTATAAAGTATATCATGTGTACATCAATAAATCAGTTCATCAAATGTGGTGACATGTGGTTCTCACGTATTCAAGATGCTCTGAGGAGAACATGGAGGTAAAGGAAGGTTTCTACATTGTGAAGAAAAGTGTGTCTTCAGAATAAAAGTTTTATTATTATAGTGTTTGAATGCAGCCTTTTATTGTGAAAATGGACTTAGAAATTGAAAAGTCCAGAGCTGCCGTTGGCTGTTATTTTAAAATCCGGCTGCTCTTCCTTCACATATCCCCCATTAAGAACGTCAAATATAGGGAAAGTGACGAGATACTAGGGGTCAATTATCGGCACCGAAATTCTCTCTGCTCTTTAATTAATTCATTTCTTCCTAATAATGCTATTGATAGCTTCCTCCTTTTTTGTGTTCAGGTCATGTAAAAACCTGTGAATTAATCAGCAGCTTTCAGGAATTTCAAACTTTTTTTTTCACCAAAGACAAATATGGGTTATCGGCCTCATCGGTCGACCCTGAATACATGATACTGGTATACGCTATGTAATACTGTTATATATACTGCAGTGGTTTAGGTAAACAGGAAACGTGAGTCACAAAAAGAGGATTGTTTTAAAATATGAAGTCGATTTAAATGGTTGTGTATAATAAAGGTCAGAGGTCGGACACTCGGAGTCAGATGGGTCCGACGCCTTGATAAAGAAAAGAGAGGCCGCTCCCAAAACCATTCTGCTCACGTACTGAAATTAACCGTGCAGGTTTTTTTTTGTTGATGGCGGCACAAAGTCCATCTTACTACACTTACTGATCATGAATACGCCTGAATGTTAATGCGCTCGTAAAGAAATCCGGAGCGTTTGAGTGGCTGGGCCCACCGCCGCTGACCCTTATCCTTATTGGGAGGGAAGGGAGGAGCGGTGGGGGAGGTGTGGAATATATAAAGGAGTTAATTTGAATACACACACACACACACAGCCTGGGTTATGAAGTGTTGGCGCTTTGAAACAGTCAATTACCCTCCGGCGAGGGAGGATACCTGCTGTTAATTACTGCTCAGTGTTTTATATGGAGAGTAAATAAAGAGACCGCTGACATTCACATTCCATCAACGTGTCCCCCAGCACACAGTGTGTGTGTGTGTGTGTGTCTGTGTGTGTTTGTTGTTAAAATAACCCCTCGGCACCATGGGAAAAAAAACTTTAGACAGCACTTGTATCAAGAGAAATTAAGATCAGCTGCTGTATTTTTTTTTTAAACCAATAGAATATGTCAAGTATTTGTCTCATAAATGATATAAATGCAACGCAGTAATAGACAGTACATCCCCCCAGCTCAAATACAGAGGCCGTACAGTAAAAAAGAGCAAGTCACAAGTTTGAATCCAAGCCTGATTTACGGCCCCGTTTTATTGAAATCCTGTACACGAGAAAGGGAGGAAAGCAATATATTTGCCAATCCTCCGGCTAAATGGGTCTCACCACTAAACATGGTTGAATATCCCGGGGTTACGGGGGCCATGTTTTGTCATATTATACCTCTTTGCCTCAAAAAGCCATCACAGTAAATCTAGAGCCCCGGGAAGTCGTATTAAAGGGGGGCGCATGGAAGAGTCTCGGGCGGTTGAGTGCAGTCCTGGCACTCCGAGTGGACTCGGCCGTCTCAAGCTGACGGACTGCAGCTGCTCCGCTGGCCCTGTAAAGATCCTCACATGAGCACATTATTATACACTGTACAACAGCACTTCCCCTTTTGGTGGTTTTTACTCTACATGGACTCTTAACTTGTAATATTGTGTTTGGCCTTTTTTCATTTATTCAGAGAGGACAGTGTGAAAATGAGGCCATGACATGTATGATGTGTATGATTTTTTTAAATGAATCATTTTCACTTATTTGATACTGTAAACATACTGAGTATTAAATGACCGGTCACAGGTGGTGGTGGCAGCAACCGGTTCTGAAAAGTAAAGCAGACGCTGAAGTGCCTTGAATTGTCATCTTCCCTGCTGGCCACCAGGGGGCGACTCCTCTCTGGTTGTATAGAAGTCTGTGAGAAAATGGTCCTACTTCTCTCTGCTGGCCACCAGGGGGCGACTCCTCTCTGGTTGTATAGAAGTCTATGAGAAAATGGTCCTACTTCTCTCTGCTGGCCACCAGGGGGCGACTCCTCTCTGGTTGTATAGAAGTCTATGAGAAAATGGTCCTACTTCTCCTTGCTGGCCACCAGGGGGCGACTCCTCTCTGGTTGTATAGAAGTCTATGAGAAAATGGTCCTACTTCTCTCTGCTGGCCACCAGGGGGCGACTCCTCTCTGGTTGTATAGAAGTCTATGAGAAAATGGTCCTACTTCTCTCTGCTGGCCACCAGGGGGCGACTCCTCTCTGGTTGTATAGAAGTCTATGAGAAAATGGTCCTACTTCTCTCTGCTGGCCACCAGGGGGCGACTCCTCTCTGGTTGTATAGTAGTCTTCCAATTTTCTATTGTTCCTTCGTAAACAATAGAAAATACGATAATGTTTGAACGGTAACAGATTTGCAAATGAACTAGTTAGACAAAGAAGTAACCTGTTTTCTCCACCTGACCTTTTTCCTCCAACACACTAAATCTGATCCTGTAGCAGTTTGAACACGTCGGTAGAATTCAAAAGTAGAGAAAACATCTAAACTATAAAGCTCTCTCTGAGCATCTCTTATTCTCCGGTTTGAAATATGGCGGTGCCGTTTGTCTTCCGTCTGCACATTTTTAACTGCGGTGAAACCTCACGACGCTGATAAATAACAGGCTTCACCGTCTTTTCTCTTCGCCGGGGCCTCGGCGTGACGGACTGCACTGAGAGCACGTCCTCAGCTGTGAATCACTGGCATCAACACACACACACACACACACACACACACACACACTGCATTTGTCTCAGCCGCGAGGAGAGAGAGAGAGAGATAATCCCCCAAAACGTCGCCCTGCTGTCAAAGGTCAGCAGAGTTCAGAGGTCGCCCTCCACATCATTTATAGGCTCTTAAATAAGCCTAGGCCTCTCTCTCTCTCTCTCTCTCTCTCTCTCTCTCTCTCTCTCTCTCTCTCTCTCTCTCTGCAGCCAACTCTCCCTTTTTCGAGCACTTATCAGACTCGGCGAGTTATGAATTATCTTCATGTCTGTTGCATTGAGACATCAGAGAAACTGAAGAGAGAGAGAGAGAGGGGGGACTATGGGAAGAAGAAGAAGATACGAGGAAAGAAAACAGAAGAAGAAGATGCTATATACGTAAATATACAATAAACAAAACAACCAAAACCATAAAGCAAGGGAAAAGGATAACAGATGACCTGGCGCTCGTTAGCACTAGCAGCTGTAACCATGGCAACGAGCGGCCAAGTAATAGCCGCAATTACATTGACCCACCGGTCACTTCAATTCATTAAGGCTTGACCTTCCGCTTCTGAAAAAGCCAAACACTGAAGTGCCTTAAACTGTTGTTCTCTCTGCTGGCCACCAGGGGGCGACTCCTCTCTGGTTGTATAGAAGTCTATGAGAAAATGGTCCTACTTCTCTCTGCTGGCCACCAGGGGGCGACTCCTCTCTGGTTGTATAGAAGTCTATGAGAAAATGGTCCTACTTCTCTCTGCTGGCCACCAGGGGGCGACTCCTCTCTGGTTGTATAGAAGTCTATGAGAAAATGGTCCTACTTCTCTCTGCTGGCCACCAGGGGGCGACTCCTCTCTGGTTGTATAGAAGTCTATGAGAAAATGGTCCTACTTCTCTCTGCTGGCCACCAGGGGGCGACTCCTCTCTGGTTGTATAGAAGTCTATGAGAAAATGGTCCTACTTCTCTCTTGATGTATTATCTCAGTAAACATGGTAAACATGAGTTTATGTCTCAATCTCTAGTTTCAAGTCTTCTTCAATCCAGCATGATGTTCATTTTGTACATTATGGTCCATTTAGAGTCCACCAGACCAGAAAGCAGGGGATGCTTTAGGGGGCGGGGCTACCTGGTGAGTGACAGGTCTCTACCATGCTACCAATGCTAGTTAGCTACTAAGATGACTTTAACACTTAGATGTAAAGTTGAACCTTTGAATTATGTTCTTGATTCTCAGCCTCAAACTCACTAAAATCCCAGAAAGATTTAATGTGACTCTACCGAGATCGTCCTTGAGGGGAAACGTAACCTAAATGTGACCCAACGAGTACCGGAGAGGTCTCTGAACCCTTAGAAACGTGTCAGACAGCAGCCAGACGGAGGTGAAGATGGGATGAAATGGGAGATGGAGGAAGCCGTTCTGCTCCGAGTCCTCGGTGGACTCGGGACTGAGTTATCCTCCACGCCGGACCACCGTGGCGGCACACATACGTTTCTGATTTCCTGGGAAGGCTTTAACTTCTTATGGGTACATGGTCCTCCCCCGGACCAGCACTGTCACTGATGCCTATATATCTACACAGGAATGCGAGTGTGCGGTTGCCACGTGCAAGATGAAGCCACTTCTTCTGTTATTGATGGAGATGGCGCCTGAAGCTGGGGTCGCCGAGACGCACGGCGGGCGAAGGTGTTGGAGGGCGAGACCCTCCGTCAGCCGGGCGCTCGCCGTCCGGATGATGGAGGACAAGAGCGTTAGGGACATTTAGCTTTAGTTTTTATTTCTCAACATTCTTAGAAAAAAGTCAAAATTTTGAGGGAAAAATGTATGAGATTGATGAGAAAATTGAGGGAAAAAATTACTTTAATCGCAGAGTTAAAGTCAGAATTTTCAACCAAAATTTCAGAAAAAAGTCAGAATTCAGAATTTAAAAGACTCGGAACTAAAGAAATAATTCACGTGACCCCCGACATCACAACAATAACTTTTTTTTAACGTTTCTTTGTTTTGTCTCACGTTTTGCGTTTGTGAGTAAAAGCTGCATTTCAAACGTTTTAACAGTAAAGGACTCACATGAGAGAAGAAGTCCATCTCTCTCTGTCTGTTTCACACACACACACACACACACACACACACACACACACACACACACACACACACACACACACACACACACACACACACACACACACATGCGCTCTAAATCACATCTCCCCAACGACCTGCCAACCTCCATTATGCTACAAATGTATTTAGTTACCGGCCTCCAAATGTCAGAGATTGGAGGCCGTTGGTAACCGTTGTGTTCTCTTGTTTTGATGTTGAACCGGGGCTTGAACTCGTAGATAACGGCCGCCACGTCTCATCTTGTTTTCCTAGATTCTGTTTCAAATAGATGAGACCTGTGAGGCTGGAACAATAAACAGAGGTTGTCCTGTAATTCGGGATTTGTGTTTATAGTCCTGACTTTGAAAAACCTTTATGAATTTTAACAGCACATTGAGCGTAGCAGAGCGTTGATGTGTCTGCAGCCACGACTTCTCTACTGTGTGAGATTAGATAATTGATTGGCTAACCCCCCCGACAAGACATTAATGGGCTGCAAGACGTAGCAACAGCTGCAATACTGAGATGTAAACCAGTGTGTCATCAGCGTACTGATGCTGTTACCGGTAAGCCAAACGCAAAGTCCAAAACAATAAATGTGAGGTCCATTCAGAAAAGCTCCTAGTCGACTTCACGTTGTCATCATTATGTAGTTAATCCGTTTATTGCGATTAAATCACAGGTAAATAGTTTATTTTGGGCTCATATAGCTGTAGTAAACCAGCCGATGTGTCTTGCTAGATACAGTGAAATTCAGTGAACCCCTTCATACCTTCATACATGTAACGCCATGGAACAGGAATTGTGAAGCCTTTCCAATTTGTTTTAATAACATAACATTTTAAAAGCACCATGATCAGCTGTATCTTTCCTGGGATGTGATTTCAAACATTTGAACTTCTTTATCCGCTCGTTGGTTTATTAAAAATGACCTTTTTATACGATAAGAACATTTGTCATTCATATGATGTTAAACGTGAGAGATAAAATAATCTTAATTTCACTGATGCCTTGAAAAGATTTGACCTCAGACTCCGAGTGCTGGTTGTCATGGTTACGTATTAACCATTAACTACGACAGTAGCTGGAGCAGATATTTAAAACTTCGTTTCCACAGTTAGAAGCGTTCATGTTTAAATGTTTTCCGTTCTCTGTGTTGCTTCTTTTTTTTTGCTCCTTTATTTGTTTCAGTGTTTTAAAGGTTAAATCATCCGTTTCGGGGACTAAACATTCACATTCTGTTGACCGGTCATTTTTAGAAACGGCTCCGATGGCTGATTTACTGATACACAGAGGTCACTTCTTTGATTTACTCACTTCCTGTCTTATTTGTTCTCATGTTTTTTTTCCCCTCTCAAAGGTTTTTCATAACTGGTAAACATTTTTCATTGTAGATTATACATTTTCCTCTTTTAGCTGATAACTATGACTTTATCTAACTTAAAAAATATATATATATAATTTGAGATTATTTAACCCTCATGTTACCCTCACTTTGGAAGTTAACACGTTTTTGTAAACGTGTCCAAACATATCAAGTTTATTGTATGTTTAATTGCCCCCATTAAATTGAAGTCACTGAATATTAAGCAAAAAAATAATGTTAACCTTAGAGATGTTAAACATTGACTTGTCCCCCAAGGATAACAGCAGGGTTAATATTCTGTAAAACACATTTTTCAGAGCGGTTGTGAAGGTGACATGGCTGTCATGTAACTGCAGGTCCATTTTCTTCTTCTGCAAATAGTCTTTTGATAACTAATTAATAAAATGATGGACAAAGTGTTTTTGCTTTCAACAAACTATTTGGTGGGAGGTAACAATGCGAGTCGATGGTAATCTGTTGTTGATTGATGGTGTTCAGTCTGGATCCTTAATGACCTGTCAGATTGGGGGAGGGGGGGGGGGGGGATTAAAAATGAGGTCAGAAGTCATCGGATTCAGATCGGCGGAGCTCCTGCCCGCTGCCACCGTGGTCATCTCTGTATGTATCCGATAAAAACCACCACTGTTTGTTTTTTCTTCTGTTTTTTTCTCGGTGTCGGAAGCGGAGTCGGGCCGTCCTCCAAGAGCAACATGTGGACCTCGAAATAGAAGGTTTTTTAAGGGAGTTCTGATGGAAAGAAAACAGATAGAAGATAGAGATGTTGGGGGAAAAAAACTGCAAGACAGGAGACGTATCTGCTACCACGCTGCATTAATATGTTTCTTTTTTTATCGGGATCGACAGGCTGCAATGATTCTACAGAGCTCACAAAAAAAAACAACGTAACTTCCCAAATCGTCGCCATCAAAGCTTCGTCACGGCAACGTTAGAATAATCTGTTATTACACTTGACGACTGAGGCGTTCCCCCCCGACATCACCATCATTCCCTGTCAGCCCATTTGTTATTAAAGTGCTGGAATGTGTCTGGTGCTTCATCATGGTGGGCAGCGCTGAGCAGGAGGCCGCATGACTGACCCCCCCCCCTTATCACACACGCATGCTACAACAACACACAGGTACACACATGCTTTTTGTGTACTTGTACTTTTTTAAATCTGTAATTTTACTTCTACTTAAGTAGGTTTGCTACATTCTCAAATCACATCTGTTACTGAGTTAACAAAACATTTAGCTGTAAATAAAACAATGAATGACGGGCAGGAAGAACAAAAAAAAGCACTAAATCCCGAGAAAGAGGGAGATGGACGAAGTCGAACTCGAAGTCGAACTTGAAGGAAATCAAGTGAAGCCCTGTTTATATTTAAGTGACCACTTCAGCACTTTTAATTTGTAATGCTGTTCCTTTAATTATTTAATTTAATTAGACTAGTTTGAGATTTATATCCCCTTTTCCTTTTTGCCTTACACCCGTTATTAAAAATGTAACTAACTTTTAATTAAAGTACATTTTAAACAAGCTACTTTTTTACTTTTACTTGATACATTATTTAGACTGGAGATTTTACTTGTACTTTAGTCAAATTTCATCAATGTAATAGTACTTTTTACTTGAGTAGAATATGTTATTAAAGAGTGTAGAAGTTAGCATTGCATCGATTTCCCCATCAAAAAAGACGTTCGGATTGTTCCGTTGGATTTTGGATTTTGGAATCTTATGATTTTGGAAGAAATGAAAAGTTAGTGTCGGACTATGAACGTCTTAGCATTTGTCTTAGCGACTGCCTTTTTTAACCATTTGCATATTATGTACAAAGCTGTTTTAGAACGAAACATTGAGATATCTTAACCTTGTGATAACTGCAGATCTTATTTATAACCTCTAATTAAACTCCTCTGACACGAGAGAGAACCGGAAGTTCAAAAAAACCAAAACAATGCTCACTGACATTCCAGGTTTTTAGGACTCGTTCCTGCAGCACTTTATCGAGTCCACACACACACACACACACACACACACACACACACACACACACACACACACACACACACACACACACACACACACACACACACACAGCTGATGATTGGAGGAGATGGATGGTCTGAGTGCAGGGAGGTGATTATCTGGCAGGGTACCACGGGTGTCAAATCCAGTTTGTTCCACTTTATTTTACACATAAATCCAACAGGAATGAATTCAAGGAATCTAGTGAAGCATTGGAGGAAAATATAGCAACACTCTTTCTTTTTTTTATTATTGTTGCTCAGCTGCTTATTTGCATCCTCCGGTTCGGAAAAGTGAAGCCAAGGCTGAAGTGGCTTCAACTGTGTGTGAAGACAGCTGTAAAGTGTACCTTAAATCATGGAAGCTAAGTGTTAAAGTTATCTTAGTAGCAAACTAGCATTGGTAGCCCCGCCCCCTAAAGCATCCCCTGCTTTCTGGTCTGGTGGACTCTAAATGGACCATAATGTACTAAATGAACGTCATGCTGGATTGAAGAAGACTTGAAACTAGAGATTGAGACCATAAACTCATGTTTACAATGTTTACTGAGATAATACATCAAGAGAGAAGTAGGACCATTTTCTCATAGACTTCTATACAACCAGAGAGGAGTCGCCCCCTGGTGGCCAGCAGAGAGAAGTAGGACCATTTTCTCATAGACTTCTATACAACCAGAGGAGTCGCCCCCTGGTGGCCAGCAGAGAGAAGTAGGACCATTTTCTCATAGACTTCTATAGAACCAGAGAGGAGTCGCCCCCTGGTGGCCAGCAGAGAGAATGGAAGTGTAAGTCACTTGCCTGTTAGACACCCATGCTCTTTTCCAAAAACCTTTGTAAGTGGTTTTGTTGCCCAGAACAAACTTCCTGTGATGACGGAAGTTTTTGAAAAGGCGTGATGTATGTAACAGGACACGTCAATACCAAACTGATGCTAGACGTTTGAAGCACAGTGAGGAAAAACCCACCTGTCTTCCTCCCACCCGCCTGTGACGGTCTAACTACTTGACTCTCGGGGTCCAGTGATCTAACGTGGCCCTCCGTCTTCATCTCGTCCTTGTCACCTGCTCATAATGAGTCAGTCAGCCAGCCGGCACCATAAAGTAACTAACGGGGAGTCGGAGACGACTGCTGGCGAAGGAAACGGAGACGAACAGATATCAGACGTGTTCGTGTGTGTTGAGTTCACCGGCTGGTCAATCGAAAGTGTTTCACAAAAAGTAGAGAGAAAAAAACATTCTTGGCTCGTCCTCACATCAAAGAAAAAGGTTTAATCTCGTAAACCAATGAAACCTGGTCCTTTCCTTTTGCTCTCTAGTTTTATAACAGAATTTATGCTATTTCAATTATTAAACCACTGCCCTGTTTTAAGCCTCTAACTGTGTCGTTTACAGCTTGTTAAGTTGGCGGACCAGTACAACTTCTGGTTCAGGTGTTCTTGAACCCTCTGAGGTCACCGCCGGAGTCGAAGGAAGATCTCGGTTAATCTCATGTTCAAGGTTCATTCTGGTTTATGACAATGGAGGTCTTATTCTTGTAGCATCTCTCTCTCTCTCTTCACACATTGTTGTGTTTCACCTTCGTCTTGCCTCTTTTATCTTTACTATTTCCGATCCTCTGCTCCTGACAACTTGTCGTATCTGACAGCTGGTTGGATAAAACCTCTTTGCCTCTTTGTTTCATGTGGTTCAGGCCATTAAAACACAAGTTTAAGCCTGTTGTCTGGCCTGAAGGACTCTCAGGAAGGTCAAGGGTCATCCAAGGCAGAAAGAGGTTGATCTCGCTCTGTTTATTCATCCTATTTATAACCTTTGTTTTAACCAGCCGACCGGTCTTATCAGACAGGAGTCCACGCTGCTTTTGTGTGTTTATACGAAGTCTGTTTTCTGTATTTTTGTTTCCATCCAAACGTCTGTACTTCCTCTAAACACAACCGGAGCATTTACCAAACAGCTAACTAGCACGTTCCCAGTTTAGGAATAACTGTTGAATTTAACCTCGGATGATGACGATGCCGTCTTTGAGGTAAATCAAAGGCCTCTCAAGCAGGTCACATGTTTGGATCTGCTGTCCGATGTATACGAGCTCTTCTGCAGCTTTAGATGGTGTCAGCGGACTTGGCTGGATATTAAGGAAACGAGCCGTGATTTGTTGCTCTCTGAAAATATATATATATATACATACCGATTTCTTCTTCTTCTTCCCCTCAGCCGTCCCCTCACAGACAGAGATAGTATCTTTGAGGAATCGCCCGCGACAGCCAGAACATAACTTACCGAGCCGATAGCTGATAGCCGGCCAACGTACGACCACCTCCCGGATCGTTCTTACCGCTCTGTCCTCTCACTCACATCTGCTTCCACAAAAACATCTGCAAAGCCTTCTCCAAAAAAATCACCGCTTCCACGACAACACGGGGAAACTTGTCGTGTTCATTAACTCTGAATCATTGCGTTTTGTGGGAGGATGGTTATCGTTTCAGTAGGTTTGGGTAGATCGTTTTAGTTGGAAATCAAGAGATGGGGGAAAAGACAGAGCATCATTTATAAATGATATACAACGTATGACAAATTGTGTTACTTGCAATAGGAAAAGTTTAAATTATGTTTTATTCTCACGTCTGCAATAATCAGTATTTTTGTATTCTATGTGAATTTGTCTCTTGTCATTGACTTTGTATCCACTATAGCGCATTGGGGAAATGTGCTTCAACTTCAACTTTAAAAACTGGATTTCTGTTCTTCGGCTACTCCGTCGATTCCGTTGCAGCTGTTGAATGCTGGGTAAATTTCTACTTGTTTCATATCGGAATTTGATCAAATTGGTCTGATAACATTCGGAGAGCCTAAAAAGTCACACGATTAAATTTTTTTCAATTACCGTTCTAGTTAGTATCAGGCTAAACCGGAAGTTAGCCGGGCAGAAATCTTGTGTGTGTTGGCATTCGGCAAAAGTAGTAAGTCACTGTGAGTGGGCGTGGTTTCAGAGTCTTCAGAGGACACGCCCCCAAGATTTCAGAGAAAATACTGCCCTTAAAAAAAAGCAAAACTAATTTGATATACTTGATTTTATGAATCATTCAAATTTGTCTGGGGGTTAATGACGTACTATTTTTGCGGTGTTTTTTATCGTAACTTATGCTTCTTTACTTCTACTTCTGCTGTGATTCATCGCCTTCAATTCCAACCAATGAGTGTTACGTCTTTTTTCCTTTGTATCCGCGTTTGTTCGTGTTTGTCAGTTGACTCAAGGTCGCCTGAACACTGTTAATAACGGAGACCTGCAGCTGGTCATACCACTCTATCAATCACTTCCTGTCTTGGACTTAGTCCTGTATCCGCTGAGCTAAGACCCCCCCGAACTGCTCCCCTCCTGTGTTATTTGCAAGGTGTTTACTCAAATCTCTTCAGAGAGACCTCTTGGGAGTCCGATGGGAACCAGTTCACCACCTGCGTCTGCTGCGAATCTGACACCAACATTGACCAAAGAAAACACGATTCAGAGGTCAAAGGTCGTAGCAGTCAGGACTCAGGTCACTCACGGCCATTAATTATCATCGTCAGGGAGAAAGGGAAAGCTCGGATAAAGGTCAATAACTAACTTTGGATTCGGACTACAGAGTCTTTTTATTGTTTTTCACATTAAATTCCAGTTTTCGGTGTGTGACCAGTCCATGACCTCCCCTCATCCTCGCTCTCCGAGCCTCTTATCTGCGAGCGAGCAGACAGGGAGTGTTTCAACGGAAATGTGATGGCTTTGAGTCAACTGTTAATATGCAAAGTGTCCAGCCACCTACCCAAAGTGTTGCCGATTTCAGTTTTTCCGACACCGGTAGCTCGTCTTTCTTCATAATCCTGCCTCCCCTCCGCCCAGACACCACGTTTTTTATTTTTGTCGACAATTTATAGGATTTCCCTCTCCGTCCTCTGAGAGTCAAAGAGTGTTTTCTCATCTTCTGGACGATCTTTGGTGTTGTAAGCTGCTGCATTCCTCCGGTATCCAAATGCTCTTATTGTAATGTTACAAAAAGGGTTTTCTGGGCGTTATTTTGGTTGTTTGTGAGTTTCTCTCTGCTGTTCAGCTCAAGGTCTGCTGAGCATCGAGCCAAGAACAACAGCAAGGATGAAAGAAACACCAAAAGGAACTGCTCTCTATTAATGTAACCTTCTTCTTGTTGTCATATTTCTAATTCAGTGTGTTTTAATGGCATGATTATTAAAAAAAATACCCTTATTTCAAGGAAGTTTGTCGTATCGTCAGCCAGCAGTTTGTAGAATAGCTCATCCTTCCTCCTTTCATATCACTAAATAGCAATGATGGGAGGGTCATACACAGACACACACATTCAGAAACACACACACACCCCTGTACTGGACCTGGACCCTTATTGACATGCACCCTATACTTAACCATCACAACCAAATGCTGGACACCAACACACACCCAACACACCTCACCGTAATCTAATCTCAGAAGCCTTTGAAGAAGTGAAAATGTCCTCACTTTGTTGTAACACACACACACACACACACACACACACACACACACACACACACACACACACACACACACCTCCTGTCTGTAAGGAGAGCAGGGAGGAACCATCTGGGCCCTGACCTGCAAACGAAACCAAGCAGGATCGATCTAGATCCATGTGGATTCTGGTGAGAAGCTGCTAACAAAGTTAGCTTCTAGAATTCAAGGGTCAACTTTACAGCTAAGTGTTAAAGTCATCTTAGTAGCTAACTAGCATTGGTAGCGTGTTAGCGACCTGTCACTCAGCAGGTAAGCCCCGCCCCCTAAAGCATCCCCTGCTTTCTGGTCTGGTGGACTCTAAATGGACCATAATGTACTAAATGAACATCATGCTGGATTGAAGAAGACTTGAAACTAGAGATTGAGACCATAAACTCATGTTTACAATGTTTACTGAGATAATACATCAAGAGAGAAGTAGGACCATTTTCTCATAGACTTCTATACAACCAGAGAGGAGTCGCCCCCTGGTGGCCAGCAGAGAGAAGTAGGACCATTTTCTCATAGACTTCTATACAACCAGAGAGGAGTCACCCCCTGGTGGCCAGCAGAGAGAAGTAGGACCATTTTCTCATAGACTTCTATACAACCAGAGAGGAGTCGCCCCCTGGTGGCCAACAGAGAGAAGTAGGACCATTTTCTCATAGACTTCTATACAACCAGAGAGGAGTCGCCCCCTGGTGGCCAGCAGGGAGAATGCAGATTTAAGGCACTTCAGTATAGGCTTCACTTTTCAGAAACATTTTAAGTTACTGAACTCAAATGTTTGTATGTAGAAACATCACCAGTATTCCAAGTGATATTTTAGTAAAGTAATTATATATTGTAAATATAGAAATGAATTAAAGTACACTGAAGCATCTTTTTGCATGCATGTTGTTTGTGAAACTAAATGCTTCTTGTACTTCTTTCTGTCTTAATGCGTGGGCTCAGAGAGAGAACAGAAGAGACAACGGAGGCCTCCTGATGGTCCTTCAGTTTAAAGACGTGAGCGTAGAAGAAATAACAAATATTCCCCGGGTCACTGGGATCTCTGTGTTTTCTAGAGAAAAGGTAGCAGAGAGTTTGCATTTGAAGATAATTTGTTGTTCATTCGGCAGGAATGTGTTCCATCGGCCGTCATCAATCTCCAGAGCCGATTGGTTGACTGGTCAGATGCCTGAGTGCTCCTCTGGGACGGCAGGCAGCCATGTTAATACGGCGAGCAGGAACCACGGCGAGGGTGAACAGCGAAGAGGAACAGCAGACTGAGTTGAAGGTATCAGCGAGGCTGCTGGCTTGTTTCTCCGGCCGGAGTCCCATCACAGATCACACGGCTTATCATGATGGATCAGCACACACTTATCAGCAGGACAAAAGGACGCACACGCCTCTTTGTGTTCAACAAGTTCCAGGATTCTCAGCATATTCGGGCTGATGTGTAACATGAGGTGTGTAAACAACAAGGAATGGAATATTATATACATATAGATATGTTTTCTTGAGTGTATAATCACATGAAAATAAGAAGTGTTGTGTTTGTTGTTGCCCCAGAATGAACCTTTTATAGGGAGCAGGTTCCCCGACATGGATGTCTCTACGGAAGCCCAGAACGGACAAACCATACACGGTTTCATGGCGGACACCGTCGTGAGATTCAGGCACTCCTCGATGCCGCCAAACCCCGTGTGCGTCCCGGTGAGCATGCTAATTATTAGTTTAACCCGTGGTTTATATATTATGGAGTCAAAATGCCTGCCATGAAAAAGGTCCATTGTTGCTAATGCTAATGCTAGTAATGCTAATGCTAGTAATGCTAATGCTCCTGTCGTCCTGCTGAAGGGAAAAGAATATCGGAGATTACTACAGAGACTCTGCGTGTAAACTAGACTGTCTATGCTACAATGTTAGCGTAGCCTAGCACCATCAACCAGACTCCATTCAGAAAACCAGCGTTTTAAAAGGTTGTTATCTTGTGGTCTTGCAGACTGACCTAACAAAGCATGACTCAGCACTTTTTACTGATCACCATCATGATGGAGTTATTTCAGCATCCTGTTCATCTGGTTATTGATATTAAATCACAGATCAATACTTTATTCTGGTTCCTCCAGCTGTGGTGAACCAGCCCACGTGGGTCTTGCTGGATCCAGTGAATCCAGCTTGGTGAAATCCACTCTGGATGATGTCATGAACTCAGGCGTGATTTGAATATCCTGCGTGTATTCCGCCGGTTACGCATTTATTATTTGCACGTTGTGTGGAGCATGTTGCAGAGCATTAAAACGTCACATCAGTAAAGTCGTGTCGGCGACTCAAACTCCAATTCTTCTCCTCGTGATGAGCACTTTTAACACGCCGCCTCGCTCGTCCTCTCCTCCTTACCCTCCCTCTCTCTCTCCCTTGTGGAGTTGAAGAGTTGAATCATGGGTCAACAGTTCTTTACAGAGAGAGACTAGATTTCCAGATGGTGAAGTCACCATCTATCTCTGCTAGATACACCCAACCTCACACTGACACACACACACACACACACACACACACATATATATATATATATATACTATAGTCGGTGGACAACATCACACACTGCCACCTCACTGTAAAATGAATTGAGACATGTCGGTGTCGTAAGTGGTTCCAGGGGAAGAGCATGCTGGGAACAAAAGTGCTGAGTGGACACTTCCGTTAAGGGGGGGGGGGGGGGGGGGGGGACGACACACAAGCGTGTCCCAAAATCCAGACGTCATGTTGGAGAACGTTTGCGGATAACGGCGAGGATGAAACGTGTCCAGCTGTGTGACGGTGGAACATCTGTCCCCCGGCGGCGTGTTGTCAATTTAGCTTCTGTAGACGAGTAAATTAAATTACACTCATAAATATATATATATGTATGTATATAATTAACTCAAAATATATAATATAGTACAATATATAATGCTTAATCAAAAATATATAAGGAAATTCATGAAATATATCATTAAATGATATATTTGTATATACTGTGTATATATATATTACAAATATATATAAATATATAAATATATATATATATATATATATATATTTTTATATAAATAGTTAAATAGAATGTATGTATAATTTAAAATGAAATGTAATTAATTAAAACATTATTTCCCAGAAGTTAATGAGATTGGTGCCTGGTACTGTGTGTGTGTGTGTGTGTGTGTGTGTGTGTGTGTGTGTGTGTGTGTGTGTGTGTGTGTGTTGTGGTGTGTTTGTTGGGTTGCCATGGCCACAACACAGCTGGTGAAACCGGGAGCATCAGTCAGAGAGAGATAAGCTTGAAAAGGAGATCAGAAGCAGTGGCATTGCTCAAGGACAACACACACACACACACACACACACACACACACACACACACACACACACACACACACACACTAGATATCGACACAGGAAACTGAGAGAATCTTTGGTCAGAAGACAATAACGTGATTCTTCTCGGTTCGTTATCGAGCGTCACAAATATGTTTCCTATCGGAGTCGCCGATGTCGGCGTCGTGATGAGGTCGGGCTGAATGGTAGGGGTCAAACAAACACTCGACTTTCACCCAGGAGACGGCTGTTCGGGTCCCTCGTGTCTTATTTTTTATTCTCTGTCCGTTACGAAACATAACATAACAAACTTATTTTAACCCAAGCCATGATTTACAGCGTTAATCACGATTTTAAATCAAACTCTTATTTATTTTCATATATTTATATTTATACATTTAATCTGCATTGTATTATGTTAGTTAGTTATTTTTATTTCTTGATTTTTTTTATTAATAAAATAATATTTTGAATGTATTCTTTTTTACGTAGTGATATATTTATGTATTGTTTTATTTTTAAAATTCATCCACACTTTGCCGTAATCACGATCTTTCCTGTCCTTGGCCAGGCCGGTTGCCTTATATAAAATTATTTTTTATTCATTATTCAATCAAAGATCATTTTTATTCCTTTATTTGACAGACGAAAGACAATTTATTTGTTTTAGTTTGCGTTCAAAAACATTTCAGGCCTGCTTTCTGTCCGAGTGCCTGGGCTGCAGTTCATCTAACGGCCACTAGGTGGCGACTTTGACTCCATGTAGCTGCAACAAACTAGGAAAAAAAGCCAATTAATTTGTGCTAAACTATGACGATAAAGAGGTGGAAGCATCGAAAGGCTGGTGGCTAAAACCGGAAGAAGACGTGACGCAATAAGGTGACGTAATTAATCTGCAGCCAATTTGCTAATACAATCATTTCCCCACATTAAAACGTATTAATGTGCAATAAAACTTACTTGAAAATGTGCATAAAAACTATTCTTCTATTATTATCGATGTTAAAGCTTCGACATGTGTCCTGAAGATGTTTTCGTCTCGGTTTTTTTGCTGCGTCACATTAATTATTCATTAATGATCAAATCCAGCTGATCAGGTTTATCAATTATACTCAAACTGCTCCGCTTCTTTACAAATACTATATTATATTATAATAAATACATGTTTAATTTACATCAATATGACGTAGAAATGTTCCGGTTGATGACTCGTTAAACTAAAAAAGGAAACACGTTGTTTGCAGAGGAGGTGTGTTTTCTTCTGATGCTTCATCATAGTTGTCCTCCTCTGTTCTCCCACACACACACACACACACACACACACACACACGCACACACGCACACGCACACAGGAGCTAAACTATATTATTATGATTACATATTTAAACATTCATAAAAATGTATTACTTAAAAATTAAAGAAGGAGACTTTTGTTTCGATCATTATTGACGCGCGTCATCAGAAAATAATGAAGCCGGCCACACCAACAGCTCGCGCACGTAATTCATTCATTCATTGAGTTATTATTATTATTATTATTTTGGATGTACTTTTACCCAGGTACACGCGCGCGCGCACGCAGTTTTAACAGAAACGGACTTTACGGACATTTAACATTTAAGATAATAGATTCCAAACAGAGAAACCCGTCAGGAAGCCTCGGAGCTGTAATAATAATAATCATAATAATAATCATAATAATAATAACGAATCGCTTCGGTTTCAATACTATTTAATAATGAATTAATAATGATGTTTTCCTGCACGCTGGTGAAATAAATGTGTATTAATTGACTTTTCTTTCAGGCCGTCATGAACACTGTCGGCCTTTAATAATATTATTTATATCTGTTACTTCCTCGACTGATGGCTGAATTTAAATGTAAAAATAGTCATTAAACGTGTCGCCTTCAATTAAACAAATAAATAAAAGAAGCGAAGGCCTCGAAGCCTGAAGATTTATCGTCACGTGGGCCGTTCATCCGCGACCGACAATTAGTCTGATTTAAATGTGTCTTTTAACCATCAAATATAATTACAAAAACAATCATCTGTTTTAGTAACTAAAGTCTTACATTTATTCTTTTCCTTTTAGAATAGCGTGGGTCTGGTCCTTGTTTATGTCCAAAATTAGGGTTGAAATAATAATATTAATATCAATAATAATAATATCAATAATAATAATAATTACGGATGTGAGTTGTGATTTTAAAGATAATGTAAAACCAGAAACATTCAAATTAATTAAATCTTATGAAACAACAAATAAGTTAATGAGATATTTTTTCAACTTTTATTACCCCCAAAAAATGTGTGTGTGTGTGTGTGTGTGTGTGTGTGTGTGTGTGTGTGTGTGTGTGCTACATACAGTAAATGATTGAAGTCAGTGCTCCTGTCCCTCATCACCTCCTGACTCCACCTCCTCCACACACACACACACACACACACACACACACACACACACACACACACACACACACACACACACACAGAGGGAGGCTGAGAAGCGTGGAGGGAAAAAGAGGGCTACTCCTCCTCCTCCACTCCTCTCTCTCCATTCAGCGAGGAAGCCCCGAGCAGAAGCCTCCTCTCCTCCCTGGATGGACTCCATCTCTCCGAGCCCCAACAAACGTCTCACGCTGAGGAGACGCTGAAGCTCCTTCCTCCTCCTCCTCCTCCTCCTCCTCCTCCTCCTCCTCCTCCTCTTTCTCGTGTCTGAGAAAAGTTGACTTTTCCACCAACTTCTTGTGCCGGACTAAAGGAGTTTCCAGATCGCGGTGAGAGAAGGACTCCCTGGACCCTCCAGGATTTCAGTGTCTGGTCTTGTTTGGGGTGAGGGACAGACAGGCGAGGGAGGCAGACAGGTAATTCCAGGGTGACAGCCTCCATTTTGAAAATAGCCTACCTCTGTCCTAGTTTTGTCCCCTGGACCGCGATGGGGTCGGACGTCCGCGACCTGAACTCCCTGCTGCCCCCGCTGCCGGCCGGCCCCAGCCCCGGCTGCCCGGCGCTGCCCGTCAGCACGGCTCCCCCCCAGTGGGCTCCGGTCCTGGACTTCCACCCAGCGGCCTCCCCGTACTCCTCCCTGGCGGCCCCCCACTCCTCCCTGGGGCCACACTCCTTCATCAAGCAGGAGCCGAGCTGGGGGCCGACGGGGGACGCCCTGCACCACGACGCCGACCCTCACTGCGGCCTCAGCGCCTTCACCGTCCACTTCTCCGGGCAGTTCACCGGCACCGGGGCCTGCAGGTACGGGGCCTTCGGGGCCCCGCCCGCGCCGCCGCCCCCGAGCCAACCGCCGTCTGTGGCGGCCCCCCACCACCACCAGGCCCCCGGCAGGATGTTCAGCAACCCGCCGTACCTCACCAACTGCATGGACACCCAGCAGGCGGCCCGCAGCCAGACAGGTAGGGGTGTGTGTGTGTGTGTGTGTGTGTGTGTGTGTGTGTGTGTGTGTGTGTGTGTGTGTGTGTGTGTGTGTGTGTGTGGTGTGTGTGTGTGTGTGTGTGTGTGTGTGTGTGTGTGTGTGTGTGTGTGGCCTTGATTTGGGTCGACAACATGCAACAACGCTGGAATCAAACGTCACCTTTGACCCCCAGAAGCTCGGCCCTCGTTCAAGTTTGCCTCTTAGATTTATTCTTAAGACACAGAATCGTTCACACCTGCGTTGCCATAGCGATGAATCTGTCCCGCCTCCTGAATTGATCAGGTAAACGTCCCGTCGATCCACATGAACAGAGCACTCAGAAACCGTAGTAGTGGTTCTGAAGACCAGCCGTCGTCAATCAGCCTTTAAATCGCTGATCAATCATTATTGGAAGGTGATTAACACATTGGTGTGAATCAAAGCGTCAGTTTGGTGTTTATTTATTTAAAAACACTTTAATGCTTTTGTAGAGTAAAAAAATAATACGCAAAATGATTCTAAATATATTCTAAATAAGGCTAAAATATTATTGTAATTTAAATCTCACCTTTTCAGTAACTAAATTAAATGGAGTTATTCAAACTTCTGATGTAAATCTGAATATGATGAAGGTTTGTGTGTATGAACTCTAAATGTGACACCTTATCTGTCGTCGTGTTGCCTTTACTGCCCGTCGTTCACTTGGATTTCTGCAGTTAAATCCTGTTAAAAGTGGTTTTATCTTAAAAAGTGATCAAATATTCCGGTATTAACGTTCTGTGTAAAAAACAGACTCCAGACTTTGATTCAGTTTCTTCACCAGGTTCATAACTTATTTAGTCTTTTATACTGAACATTTTCATCCTCTTTCATCCTCTTCATGCGTTTTTTGTTTTTGAAATTAAATGAAATATTCTCAAATCAAGTATTTGAAACTTGTGTAACGATGGAGGTGCAGATCTAATGTACACTCTTCTCTTAATTAGTTTTACTGATGAAATCAAAGTAAACTGCAAAAAATGTATCAAATGTATAAACTGAGGTGTTTTTTTTATCTAGTATTTGTTTTTCAGAATTCAAACTTTACTTTCATAATTTCAATCTAAAAGAAAAACTCTTGATCCACATTAAAAAAAAAGAAAAACTTACTGAAAAACGTTTTCTTTTATTGTGAAAATCCTCAAAATGTTGCTTTTATTTGTTATTTCCAACCGAACACACACAACATATTTTAGTAGACACAAACTTTGACCTTAATTTAATGTAAATAAGATAATTGAGTTAATTCAGTTAATTATGTTTTGCTGAGGAACACGTGGAAACAGAACGAAGGGAAACACACAGAGGTAGACCAGGACTTAGACTGGTACTCAGACCAGGACTTAGACTGGTACTCAGACTGGTACTCAGACCAGGACCCAGACTACTCAGACCAGGACTCAGACTACTCCGACCAGGACTCAGACTGGTACTCAGACCAGGACTCAGACTGGTACTCAGACTGGTACTCAGACCAGGACCCAGACTACTCAGACCAGGACCCAGACTACTCAGACCAGGACTCAGACTACTCCGACCAGGACTCAGACTGGTACTCAGACCAGGATTCAGACCTCGCCGGTCTCTCCCCCCCCCGGTCTTGTCTCCTCCGATGCGGGACAGCGAGTCCGTTAGTGGCTCCCCAGTGGATTAATTAGTAATAACATGCTTATCAAGCAGATAATTTAGGAATAACAGTGTAATCAAAGAGCCGAGCCGACCTCTAACCCGTTATATCTGCTTGCCGCCGTGGCCGGACGAGCACAGACAAACAAACCCACAGCAGGACTCCAGTCCCTGATAGCGGACCGTGGGGGGGGTCACGGAGACTACCACTGTAAGGAGGGAGGGGGGGGGGGGTCGTTTTAATACCAGAGCTTCATATTTTAAAAGAACAGTTGAAACACATTAAAGCAAAAACAAGTGAAATCTCTTTTACGGGTCTGAACCTTTAAACTGTTGTCACGACGACCGGCTGACATTCACAGACAACGATGCTTGAAATGGATCTAAAAAACAAACACAATAAGTTTTATAACAGCGTTTTATTAACACTAAATATGAGGGAATCTGTGCTTCAACGTTTTTAGATTTCAACAAAATTCAACGTTTGGAATCTTCCAAGTATTTAAATTGATTTAACGTTAGTTTGTGGAAAACAAAAACAACAACAAAACAAAAAAGTCTCGGGTATTTCCAGACTTTGGACACACACACACACACACACACACACACACACACACACACACACACACACACACACATGGAGGAGTCAGACAGGGGTGAGTGGAAGATAAATGGAGACCTTTAATGAGGTTTTTTTTTTTTTTTTACTCCCATCTCCTCCCTCCCTCCCCCTCTCACCCAATGATCAACTGAGGAAAGTGAGTGAAAGTGCTACATTTTAATTAATGAAGCGTGTGTGTGTGTGTGTGTGTGTGTGTGTGTGTGTGTGTGTGTGTGTGTGTGTGTGTTGTGTGTTTGTGTGTGTTTGTGTGTGTGTGTGTGTGTGTGTGTGTGTGTGTGTGTGATTTATGGGAGTGTGTCGTGGCCCTTTAGGTCAGTATGAGTCATGAGTCAGGTCTGGTCTGGGATGTCAGGCTCGGATCTCGTCTCCTCCCCAACAACAGTGTGTGTGTGTGTGTGTGTGTGTGTGCGTGTGTGTGTGTGTGTGTGCGTGGTGTGTGTGTGTGTGTGTGTGTGTGTGTGTTGTGGTATCATTAATCTCTCTGGAGTTTCTGTCACTTTGTTTTTTACACTTTAAAAAAGCAAATCCCACCTTTAAAAGACCAAACCAAACTTCTCTCGGCTGCTTCCCATTGGCCAAAAGTTCTCTGCTCTGATTGGACGTTGTAACCAGGAAGCAGTGAGATAAACAATGCTTGTCAGCGTTGGTTTTACGATCCACGATTCAACGTAGAGGAAGATGATACTGTATCAGTACGAGCCTGGAACTCACAGAAGCCAGAGGTGTAACTTTCAGCCAATCGTTGACCTCCGTTATACTTTGGTCCCGCCCCCTCTGAGTTGTCAATCATAACAGAGCTAAGTTAGAGCTGAATGTTATTACGCCTGGAAAAGTAGTTCCTTACGGACTGAATTTGAACTAGAAGGAGGATTTTGAGGACAAACAAACTATCTCACAATATCTAAAAAATAAAGTGAAAAACGAGAGATTGTTTGAAGGCTGTCGGGTAAATTAGTTAGTTTTATTTAATTATTTGGAGAAACACTAAACTTTGGCTCCGTTCAGCAAACTTCATCACATTCTGTTACTTCCTTATTTGTTCTCATAAACAGTAATAATTAAAAGAAAAGGTGTTACACTATAAAAGAACAACTCAGATAGGAATGCCGTTTGAAGGGTTGTTGTGATAATTCCACCTTTTAAATGAAGAAACATCAACCAAAAACAAATGTTTCCTTGGTGACGGAGATGACCTTTGATCTCTGATGGGTTTTTGTTTCCCAGGTTACGGCGCGGTGGCGTTCGACGGAGCCGGTAGCTACCCTCACACTCCCACGCATCACAGCTCGCAGTTCTCCAACCACTCCTTCAAGCACGAAGACGCTCTGACTCAGCAAAGCACTATGGGTAAGTGTGTTTTTACGTTGTTCCTCCTCCGAGTTAAAAATTAAACACTACTTCCTCTTCCCGGCAAACTCTTCTGAGAAGTGAAGCCAATGCTGAAGTGCCTTAAACTGTCATTCTCTCTGCTGGCCACCAGGAGGACCAGAAAGCAGGGGATGCTTTAGGGGGCGGGGCTTACCTACTGATTGACAGGAGGCTACCATGCTACCAATGCTAGTTAGCTACTTAGATGACTTTAACACTTAGCTGTAAAGTTGACATTGAATTATGAAGCTAACTTTGTTAGCAGCTTCACCAGAATCCACATGGATCCAGATCCAGTAAGGTTTTCTGCTCTGCCGCTTTGTGTTCATCAGATCCACCCGTCGCTCCTCCACAGTCCCAATATGGTCACTTCCTTCACCGGTTGCAAAAAAAAGTGCCACTTTCTTGACTTGCTACCGTCATGGTTCAACTCAAACGGGATCAAAGCTTATTTTCCTCGCCGTTGACGACCATCACTAAAGTCCCACGGGGAACGCAGGAAGGGGCGTGGGCTTAACCTCCATATAAGAAAAAACAATATCCCTGTCTGTGTATTTAAAGCACAGCTGCGTCAGTCTGGCTTCTTATTGGCCGTCGCCGAGGGAGCGTCTTGTCCCTTACCTCGCCGTCTCCACGGTGACCT
>NC_139923.1:28407187-28497911 GCF_963514095.1 Eutrigla gurnardus | reverse complement strand
ACGCAACTATAAAAAAAAAAAATTCCTAACACGATTCGAGTTAGGAATCGTGTTAGGAATCGCGTTAGGAATCGAGTTAGGAATCGAGTTAGGAATCGCGTTAGGAATCGCGTTAGGAATCGAGTTAGGAATCGTGTTAGGAATCGTGTTCGAAATCTCGTTACGAATCTCATTACGAATCGAGTTAGGAATCGAGTTAGGAATCGTGTTAGGAATCGCGTTAGGAATCGAGTTAGGAATCGAGTTAGGAATCGCGTTAGGAATCGAGTTAGGATTCGCGTTCTTGCATCTTGTGGTTAATGACGGCGTCGCTCTGCTTTGCGTCCGTCCGATGCTACGCGGCGGCGTGGAAAGCTTCCCCTCCGCCGTGAAATGATTTAGTGGCAGCTGTTTAGTTAAAATGTGCTTAAGTGTTGATTTTCTCATTTTGGAGTTTTTTTTGTTTGTTTGTTTGTTTGTTTTTAATTTTTTAATTTTTAATGTTTTTGATCACCCACTGTCTCTCTCTCTGTGTCGGCAGCCACACGGCGGGATACGACAGCGACCCGAACACGCCCATGTTGTACAGCTGCAGCACGCAGTACCGCATTCACACACACGGAGTCTTCAGAGGCCTACAGGTAGGACTCAGTACTACAGCAGTACTACAGCAGTACTACAGCAGTACTACAGCAGTACTACATCGTTACGTGTTTTTACACATTCTGTAAAAGGTTTCCTGACATTTGACCTCTTTGGTTTATGATGGTTTTATGATGGTGCACATCTCTCTGTCTTGTAACCACACACACAGCGGGCAGCGGCATATATTTATATATATATATATACTGTATATATATTATTTTTTTGTTTAATAACCAAAAAATAACCTTAGAATCAACAATACACAGATTCAGTGCCTCATTCCCTCTTGCCTTGTTCCCTCACCTCGTTCCCTCACCTCGTTCCCTTGCCTTGTTCCCTCACCTTGTTCCCTCGCCTCGTTCCCTCACCTCGTTCCCTCGCCTCGTTCCCTCACCTTGTTCCCTTGCCTCGTTCCCTCACCTCGTTCCCTCGCCCCGTTCCCTTACCTCATTCCCTCACCTCGTTCCCTCGCCCCGTTCCCTTACCCCGTTCCCTCACCTTGTTCCCTTGCCTCGTTCCCTCACCTCGTTCCCTCGCCTCGTTCCCTCACCCTGTTCCCTCGCCTCGTTCCCTCGCCTTGTTCCCTTGCCTCGTTCCCTCACCTTGTTCCCTCGCCTCGTTCCCTCACCTTGTTCCCTTGCCTCGTTCCCTCACCTCGTTCCCTCGCCCCGTTCCCTTACCCCGTTCCCTCACCTCGTTCCCTCGCCTCGTTCCCTCACCCTGTTCCCTCGCCTTGTTCCCTCGCCTCGTTCCCTCGCCTCGTTCCCTCACCCTGTTCCCTCGCCTCGTTCCCTCGCCTCGTTCCCTTGCCTCGTTCCCTCACCTCGTTCCCTTGCCTCGTTCCCTCACCCTGTTCCCTCGCCTTGTTCCCTCACCTCGTTCCCTTGCCTCGTTCCCTCACCCTGTTCCCTCGCCTCGTTCCCTCGCCTCGTTCCCTCTCATGAAAGACGAGAACTGAAAACAAATAGAACAGAGAACGTGTTCCTGAATGAGGACCGAAGGAGACGAGTGGTGTTGAGTCTGATGCAACAAGCAGGCGACGGGAGGAGGGAAACACACACACACACACACACACACACACACACACACACACGTATGTACACACACACACACACACACGTATGTACACACACACACACACACACACACACACACACGTATGTACACACACACACACACACACGTATGTACACACACACACACACACGTATGTACACACACACACACACACGTATGTACACACACACACACACACGTACGAACACAGAGTTTTAAAAGGAAGCTAAAGGCCAAGAGGAATATTTTTCCACAAATCCATTAGCAGTGGTGAAACACACACACACACACACACACACACACACACACACACACACACACACACACACACACACACACACACACACACACAGGGTATCACTGGGTAAAGATACAGTTTCCATACGAGGATCAGCATGTTAATAAATCATTAGATTTTTAATTATCGTCTGTCAGCGGCTCTAAAGGACAGCGAGCGGAGACTCTCCAGACCTCCTCCAGGACTTCTGGAGATCTTTCCTTCCTTTTGGGTTTTTTTCACCATTCTTCTTCCTCTTCTTCTTCTTCTTCTTCTTCTTTTATGGATTGCACCTACAAAAACACAAAAGAGGTCTGGGCTCAGTGCAAAAGAATAAACATACTCTCATGCCTTTTGAAGTGTAATTTAGGAGCGAACAGGTTAATTTTTATTAAAGGATTAGACTGATTCTCAGTCGCCGAGCCAAAGGAAATACAGCCGACGGCCACGGAGCTTCATTCTTCATTCCTATTGGTTTAGAGCCAGCAAAACAAATGTAACAGCAACACGTTATTAATGGACCAAATACATACATTCAGAAATTATATTAAAACACAACACATTCTTCTACATGTTTCATCTTCATTCAACGTTTTAGGAGATTTCTTTGTTGTTGTTTTTTTACTTCATGGCAGTTTTCCTCGTTGTACTTATATATGGATGTGATTGGCTAAAAGGCGTCAGCCAGACATGAGTGATTTTAAGTATAATTATATAATTTCTGTTTTCTTAAAAAAAAAATTATTAGCGAGGATCGGACGCTGTAATAATTTGGAGATGAAAGAAAACACAGGAAATAAATGTGAGAGTAGAAACCCCCACGTAGATTTATTCCTCTGAAGATGAACTCGTGTAGAACTCGCCGGAGACGGATGGCGGCGGCGGCGGCTGTGTTTAAAAGGCGTGACTAACGGCTCCCTTTGGGCTGCAGTCAGTCTGAGGTCAGAGGTCAGGTCTAATTCCCCGTCTAATGAATACACGAGCATCTTTTTATAACGAGCCGGACGCATCACGTGTTTTCTAAATTACATTTTAGCTATTTGTTTTTGCTTTAGATGATAAGTGTGTGTGTGTGTGTGTGTGTGTGTGTGTGTGTGTGTGTGTGTGTGTGTGTGTGTGTGTGTGTGTGTGTGTGTGTGTGTGTGTGTGTGTGCAGGATGTGCGGCGGGTGCCCAGCATCGCTCCGGCCATCGTGCGGTCGGAAAGCAGCGAGAAGCGTCCCTTCATGTGTGCTTACCCAGGATGCAACAAACGTTACTTCAAGCTGTCTCACCTGCAGATGCACAGCCGCAAACACACAGGTGAGACACACTCTTTATATTTCACACTTTACCTAATAGAGTAAACAAAAACTACACATACACAACTACACAGACTCAAGGAGAAGTACACATACTCATGTAGAAGTACAGATACTCAAGGAGAAGTACAGATACTCGAGTAGAAGTACACATACTCAAATAGAAGTACAGATACTCAAGGAGAAGTACACATACTCAAGGAGAAGTACAGATACTCGAGTAGAAGTACACATACTCAAATAGAAGTACAGATACTCATGTAGAAGTACACATACTCATGTAGAAGTACACATACTCAAGGAGAAGTACACATACTCATGTAGAAGTACACATACTCAAGGAGAAGTACACATACTCATGTAGAAGTACACATACTCAAGGAGAAGTACACATACTCATGTAGAAGTACACATACTCAAGGAGAAGTACACATACTCAAGGAGAAGAACAGATACTTAAATAGAAGTACAGATACTCAAGTAGAAGTATAGATACTCAAGTAGCTCTGAAATGTACTGAAAGTAGAAAGTATCACTATGAAGTACATTTCTACTGGCTGTTTTTGATTATTACGTCATATTGATCTGAAAATTTAAAAAACGATCATTCTCCTCAAATGCATTAAAATGAAAGTTAGGATCCTGTTTGAAAAGTGAGGAGGAGAAAGTACAGATGTTTGTTTTAAAATGTATCGAGGAAAAGAGAAAAGATAGAATAAAACAAATAAAGGAGCAGAATATGTAGAAACTCAGAAACCCAGCAGACGGTCAGACCTGCTGCAGTAAAAACACAAAAACACACGTTTTCTGAATGGAGTCTGGTGCTCGGAGACACTACCGCTTTTGTCCACAGGGGCCGCCAGAATCACCACAGAAGTAAAGTTCCTGGGAGTAACTTTGAACTGTGTGTGTGTGTGTGTGTGTGTGTGTGTGTGTGTGTGTGTGTGCGTGTGTGCGTGTGCGCGTGTGCGCGCGCGTGTGTGTGTGTGTGTGTGTCTCCGTGTCTCCGTGTCTCCGTGTCTCCAGGGGAGAAACCCTACCAGTGTGAGTTCACAGACTGTGGACGGAGGTTTTCTCGCTCCGATCAGCTGAAACGACACCAGAGGAGACACACAGGTTTGATCACACTCTCTCTCTCTTCCTTTTCACTCCTTTGTATTTATTTGCTCTCCACCTCCACCTCTGCTTGTTTGCATGACGGCCATTTTGTTGACCCCCCCCCCCTCAGAAGAAGTTGCTATAAAGGCTGGTCAAACTTTTGGAATGGCTTCCCTCCAAACCTCTGCTCTACTGTATTTTTCTATCTCCCTCTGTGTGTGTGTGTGTGTGTGTGTGTGTGATGTTGAACATGTGTTTTCTGTATGTGTGTGTGTGTGTGTGTGTGTGTGTGTGCATGCACACTGTCCATGTGTTTAGGAGTTAAACCCTTCCAATGCGAGACGTGTCAGAGAAAGTTCTCTCGGTCTGACCACCTTAAGACTCACACCCGGACTCATACAGGTAAAACAAGTGCGTAAACTTTTTATTTTTCCCATTTCTTCTTCCATCCATTTAAAGTGTATTTAAAGTGTATTTATTCTCACTGGAGTCGAGCATTCATATTAGAGATTTAGTATAAATCTTCCCATTCAGGTGACAATCGGCGTAATATTCTAACGTCTTTCTTTTCTCTCCCGCCTCCCGTTGTTATCGTATCCTCCACCTCCTCCTCCTCCCCCTCCTCCTCCTCCCCCTCCTCCTCCTCCTCCTCCTCCCTCCTCCCCGTCTCCCCACCTGTCTCACCTCCCTCTCAGGTGAGAAGCCTTTTAACTGCCGGTGGCCAAACTGCCAGAAGAAGTTCGCCCGGAGCGACGAGCTGGTGCGACACCACAACATGCACCAGAGGAACCTCACCAAGCTGCAGCTCGCCATCTGAGGCCCCAAAAACAAATCTGCTTTTATTTTCTGTTTCTGTCCAAATCCCCAAAAACTGACTCCTTTAACTTAAGTTGCTTTTTGACATTTTTTCCCCAAATGGACAAAAAAAAAAAACCTGTTAATGAAATAAATATAAATATGAAAAGTGCTTTTATTTTCCGGAAGGTTCCTCATCGTTGCACGTCAGACGCTCGTGTTTCCATCTCATCTGTAATATTTCCTGCCGCCACCGTCACGTGTACAGTGAGGTCAAAGGTCAGCTACATACAGGGCCGGCCCAAGCCTTTTGGGGACCCCTAAGCTGAATTAGATTTGGGGACCCCCTCCCACCAACGTGGCGTCACCAGTGCTTGACGATTATTGACCCAAATGTCTCTCTAATGTTACATTTATTTGTATTAATACAGTGTAATCTGGGCACAGATGCATAAGGAACCCACCCCCATCCTATTTGTGCAAACGTGGGTGCAAATGGGGGAGGGGGGCCCATACAATAGCCCATTTGGTTGATGTAATTTCCTGTATTCTGCTGCATTTTGGGGGATGGCTAATACCTGAATTCATTAATATCCGCAGCCTAAAAATCTCCACACACGATGGCCACCAGGGGGCCCCAAGCAGCCGCTGAGTTTGCGTACGCCTCCGGCCGGCCCTACATGCTACCGCTGTAAATATCTGTTATGTTGAAACTACTTTTTTTATTTATTATCTTTTTGTGGGCAAAAAAAAAAAGCTTTCACTGGAATGATTTAAGGGAGCGAGCGTAGTTTCTTATAGTTTTCACAGCTTCGCCTTAAAAGATGATTCCATTCAAACGCATCGGATTCAGTGATTCATTATCATTCCGGTGTCAAACACAAATATGCCTTTATGGTTGTATTTAATTTGTCTTTGTTTTCTCTGTGGTGTGTAAATATTGCCGGACGTTTCTCTAAAATATGTCTGTTTTGGTCACACTGGCTCTGTGACGTCATGGTCGAGATGTAAATAATACTTCTTCACCGTGGGAAGAGGAAAAAAATAATAAAAATATCTGATATATATTTTAGTCTTTGGATGGATCCAGGAGGTGTTTATACGTTTCTTGGTTTATTTCTTTCGTGTGTATTAATATTTAGAGACTGTGTGAGATTATTGGACTTGATGGTTCCTCTCTTTAAATGTAATGTGACTGTTTTGATACCAGTTTGCCTCCGTGGTTTTTATTTATTCATTTCAAGGTTTTTATTTGTTGAAGGAAGGTGAATATAGATATCACCATTTCATTACATACATGTGCTTTTTATATATTATCGTATTAAATCGGAACAGTGGACGAAGCAAAGTTAAAAAAATCGTGTTTTATTTGTTGACGTATTTAAGTCAAAAGGTTTTAAAATAAATCTGAAAATACTGTAAAAAAAATCTGTTTTTTTGAGGAAATTAATGTTCTATAAATGAGGCTTTAGGGTTATAGATTGTAAAGTTACACTACAGTTAAACATTTTAAAGTAATATATATCAAATAAGTTTATTACTGATATTAAGACAGTTATTTTAATTAGAGACCTTATGAATATGCAAGTTCTGCATTATTGTATTAAATCAGTGCTGATTTACCAACATTTCCAGAACAGAAATTGAACGATTGTCGACGTATTTAAAGTCGACAGGTTTTTACAGAGAGGAATTATTTTCATCTCTCCATCAAATGAAAACAGTTCAGTTTAATAAAATGTTGTATAAATGCGGCTGTGAGTGATATATGAACAAACTGAATATAGATAGAACCGAGTTTACTGGAGACTTCTGTAATATTACACACATTTTTAAATAAATAGCTAAATAATACGTTGATTACTGACATTAAGACCATCATTTTGTTGGATGACAAGTTTTGTCAGTAATTCTGTTTAAAATGTTTAAAAACGTTTGGTGAGTTTATGGTAAATCACAAATAGACAAAGTAGTAAAATAAACACAGAGATGAGTATTTTTGGATGTTTTCTCACGGAAGCAGAAATAGCAAAAACTTGACCAGTGCATTGTTTTTCTGTATTTCTCGCCTGACGTCAGCCTTCATTTATTTATGTTGCATTATCGTCATAGAGACCAGCTCCTCCTCCTCCTCACAGGAAGTAATATCCATGAAGTACGGTCGGCCTCGTTATGTGTAATTCCATCTTATTATAATATGAAAAAGAAGAGAATCAGTCATGAGCTGACCTTGACTTTCCCACTGTAAGAAATGATAAAAACAAAGTGTAAAAGCTCTACGCACTAACAGAAACAGTTTCACATCATCATCATCATCATCATCAGTGCGATGCCGTCTGCTCTCCCTCGTTATCTCCAGATTCCTCCACACATTCCTCGGCTCGCCTCTCGCTGGAGAAAAAAATAAAAGGAGCAGCAAAGGAGATAAAAATGTTTTCATTCAAGCCGCGCTCGAATCTATGGAGGCTCATTTCTGCCACAGTCAGAAACAAAGAGAAATGATTTCAAAAGAATGATTTAGTGTGTCATTATTCTGAGATGATCAGTCAATATTTTGAGATACTTAGTCATTAATTACAGATACTTGCCTATTAAAGTCATTATTTTGATAAAGTTTCTCTTTATACTTCCTGTCTTATCTTTGACCTCATCAGCTTCACAATTACTTGTAACGATGCTTTTTTCCTTTCTTTTTAAAGGGAGGAAATTCAAACAGTCAACAACAACTCGTACACCTTCGGTGTATGAAAACAGTAACTCAGCTTTAAAACGCAGGCGACCGACAGCCACACAGTATTTATGGAGAGAGAGAGCGATCAGAAGACAGATGGAGGTAGAGATGGATAAAGACAGATACGGCAATGTTTCTTTTGTGAACTTTTATCATAAGTTTAGCCAAAGTGTTAGTGTAAATCAGACAACGTGTCCGATTCCCTCGCTGGAAATCCCCTGAAACTCCCCAGGGCTCTGGTGCTATATCTCAGCTGTCGGACGAGGCCTATATCTCTCATGTGTGTGTGTGTGTGTGTGTGTGTGTGTGTGTGTTTCATACGAAGCCTTTGAAGCAACAGAGCTGGTCAGTGTAACTGTAGTTTTTGTCCACTTCCAGTAGTCACATTAGACGCTGTATCTAAATGTTCTACTTAGAGTGGATGTAGAAAAACTTGGATTAGGACTCGTTGAAAAATACAGGGGGGGGGGGATCAGCCAATCAGCTTGCTGCTTTATTTTTGACCGCTAGCAAATAGCTCATTAGCTAGATTTAAGCTAATTAGAAAGAGACCCTAACTAAATGTTATTATCAGGCAGCAACCTCCGCCTCTGAAAAGTGAAGCCGAGGCTAAAGTGCCTTAAACCTATCATCCTCTCTGCTGGCCACCAGGGGGCGACTCCAGGGGATGCTTTAGGGGCGGGGCTTACCTGATGATTGACAGGTCACTACCACGCTACCAATGCTAGTTAGCTACTAAGATGACTTTAACACTTAGCTGTGAAGTTGAGTTGATGTCGTCTATGCTACTTACCATAGCGTTGCTGTCGGTGGGAAACCTTGTTTGTCCAAAATTGTTACTTTTGAGGAAAATATGAAACTTTTTTTTTTTACCAAAATCAAACTCACATGGAGTCATGAGGTTTCAGACCAGCGTTGATTTGATCAACGTCCTCTTCTTACATCTCTGGTCTAGTTGAGGCATCTAACGTGAACTGGGTTGCCATAGTAACGGCCATATCCCACCACATAAGTTCCCTCCTCGTCGTCGTTCTCTTGACCTCGCTGAAGAGGATTACCGCGGTGGAAGTGACTCTTCCATTGACCTTCGTTTCGCTCGCCAGGAACTTGTCAAAGCTTTTCGCTCGGTCCGGATCGGGGAGGAACATTCGCCGGCTTCCTGTTTTGTGCCGTCGAGCCGGGGGGGGGGGGGGGGCAAAATGGAAAACGCAGAGTGGCTGTTGTTGGAGGGGCTATAATCAGTGTTTTCTTGATGTTTAAAAAAAGATCACAGGACGCGCGACGAATGTGTTTCCTCGATCGCTCAGCGATGACTCAGCGGTTTTTAACATCAACGTCTTGGATCATCTTCATCCTCTCGGAGCAACTTGAGTCTTTGACAGCGAGTGAAGGAATGCAGCCTCTTGAGTGTGTGTGTGTGTGTGTGTATGTGTGTGTGTGTGTGTGTGTGTGTGTGTGTATGTGTGTGTGTGTGTGTTTGTGTGTGTGTGTGTGTGTGTGTGTGTGTGTGTGTGTGTGTGTGTGTGTGTGTGTGTGTGTGTGTGTATATGTGTGTGTGTGTGTGCATGTGTGTGTGTGGGGAACGGGTTGTGCTGAGTCGTACCAGGACCTATAAACATCCAGAGCATCATCTCCCGTTCTTCCACAGTTCTCAGAACATCATGACCGCAGAGGATGTCTTCTTTTAACTTCTTTTTTTTATCCTTTTAATCTTTCACCCAGCTTCTCTTCTTTCTTATCTCTGACTCTGGTGCTGTTTTATGTTTCAATGTAGCTGTTTATCTGTTGTTGTTGTTGTTTTTGTTTTTGTTTTTGCTCTTTTCCCCTTTTTTCTCTTTGTACTTTGGAGAAAGAATCAGATTTGTTTTTAATTTTTTAGTAATTAAGTGGAGTAAGTGGAAACCAGTGAGAAGGGAAATTTAATTCAGAATGAAGCCAACTCTGAAGTGCCTTAAACTGTCATTCTCTCTGGTTGTATAGAAGTCTATGAGATAATGGTCCTACTTCTCTCTGCTGGCCACCAGGGGGCGACTCCTCTCTGGTTGTATAGAAGTCTATGAGAAAATGGTCCTACTTCTCTCTGCTGGCCACCAGGGGGCGACTCCTCTCTGGTTGTATAGAAGTCTATGAGAAAATGGTCCTACTTCTCTCTGCTGGCCACCAGGGGGCGACTCCTCTCTGGTTGTATAGAAGTCTATGAGAAAATGGTCCTACTTCTCTCTGCTGGCCACCAGGAGGCGACTCCTCTCTGGTTGTATAGAAGTCTATGAGAAAATGGTCCTACTTCTCTCTGCTGGCCACCAGGGGGCGACTCCTCTCTGGTTGTATAGAAGTCTATGAGAAAATGGTCCTACTTCTCTCTGCTGGCCACCAGGGGGCGACTCCTCTCTGGTTGTATAGAAGTCTATGAGAAAATGGTCCTACTTCTCTCTGCTGGCCACCAGGGGGCGACTCCTCTCTGGTTGTATAGAAGTCTATGAGAAAATGGTCCTACTTCTCTCTGCTGGCCACCAGGGGGCGACTCCTCTCTGGTTGTATAGAAGTCTATGAGAAAATGGTCCTACTTCTCTCTGCTGGCCACCAGGGGGCGACTCCTCTCTGGTTGTATAGAAGTCTATGAGAAAATGGTCCTACTTCTCTCTGCTGGCCACCAGGGGGCGACTCCTCTCTGGTTGTATAGAAGTCTATGAGAAAATGGTCCTATGTTGATGATTATCAGGGTAATTATCGAAGGCGTTTTTGATTTTTACATGAAATGTTCCAATCGTCCCAAGATGAGCCCTTGTTTCAGCGTGTTTGCTGTTTGAGCGGAGGGAGGAGACGGTGATCACAAAGAAGAAGAGGCTGGGAGAGAATGATGAGCAGAGATGCTATCAGACAGAGTTTTACATTCCTTTCCCTCTCTGTATCTATCTGTTCCCACTCTGTGAATATATGCAAAAAAACAACATCTTAATCTTCCAAAGGGAATGTGTGGCGTTATTAGTGCAAACTCTGGATGTGATTGGCTGCCGTTACTGGGCTGAACAGCTACATCATCATATTTTTCTGACAACGTATTTAGTTTTACTTCACATTTAACAAAATCAAACACCTGTACTTTATACTTTCTACAGTAGAAATGTCCTTCATATGGGTACTTTTTATTTTATACTTTGAGTACATTTCAGAGAATCTACTGTTTCTACTTTTACTTGAGTAAACAAATTGAAACCGTCTACCAGTCATTTTGAACATGAGTATCTGTACTTCTACTTCAGTACAGCACGTCTATACTTTTACCTGTTAATGTGTATTGCAGGTTTTTATCTCCTTGGTCTTT
Organism: Eutrigla gurnardus; assembly: GCF_963514095.1. Taxonomy (NCBI): domain Eukaryota; kingdom Metazoa; phylum Chordata; class Actinopteri; order Perciformes; family Triglidae; genus Eutrigla; species Eutrigla gurnardus. Next base: position 28,486,708 of record NC_139923.1, on the reverse strand, counting down.
AATTGGATGGTAAAGACATTTAAAAAATACAAAATATCTCCAGATTTCATCAAGTTACTCTTTTCTTTAGTTTCAGGCCCCGGTCTGTCTGGACCCTCTGGATGTCCACCAGTCCACCTGGAGACAGATCTCTGTCTCCACCTTGTGGTGGATCTCACGTACTGCGTTTAACTCCAGTTAAAGAGGTTTTATTCTCTCTTGTGTTCTGACTTTCTAGTTTTAATAATGACTCGAGATCTTAACGGGTGTTTATTCTGTTAACGGTTTTATTCCAGGTTTTAGTGTGCAGTCTAGTTTGCTAATGAAGTGTAGGATATGACATTGTGATGCATAGTCCATCCATCCATCCATCCATTTTCTACCGCTTATCCTGTATTTAGGGTCACGGGGGGGCTGGAGCCGATCCCAGCTGTCATTGGGCGAAGGCAGGGTACACCCTGGACAGGACGCCAGTCTATCACTGATGCATAGTCCAGTTAAATTAATTAAATTAAATGTATAACACATCTAAAAACAACAGAGGGACAGATATGGCAAGTCGTTTTAACATTTATGGCATTTCCAGTCAAAGTTGTATTCTTACTAATCAGATTTTGTTTGTGGAGCAGAAGATTGGCAGAAAAATAAATAAATAAAATTGAATAAATAAACTAACAAAAGCACTAATAATATGAATAGTATAATTTTAACCGAAATAATTATATTAACTGATCTAAATAACGTAAATTAAACTAAAGTATCTGCATTATTCCTGCTAAATCACTAATTAAAAGGCTTCGAGATTCTTGGATTTGGTGCCTGACTTCTCACCTGTCGCAACATCTCACGTGTCACATGATCGCCTCCCATTGGTTGTTTTTAAACGCTTTAAAATGTGCGGCCACACGGAGGTTTTAAGGTGGAAACATGGCGGTTCTTTTAACGCGTTACCCCGCTGGAATAAATCCTGGTCGCACACAACTTTGTGCGCATGAAACTAACAAAACAACAACAACAAAAAGGCAACGCTGACGCACTTCCGGTCAATTTAAACCTCATTAACATTACATTAATAATAATGAGCGAGTGTTTAACTTTCGTTTCTCTTCAGCCGACTCGTCTGTGTTTAGGGTTCGTTTTCCTCACTGAGAGATCGGGTCTACTTTCAGTTTCGATTCTGGGTCCTGGTGAGTCCCGCACACACACAGAGACGACATGTTTTCATGGGGAGAGGACAGTCAGCGGCTGAAAAGGGGCTCGGATGACGGGGAACGCGGTACGGACGGCGGCGTTCATGAATTAAACCTCGGCTATGACGTCACGGACCTGGCCGCGGGCCGCCGCGCGCTCGCCTTCGTCAAGAGTGACGGGAAGTCGTTCGTGGTCCGCGAGACGAGCAAGGACGGGAGACAGAGTGGGTATCACGTGTTTCTGCTCTTTATTTATAGGACCAAACCAAATAATTCCGATTTAACCTCCATTTATGTTAAACTGTGTAAAAGTCTTAAGTTGATTTAACTCAAATCATCCAACCTTGTTAATATTATCTAAAATAATTGCATTACTGATAAACGCCATTAAAATGCACTCATCAGAAGCAGCTTCTGGGTTAATGTTGGCTGCTTCCAGTTTTACGTTAGTGGCCCGGGTTGAGCTAGCCACTTAAATCAATTTAGATGCAGATTAGTGAAACAATATGTTTAACAATATCCTTTATGATACAAACTTCTGACCCCTAGCCACGCAAAAGAAAACAAAATAAAAAAGAATATTTAATTTTTATTGGCACCGTTGAATTTGTCATGCCAACATACATGTTGATGCTCCTATACTTTGGCCCCGCCCCCTCTGAGCTGTCAATCACAACAGAGCCAAGAGAGCATGAATGTTATTACGCCTAGAAAAATAGTTCCTTACGAGGTCTTGAATTTGAGCTAGAAGGAGGAACGGCGAGGTGAGTTTTAACCTCGACCAACATTTTCAGGTTTATTGAATACAAAAATGTATGTTGGTTTATGTACGATGTTTATTAAGTAACACTGGTTTGTAAACTCTTTATGAAGGTTTTTCACTGTAACCTGTTGGGTTCTGTCAGAGTTTGTGAAGTGCAGAGAGAAGATCCGTGCTGTGTGTTGTGCTGCTGATGATGATGATGATGACGAAGATGGTGAAGATGGTGGTGGTGATGTGGTCATGCTGCTCTCCGAAAAAGGAAAAGTTCTCTGCGTGGAGGCAACTCGCCCTAACGTTCCTCGGTAAGGAGACGGAAACCAGTGATTTTCAAACGTGAGATACAAAATCTTGACATTTTTTGAGCTCTGATTTTTCTGTTTTCTTTTTTCCCTAAGGCCGATGAAAGTGTTGCGCAACATCGCGGTCTCCCAGGTTGCTTGTGGGAACCAGCATTCAGTAGCGCTCACCAAAGGTACCGGCAGGTGTTCGTTAAACTAAATTTAATGTAGCTTTCATGTGCCGCAGTTTGGAGAAGCTTTTCTGCCTCGACCCCAAAACAATCAAATGCTCTGATTTGAAATTAAATTCAATGCCCTTTATTGGCTTGAATGGTATACAGCCGTTGTTGCCCAGGCAGAACAATCAAATACGCAAATAAAGCATTTAATACAATAATAATAAAGTTACTAACTGTGGAAGTCAATACATTTAATGTAATTCTTTTAATATAGAAGGAAACTTTTCAGTGTTTTATGGAGTTTTGGTGTTTTTTGGGTAAACCGACCTTTTAAGGGTTTATAAGGTTTTTTGTTGGCACCACATTGTCTCTACGTGGTCTCAACTGTTTCTTGTATCCAAACAGACGGTCAGGTGTACACGTGGGGGCGGGACTCGCGGGGCCAGCTGGGTCTGGGTGGGGGGAAGCCCGGCACCAGTTCCCCCCAACACCTCCGATCTCTGTCGGTGGTCCCCCTGGTCCAGATCGCCGCCGGGGGACGGCAGAGCTTCGCCCTCTCCATCTCCGGAGCTGTGTTCGGCTGGGGCAGAAACCACCGGGGGCAGCTCGGCCTTGGGGACACAACAGGTACTGCAGCGACAAGTCAGTTAATGAAAGTTATCGATACTATTTCCATCACATGCACATTTTATTTCCTACAGACAGAGATACACCGACTCCTGTCCTTTGCCTCAACATGAAGAAAACTATTCACATTTCCTGTGGAAAGGACCACACCGCCGTTCTGACCAAGGTTGGATCCCTGATCAGTACTTGTTCCTCTGTAACACTGTGTACTACACTGTAACCAGATGTGGTAACTATAGTCTGTAGGGAGGAAGTACAACCTCAGTAAGTACAACCGAATGCTTCCTCAGAACGGTGCAGTGTTAACGTTCGGCTCCGGTCAATATGGACAGCTCGGACACAACTCGTTCAGAGACGAACCGCGGCCTCGGCTCGTCGCGGAGCTCTGGGGGGCAAAGGTCACGGAGGTCGCGTGTGGACGGTATGGTGCATCACCTTTCGTAGTGCAATCATTCTGAGAATTTCATATATATCTATAAATATGTATAAATGTGTGTATCACCTGCTCAGACATCACACGTTAGTGTTGACGGACTCGAGGAGGGTCTACTCCTTCGGGCGTGGGGAGCAGGGGCAGCTGGGACGCCGGCAGGAGAGTCACCCGTCCGTGCCGCTGCCTGTCCAGCTGCCACCAGGTAACTCACATTACTAAAGTAACGCGGTTAAATCATGTGAATGGCAATTTTTAAAATATTATTATTATTATTATTACAGACACCGCTGATGCTACGAACATCAGAAACATCTTCGCAGGAGGAAACTGCTCATACGCGACCTGCACGTCTAACGAGGTGCCAGCACAGACCTGAACACATTAAAGCAGAGATCTTCAACCTGGGGTCTGGGACCCCTAGAGGGTCCACAGGGTTCCTGCAGGGGGTCCCTCCACCGGGTCTCTATAGGCCTTAGGGGTCCTCGGCCTGAAAACCTTGAAGTCCTCTGCATTAAAGACCACGATACTCAGGGTCTTAATGATGCAAATTTCGACTTGTTTATTTCTCAGAACGTCCGTGAGGAGACGAACGCTGCGGACGATGCAACGCCGCACCGCCTCGAAGACATGATCGACCGATGGACCTCCGGATGTGACTGGAGGTCCTGGGAGACGACGCGGCAGTGAGCATGTGGCTTTTTTTGTTTTCAAGATGTAACCCCTTTGTTGAGTCGCCTGTGGTCCCCCAGAGGTCTAGATAGTAGCTCACATTAGTCCAGAGACCAGACCAGACTATGTGGAGGAACCAGAGACTGTCTGTGGTCCCCCAGAGGTCTAGATAGTAGCTCACATTAGTCCAGAGACCAGACCAGACCAGACTATGTGGAGGAACCAGAGACTGTCTGTGGTCCCCCAGAGGTCTAGATAGTAGGTCACATTAGTCCAGAGACCAGACCAGACTATGTGGAGGAACCAGAGACTGTCTGTAGTCCAAACGGTCTCTGCTGTATTTATGTCTAGATGACCTTATTTGGAGTGTTGATGGAGCAGCTACAATGTTAGCGTAGCCTAGCACCCATCAACCAGACTCCATTCAGAAAACCAGCGTTTTAACAGTAGTTATCTTGTGGTCTTGCAGACAGACCTAACAAAGCATGACTCAGCACTTTTTACTGATCACCATCATGATGGAGTTATTTCGGTTTCATTTTTATCTGTTTATTGGAGTTAAATCACAACAAGATTTCTTATTTTGGGTTCATACCGCTGTAGTAAACCAGCAGATGTGTATCTTACTAGATACAGTGAGTACAGCTCAGTGAAATTCACAGCTTTCCCGGCGTATCTGGGACTTCACAGGTTCAAAGCAGCAATAGTGGTGATTTCAAAATGTTAAATCCTTACAGGGAAATCTGCAGGACGTTTTCCTCGGCATCCTGCATGAATGCCAGCTTCCTTGAGCAAAGGTAAACACAGTGTCTCTTTTTGAGAAAAAAAAAATAATAATAATTTGATCATGGTGACTTTTCATTATCGGGAATTAAATATTATAATAATAATATCGAAAAAGCTGTCTAGGTCCCTATCATGGTAGGGAAGTGAAAAATAGAGCCTGATACAAATATATTTTTTGTTTATTTATTCATCCTTTATTTATCCATATTATCTTAAATATCATGATATTTAATATTATTTGATTGTTTTTGACTAAAACAGGGTTTTCATCCATGATGCAATAAAAGTTTTTTTTTTTTTTACAAAATGTAAAGTTCTTCCAGTGTTTTTTTGTGCAATTTTTAAGATTTCAAGCATATTTTGATGATTATCGGGATAATATCACGAATCACAATTATTTCATCTCTTTTGTGATAATCGTGACATGGAATTTGTGAAGTCGTCCCATGCCTCGTATGAACATGAGTCTTTTTCTTTGTGTTTTTAGCAAAGATAAACATTTCCAGACTTCACCGAAGTACTCCGGCTTGGACTTGTCACTTGCTCGACTCGCTTTCAAGAAACTGCTGAAGAAGGCTGATGTTTTCGCAGAGGTACGTAACTGAAACGTGCTAGCGGGTTCTGGATAATCCTGCATGTGTTTCTCGTTGTGTTCGAACTCATCCGAGGCTTTCATTTCTGTCTTTCGAAGGTGGAGGCCGCCGTCCTGCAGCTGCTTCCTTCCCTCGATAAGGACCCGGTGGGGGTGGAGGGCTTGAGGATCTACCTTCTCCTCATCGAGCTCCTACATGGGATCCAGAGACGCAAACGTGGAGACCGGAGCGTGAAGCTCGCCGAGGCGGTCGCTTCGGCTGTACTCGGCTTGTCTGCTGACGGTCTCCAGGTCATCGGTATGGTTTCTACGTTATACAGCCATGAAATCAAAAACCCTGTTTTTTTTCAAATCTATTTATCATCTACATGTTTTCTGCGCCCCCGTGACCCTAAATACAGGATAAGCGGTAGAAAATGGATGGATGGATGGATGTTTTCTGCAACGGTCATTCAATGTATTTACATTTGGCGGTTACCGACAGACTGTGCACAAATTCACCCTTTTTCACGATTTATGCTGATTTATTTTATAGTTATGAATTTGGTTGCAGTGTCTGCTTGGGGAACACGTCTTTAAGGCACATCCAACCAACGACTCCGTTGTCTAAATGCTGTCTGACATCAATGTCCTCCGATCTCCATGTTGTCTCCTTCAGGGGACTGGTGGTCTTTGCTGCCGCCCCCCATCATGGAGACCCACGTGAAGGTGTGGACGAGGTTCCTCTCCGTGACCCTGTACTCGGTGCCTGATCCCCGAGGCTCAGGATCCCGAAACCTGCTGCAGGTCCTCCAGTTTATGTACGACGTAAGTATCAGTCAGCGGCCCTCGGGCCTGAAATGAGTCGATCCCAAACTTTTTTCCTTCCAAAAATGTAAATATGTCCCAAAAAATACACCTTAACATGAATACAACATATATTAAGCAAATATAAATATTCCTGTTTGTTTAATATTATGTTGAGAAATTGTATCACTGTATCCATCCAACATTACAAAGTACTGTTATACCTGAACTACAGGCTGCACTACACATTATTATTGGCTGCTTTAATGAGGAACACAGTTTTATATGACATGTAATAGAGGGTCCCTCCACCGGGTCTCTGTAGGTCTTGGGGTCCCTCCACCAGGTCTCTATAGGTCTTGGGGGTCCCTCCACTGGGTCTGGCCTTGGGGGTCCTCGGCCTGAAAATGTTGAAGACCTGGAAGTACGGCTTCTTACTTCGATGCATTGTTTTCTGTTTTAAAGACCAACAGTCGGACTGCAGGACCTCAAAGGTTGCCGGAAAGTGATTTTTGTGTGTCGATGGATGAAGACTTTCTTGACGAGGAACTGCAGCTCTGGCGTATGCGGGCAGGATCCAAGGTAAACCTAAAACAACACTCGACTGTACGTGTCTATGTTATTGTGGCATTAGCACCGCTGCTGCTTCATACTGTGATATAATAGTCTGCAAAATACGGCTTCTTACTGCGATGCATTGCTTCTCTCATATATCTCTCACACACTTGTTTTTAAGGCCATTGTTCAGACTCTTGAAGAAGCTGATGTAGAAGCTGATGAAGAAGCTGATCTGGAACTGCAGCTCTGTCGTATGTTTGCAGAAAGCGTGGTAAAAATAAAACAAGACATACGACTAATGTACATTTTATATTGTATTCACAATATCAGCTGACCTAGAACTCTGTAGGGGGTCTGAATTTAATGAGCAAGCTCTATTTTATGGGGGTTTGTTGCACTCTGGCAGATGAATTATGAATTGTGATATTAAAATATGTCCTGCAATTTCCAACAATTAAATTTTTTTTCGGTAATTACAATATTTACATTGCACATATATGTATTTGCTTTTTCCCACTTTCAGATAGAAAGTCCCCTTTTCCTTTGTAGCTTTCCAAGCCTGATGGATCTGAAGTCAAAGAAATTTGTCTTGGATCGATATGCTGACCTAATGAAGGTGACTGAACTGTGCCTCATGAGAATTAGCTGCATTTGAGTCCGATAGAATACACATTCTCTGAGTGAGATACACACCGAAGACAGAAATGCTTTGGTGCGTTATGAGAAACGATATCTTGAACTGTATTCCAGGAAGAAGCAGTGCTCGTATGGACAATGTTCTACGACTCTAGAAGCGAACTCCAGCTGCCTGAAGTCCCACTTTTTGTCCTGGACCTGAGGCGAGCATCAGTTTTGGAGGACACCTTTGAACAACTGCCTGTTGCTCATCCCAGTAGCTACAAGTTTCCACTTGTGGTCAGCACCTAGTTTTAATTTGATTATTGCACTATTACAAAGTAACTCTTGTTTAAGCTACTTTCCGTGAGGAAGTCTTAATGTGTGACATTTCTTGCCTTCCAGGTGTATTATGATAAATTCTTTACATTTGATAACTTCTTCATGAAAGACTTCTTCTATGATGTGTTCCACGAGATGGTGTCAGCTGAATCTGGGATGTTCATCTTCAACGACGTCAAAACACTGGCGTGGTTCCCCTCCGAAGTAAGACTTTAGATCCTCGTACAAGAATGTAAACGTAAAGTTAGACGTATTCTTTATTGGTTCTTTCCTCACATCACCGTATACGTCAAAATGTATTTCCACACTGGTGAAACAACAAGATCCTTGAGAGACATATAGAGGTTCTTCAAGGAAACTCTGAGGAACCTTTAATGAAAGGTTCTGAGAAAGAACCTGTGTTTTCTTTTGAAGCTCCGTGAAGAAGTTCACCCAAAGTGCTTCTAACCAACATTTCTACAACTACTACTACTACTAGTGAAATTCATATTCTTTTCCTGCAGATGTTTGATAGGTCTACTTAATAAGTGCTTCATATTAAAACAACATTGAATAACACCAGAGCTATGTGAAACAAACATATACCTTTCTTTCTCATAGAAAGATAACTTTTGAACCCAGAAATCACAGATGGTAATATATTGTAATAAAAAAACTTCTAGTTCAGATCTTAAGGTCCTACTGTATCCATTTTTTTCTGCTATAAATTGTCTCTTCCGTCAACACCAGGCAAAACAGGAAGACCAGAGATACTTCCATTTCGGGGTTCTGTGTGGACTGGCTTTGTACAACCGCTCCATCATATACTTACCCTTCCCACTGGCTCTGTTCAAAAAGCTGCTCGGCGTAAAGCCTTCCCTGGGGGACATGATGGAGTTCAGCCCGTGCATTGGAGAGTAAGAAGAGTCAAATTAATCTACGTCTAAATCAAACTAATTTCTGGTTGCAGGTGCTGATTTCTGCTCAGAACATACTGGAAACATTACACAGCCTCTTTGACTTGTTAAATTCCTTGTATTGTGTTTCAAGGAGTCTGCTGAACATCCTGGAAGACTACAGCGATGATGACTTAGAAAACCTCTACATGGACTTTTCAGTATGTGTCTCAAGTATCTCTTTCATCTTCTTTCGGGTACCTATCGTCATTTCTCAAAGCTCTAAATCTTCTTCTTTCTTATAACTGATGAACAGATCAACTGGGACGGGGCGGAGGTTGACCTTGATCCTGAGCACCCTGAAAAGCCAGTGACAGGCCAAAATAAGTAAGTTCCATTGAGAAGAAGAGCAAAGCGATCTTTAATATCTAGGATAATTGTGTATCATCTACATAGAAATGATAAGACTTCATGTCGACTAATTATGTGACCAAGGGGAGGCATGTAGAAGAGAACATAATGATGCCTAGAGTTGATCCTTGAGGTACACCACAAGTAAGTTTTGTAGATGAGCACATGAAGCTACATGAAACTTTAATCTGTTAAACAGGAAAGAGTTTGTGGAAGCCTACGTGAATCACGCCTTCAACACATCAGTGGAGGGTGTGTTTCAGGAGTTCAAGCGAGGCTTCTTCCAGGCGTGTGACAAGGATCTGGTGGAGCTGCTACGACCAAACGAGCTGCAGGAAGTGATGCTGGGCAAAGACTTCCATGACTGGGAGAAACTGAAACGGGTACGGTCTAAAACAAGAGCGCCTCACAATATGACATTTATGGCATCCGCATTGCCCACATCGTGCTTAATTTGAATGTGATTTGTAACAGAAGTACTTGTAACAATCTGTTTCACTCTAATTAGAACACAACTTATGAGGGGGTGTACAAAACACCATCACATCCCACCATAGGCCTGTTTTGGGAGGTCTTTGATGAACTCACTGAGGATCAGAAGAAAGCTTTCCTTTGTAAGTATTGGACCAGATTATTACAATGTATTATTTTTATGCTCAGACTTTCTATATATGTTATTATATTATATCACTATTGTATTATTCATATATTTAGATCTAGAGGGTTTATGAGTGTTTTCACATCTACTGTTCTGTCGGCCCACTTTTGCCAATTGCCGTATTTATAAGTCATGCAATAAGACTGCCTTTCTTGCTTTTTTAAGTGTCATTTCACGCCATGTAGTCTGTAGTGACTGCATCCGCGTGAATATGCTACACTCTATTTTACTTATCAACGACCAACCAGAGTGTTTTTTGTTGGCTAAACCTAACGTGGAAATCCGTTTCACAACATTATCCCAGTGGTCGTAAAATCACACACAAAAAGCCCAAAATGCGCCCGACCCGAAGTCGCGTCTTTGAGTTTATATACAATTGTGTTGTGTGGGACATTTGCGTTTAGTCTGCTGTGCACGCGCCTTTTAGGATGTCACAAAAAAACAAATGACAGGTCAAGCAACTCACTGATTCCCACTTTTCCCCCTTCACCAGGGTTTGTGACTGGTTTTGAAAGGCTGCCTATCGCCGGCACGGATCATATCAAGATGACAGTCAAAGTCCTCGAGGTCAAGGACCTCTCCTACGACCGATACTACCCTCAGTCACATACTTGCTACTCAACCCTGGAGCTGCCCTTGTACTCCACCAAGGAGGTCATGCAGACCAAGCTGATGGAGGCCCTGAGCAACGATAGAAGAATCTACAAGTGAACAGAGGACTCCACATTTTTTAAGTAACCATCAGGAACATTGTCATGCTTTGCTGCGGTCCAGCTGGTTCAGCTCTTTTGTTCCTCTTTGGTAGTTTTGGGTTGATTACAATACAGTGCCACTACATTTACTTTTTAATAGAGCAAGAAACCAAGGATCAGCCTCTGTAGCTGCTGCTAGCATATATGTTAGCAAACGTGACGGGTTTAAATTTCTTCAAGAAAATGATGATGATGGATGCTACAAATATACTGCATATGTTGAGTGATTTTACAGAGATTTTCTTTTGGGACCAAGTTAAACAAAACATGTTCTTTTTGAAAATAAATGGCATACAGAAAAAAAACATACTAGTCCTCTATACTGACTTTTAAGGTAAGAAGATATTTTTTGCGATTAAGGTGAATTAACTTATAAAACAGGATCCTGGACGCCGTCATTACTTATTGAAGTAAATGAGGTTTAAATTTCTATACAAAGATTTACAAAAAGAAAACATTACTGATTTGAATAATATCAAACAAATTATAATAAGGATATTTTTTTATAATTTCTGGTCTGGTGGACTCTAAATGGACCTGTCAATCAGCAGGTAAGTCCCGCCCCCTAAAGCATCCAAACTAGAGATTGAGACCATAAACTCATGTTAACAATGTTTACTGAGATAATATATCAAGAGAGAAGTAGGACCATTTTCTCATAGACTATACAACCAGAGAGGAGTCGCCCCCTGGTGGCCAGCAGAGAGAAGTAACACCATTTTCTCATAGACTTTTATACAACCAGAGAGGAGTCGCCCCCTCGTGGCCAGCAGAGAGAAGTAGGACCATTTTCTCATAGACTTCTATACAACCAGAGAGGAGTCGCCCCCTGGTGGCCAGCAGAGAGAAATAGGACCATTTTCTCATAGACTTCTATACAACCAGAGAGGAGTCGCCCCCTGGTGGCCAGCAGAGAGAAGTAGGACCATTTTCTCATAGACTTCTATACAACCAGAGAGGAGTCGCCCCCTGGTGGCCAGCAGAGAGAAGTAGGACCATTTTCTAGTAGACTTCTATACAACCAGAGAGGAGTCGCCCCCTGGTGGCCAGCAGAGAGAAGTAGGACCATTTTCTCATAGACTTCTATACAACCAGAGAGGAGTCGCCCCCTGGTGGCCAGCAGAGAGAAGTAGGACCATTTTCTCATAGACTTCTATACAACCAGAGAGGAGTCGCCCCCTGGTGGCCAGCAGAGAGAAGTAGGACCATTTTCTCATAGACTTCTATACAACCAGAGAGGAGTCGCCCCCTGGTGGCCAGCAGAGAGAAGTAGGACCATTTTCTCATAGACTTCTATACAACCAGAGAGGAGTCGCCCCCTGGTGGCCAGCAGAGAGAAGTAGGACCATTTTCTAGTAGACTTCTATACAACCAGAGAGGAGTCGCCCCCTGGTGGCCAGCAGAGAGAAGTAGGACCATTTTCTCATAGACTTCTATACAACCAGAGAGGAGTCGCCCCCTGGTGGCCAGCAGAGAGAAGTAGGACCATTTTCTCATAGACTTCTATACAACCAGAGAGGAGTCGCCCCCTGGTGGCCAGCAGAGAGAAGTAGGACCATTTTCTCATAGACTTCTATACAACCAGAGAGGAGTCGCCCCCTTGTGGCCAGCAGAGAGAAGTAGGACCATTTTCTCATAGACTTCTATACAACCAGAGAGGAGTCGCCCCCTGGTGGCCAGTAGAGAGAAGTAGGACCATTTTCTCATAGACTTCTATACAACCAGAGAGGAGTCGCCCCCTGGTGGCCAGCAGAGAGAAGTAGGACCATTTTCTCATTGACTTCTATACAACCAGAGAGGAGTCGCCCCCTGGTGGCCAGCAGAGAGAAGTAGGACCATTTTCTCATAGACTTCTATACAACCAGAGAGGAGTCGCCCCCTGGTGGCCAGCAGAGAGAAGTAGGACTGTAAAATCAGCAGATTCACTTTCGTTTTTCCTTTCCTCCTCCTCCCTCCGCCTCGCTGGGCGTTTTAGTTTCGTTTCATCACGGTTCATGTGTTTATGTTAAGTTTTGTTTTCCTGATCACAGCTGACTTCTGCGTCATGAGTCAAATGGGAGTTTCGTTTCTGGCTGAGACATAAAGCGCAGCCGGCGGACCTGCAGGACTCTTTGCCGAGATGTTGTCGTGGGGAGCGGACGGAGTTCGCCTTTTAAACCCCGGTTTGCGCGTGACGGGTCTGTCCGCGGGTCGCAGCGCGCTCGCCATCGTCACAGGGGACGGAGACGCGCGCGTCGTGAGCAAAAACGAGAGGGACGACGGGACGAGAGTCGGAGGGAACAACAGTGAGCATCGGTGTTGTGTTTTCTTCTCTCTCATTTCTTACAAACATGTCTCTGTGTGCGCTATAACCTGCTGTGTTGTGTCAGAATGCAGAGAGAAGATTCAGGCTGTGTGTTGTGGTGGTGGTGGTGATGATTATGATGATGATGATGGTGATGACGTGTTCACGCTGCTGTCTGAGAGTGGAAAAGTTCTCTACCTGGACACAACTCGCCCTAACGTTTTTAGGTAAGGAAGAACCAAATGTCCTGTATTCACATTGGTGTCAGCTCTGATTATTGAGCTCTGCTCTTTCCTGTTTTCTTTTTTTCTCTCAGGCCTCTGAAAGGTTTGCGTAACATAGCCGTCTCTCAGGTTGCTTGTGGGAACCAGCATTCAGTGGCCCTCACCAAAGGTACCGTATAAACTTAATCCAGACTTAATACGGAAAGTGCTAAAATATTCCTATACGTCGGAGTTACAGGCAATACAATGAATTCAGTCCATTTCAACCAGGTAGCAACCTCCAGTTCTGAAAAGTGAAGCCAACTGCTGAAGTGCCATAAACTTGCATTCTCTCTGCTGGCCACCAGGGGGCGACTCCTCTCTGGTTGTATAGAAGTCTATGAGAAAATGGTCCTACTTCTCTCTTGATGTATTATCTCAGTAAACATTGTAAACATGAGTTTATGGTCTCAATCTCTAGTTTCAAGTCTTCTTCAATCCAGCATGATGTTCATTTAGTACATTATGGTCCATTTAGAGTCCAACAGACCAGAAAGCAGGGGATGCTTTAGGGGGGGGCGGGGCTTACCTGCTGATTGACAGGTCGCTACCACACTACCAATGCTAGTTAGCTACTAATACGACTTTAACACTTAGCTGTCAAGTTGGACTTTATTCATGAAGCTCACACCAGAATCCACATGAATGCAGATCCAATAAGCGTGCTGTTCATCAGATCCACCTGTTGGTCCTTCACAGTCCAAATATGGTTACTTCCTTCACTGGTTGCAAAGATGGCAACAGCACTTTTTGTGTGTTGACTGGGTGGTAAAAAAAGACGGGACAGAAAAAGTTGACTCAAAGTCCAATAGTTGCTGAAAGTACAAGATAACAATAATTATAATAATAAACTATTTATAAAATCTATTTATAAAGCGGTTCAAAATTATTCCAAAGTTATTTGCAAAATTTGTGTTTTTTCTCCACAGATGGTCAGGTGTACACATGGGGCCAGGCCTCCAGGGGTTCCCCCCAACACCTCCGATCTCTGTCGGCGGTCCCCCTGGTCCAGATCGCCGCCGGGGGAGGGCAGAGCTTCGCCCTCTCCGTCTCCGGAGCTGTGTTCGGCTGGGGCAGAAACCACCGTGGGCAGCTCGGCCTCGGGGACACAACAGGTTAAACAAAAAAAACACATATTAAAATATATGCTACTTCTGACATGTAAACCTGAATGTCAATTTTATTTTGTACAGACAGACTTGCACCAACTCTTGTTCATTGTCTCAACATGAAGAAAACGATTCACATTTCCTGTGGGATGGATCACACCGCCATTGTGACAAAGGTGAGTTTAACACTCTTGCAGTGAAACCTGATCCGCTCCGGTGGTTTAACGGTACACCGGCGTATTTAGAAATCTCTACGGTGTGACTTTCAACACCGGCATAAATCCAGACGCTGCTCTTTCTATGACGCTGTATTGATGTGATGTGTTGAGGTGAACAGTGATGTAGTGATAGAGACTCAGTTTTGCCATAATTTGTTGCCTTAAAAAGCTGATAGTTTATAGTTGGATTGTCAGTTTTGTGTAGTTTTGCTTTTGATAGAAACCCCCCCTCAAATTGACGTTGGAAGTTTTATATCAATCCTGTTTGGATGTGTTGTGTTGTTAATGTATTTTATTTCATTTTCTGTTGGCTTTGCTGAAGTTTATTGCCGCCTTTTGATCAGGTTACGGGCGTGAGTGCAGCAACTGATCAGCTGATATTCCTTCTAAATACTCTCTCTAATTCTGATCAGATGACGCTGATGACGGGATGTATCTGTCTGCCAAATTCAACAGGAATTGTTGGATTAACCAGAGCAATTGTGTGTCAGCTAAACCAAAAATCCCAAACATTTCATTATCAGTCAATCAAATATACGTTTTTTAATATATTTAATGTACACCGACACTGAAAATCAGATGGGAGCAGGGGCAAGATTTCAAAAAGTTTATTAACAAATGCTTTTTGTGAGAAAATGATATCATGTACTAACTTCTTGGATCACCACAGATGTGCTTATAAGTAACAACAAACAAAAGTGGCGCTATAAACTCTGGTTGTCTGGTTGCTTCCTCAGAACGGTGCAGTGTTTACGTTCGGCTCCGGTCAATATGGACAGCTCGGACACAACTCGTTCAGTGATGAACTGCGACCTCGGCTCGTCGCGGAGCTCTGGGGGGCAAAGGTCACAGAGGTCGCGTGTGGACGGTATGGTACAATTATCAGCTTTTTTGAAGTGCGGTTGCATGCAGAAAGCATCTCCGTTGACATTAAAATAGTGTTTGTGTTACATTGCTTTCTCAATCAGACATCACACGTTAGTGTTGACGGACTCAAGGAGGGTCTACTCCTTTGGGCGTGGGGAGCAGGGGCAGCTGGGACGCCGGCAGGAGGGTCACCCGTCCGTGCCGCTGCCTGTGCAGCTTCCACCAGGTAACTCACATTACTAAACCGAATTGATTCTAGCCAAAAAAGGTCAGATATTGCTGCTTTGTACATGTTGTGATGTCCCAGATACACCGGGAAACCAAACAACGTCCTATCTGGGTTCAGAGAAAGACACACGTTGGCTGGTTTACTAAAGCTGTATGATCCCAAAATTTGCAATTTTGTCGTGATTTAATTGCAGCAAACAGATAAAAAAAGGATGCCTAAATAACTACATAATGACGATGTTCTGTAAAAACTCAGAAGTCATGCTTTGTTAGGTCTGTCTGCAAGACCACAAGCCAACAACTTTTAAAATGCTTGTTTTCTGAATGGAGTCTGGTTGATGGGTGCTAGGTTACGCTAACATTGTAGCTGCTCCATCAACACTCCAAATAAGGTCATCTAGACATAAATACAGCAGAGACCTTGTTGTTTGGACCACAGACTTCCTCCACATAGTCTGGTCTGGTCTCTGGACTAATGTGAGCTACTATCTAGACCTCTGGGGGACCACAGACAGTCTCTGGTTCCTCCACATAGTCTGGTCTGGTCTCTGGACTCATGTGAGCTACTATCTAGACCTCTGGGGGACCACAGACAGTCTCTGGTTCCTCCACATAGTCTGGTCTGGTCTCTGGACTAATGTGAGCTACTATCTAGACCTCTGGGGGACCACAGACCACTACAATAGGTTTTGCCTCCTGTTCTGATTCAGCAATGACAGGAGGAGTATCTCAACACTGATAGGCTTTCGCATCAAAATATTTTAAACAGCTGCCCATCGTGAATTTGCGTCAATTCGCATCTTTGCATTGATTTTCTTTGTAATAGCGCCGCACAAAAAAGTAATTTTGCCTTTGCTCTGAATGCACTTTTACACTATGAGACTAACAAGGAATTGCTTGAGGTGGTCAAAGACGTAGGTGTGGCATATTTAAAATGGCTCGGTTTCCATGGCAAACAGCCAACGTATTTCTGTTATTATTCTAGACGCACCTGACGATCTCAATATTAGAAACATCTACGCTGGAAGAAACTGTTCATTTGCAACGTGCACGTCTGTCCAGGTAACAACACAAATGCACAGAAATACACACAATACAGGCCACATTTGTGGGGGGGTTACCCCAATCATCAAGACCAAACCCTTTGTCGTTCCTGTCACAGGATGTTCACGAGGAGCCAAACAACGACTCTATCAATGATATGATTGACCGATGGCTCTCTAAATGTGATTCAAAACCATGGAAGAAGATCAAAGGGTGAGTATAACGCTGCAGCAGGTATTCTATCATAACTGGTTTTGTTGAATATCACCAATCTCCTTTAACGCGGACTCGCCACCACACAGGGAAATCCGCAGGACGTTTTCCTCTGCATCCCGTATGAATCGGATGCTCCTTGACCGAAGGTAAACGCCGTCTGTGCACTCGTTTTCACTCCTTCGTCTGTCGCGCATCACGTCACATTTTCAAAATTGTGTCTCCGCAGCAAAGACAGACATTTCCAGACCTCCTCAAAGTACTCCGGCTTGGACTTGTCACTTGCACAAACTGCTTTCGAGAAACTGGCGAAGAAGGAGAACGTTTTGACAGAGGTATGAAAACTGAAATGTGGTCGATGAATAGATTACTTTCAAAACCTTTAAGCAATGCTCCTTGTGGGTTTTACGTTGTTCTTGACAGGTTGAGGCTGCTGTCCTGCACTTGCTTCCTTCCCTCGGCGAAAAGCCGGCGGGAGTGGAGGGGTTGAGGATCTACCTTCTCCTCAACGAGCTCCTGCATGTGATCCAGAGCCCCAAGCTGGCAGAGGCGGTCGCCGCAGCCGTCCAAAGACTCCCTGCTGAAAGCCTCCAGGTCGTAGGTACTGATGTGCTTCATTTAACGTTAATTTAGCCGCAGCATGAAGCTAGACAGGCATTCTAGGTAGTCTCCGCCAAATCAGGTAAATTAGCTGTGAAGCGAAGTTGTCAGCTGTGTGTCTGCCTGCTAGAATCTGTCAGGGTTTCCACTGATGTACTATAGTTAGCGAGTGTGTGACGGTGAGTATGAAGTGAGCAGTGACATTACAGCATGAATGTAGCAGAATGCAGAATTTTTTTAATTTGTTAATAAATGCTACAACTAGACATGAGCTAATTTCCTGTGCCTCGTTTTCAGCCAGCTGATAATTAAAGTGAGCCTCGAAGTTAGCAACAACTCTGGCCGCTCCGGCTCAGGAACACTTAAGGTGGACTGAGCTTTTAAGGTGGACCAGCGCTATTTTTACTTTTAACTGACGGTTAAATGGTTAATTAATAATATTCCAAATTCTGCTCTGTTTGCATCAGGAAAACACAAAGTTTGATGTTAAAATGTCAACGACAGCATTGAGCAATTTTTTATTTGTCAGAAAGTGTGGAACATCTGATGAAAATAAAAGTTATTGTTAGAACTGTAGTGGTATTATTAAGTACTTGATAAGTACTGAAATGTAAATACTTGTACTTGGTCTGAAAAAAGTGGTATCGGTGTGTTCCTAGTGTTTACATCAAAGATAGAAGTCTATTTGTTTAAGCAGTTATGAAATAGAAATGGTAAAAGGTTAAAGGTGGACACAAATGTTTAATGTCGTCTTCCTCAGTGGACTGGTGGTCCTTGCTGCCGTCCTCCACCAGGGTCAAACATGTAAAGGTCTGGAGGCAGGCCCTCTCCACCATCCTGTCCTTGGATCTGGTTCCTCGCAGCTCTGGAGTCAGAAACCTGCTGCTGGTCCTCCAGCACATGTACAACGTCAGTATCGGCGGCCTTGCTTGTGATCTTTCCTCTGTTTCCCCCACCGGTCTTCTCTCCTGAATTAACTCCTACCTAAATGTACCTGTTTTTAAAGGCCAACGACAGGATCCCAAGACGTCGGAAGATCTCAGAAAAAACCTTCTGTTTGGAGATGAGCCAAACATTTCTTCAGGAGGATCTACAGATTTGGCGTTCAGTGTCAAAAATCCAGGTACAAAATGAATGTCTCTCGTTGTTTCATATAGTGTCTCTTCATGTAAAAAAGACCGATTTTGACGTCTGTGGTCTTTAAGTTGACATTTTTGTGAGTTAATGACTTACTTGCTGTCTTCAGGATACGGACACTCAGCCACTTGTCCTTTGTAACTTCCCGTTTGTGATGGATCTGAAATCGAAGAAAATGGTTTTCGACATCAACGCTTCATGCACTCAGGTAACCTGAGCCTCATGTGACCTAAACTATCCAAACAATATATCAGTGTTAAGATTCTCCTCGTGACTTGGTGGAGACCAAAACAGAGCTCAAAGTAGAATGAAATGTGCCTTTACATTCACCAGTCGGATAGAAACGGGACTCCAAATGAATGTTAACGTTGCTCTGTGTCTGCTGAGTTCGTAAATGGGCAACTTAAGGCATTTTTACACAGCAATCTCACCATAATCATGGCAAGAAGACCTCTCAGTATGCATAGTGTATTAAATAAGCGCCGGGAATATGATTAGACCTAGCATACCAAAACAACAATGTCAGGTGAAGCGAGGGTTGAGTTTCTTTTGCTTGTCGTGCACATTACCACGACTTTTCAAGTTGCCATGCATCATAATGTGAAAGGTCTTCTTCTCAGCTCTTTAAATTGCCCTGGTGGCGGGTCGTTCACATAACATGTCTTCAAAACGTAACCTTCTGTTCCGGCTTCCTGGCTCTCCCCGTTCACACTGAGGTGGTCTCTCCTGGTCTCTTCTGGTTTCTTCTCTGTGACAAGGAACCACTCTGACACCCCCAATCTGTCTCTGGACCTTTTACACCAACAATGTTGTGAAAAATAGAACGATAATCTTGCAACGAAAATGCAGCGTGAAAAAGGCTTTTTGAAGATATATTTCTATAAATTGTATTTTTAATTGTATTATAGATGGAACACCAGGGATACACGAATTGGCTTTTCGGATGGGTTCGCAATACCGATGATTTTTTTCAACTGAAGCTGAAGCGATTGTCACTTTTGGAAGGCACCTTCACACAACTGGCTGCAGCTCATCACAGCACGTTCAAGAAGCCACTTATGGTAAATAGACAAGTTATTTTGTATCTCATCTCATTGTATCCTGTAAGTATTGTCTTGCTTGTTTAATCTAAGCCTAAGTCTACCTAACAGGAAATCTTTTTGCCTCTCAGGTATATTTCGACGACGACCCAAAGCACACGCAGGTCTACAGAAAAGACCTTTTTCACCACTTTTTTCGTGAATTAGTGTCGACTAAATCCGGCATGTTCATGTTCAACGACTCCAAAACGCTGGCGTGGTTCCCCTCCACGGTAAGACCCTAAATCCTGTCGCAGGAACTGTTGACCATGAAACCGTAGACCCAGGGTTCACTTTATTTCGTGAATTTCCCTGCTGAAGGTGACGAGCAACAATGGTACCAGTCAACATACATTTTCATTGTTTCTACTTTTATCAATTCAGGTATCGGACAAGGACAAGACAAGCTTCTTCCTGTTTGGGTTCCTGTGCGGACTGGCCTTGTACAACCAGAGTATCATACACTTACCATTCCCATTGGCTCTGTTCAAGAAGCTGCTCGGTGTGCAGCCGACGCTGGAGGATATGACGGAGTTCAGCCCGGACGTTGGAAAGTCAGTATTCATTTTTATAATTTTGTTCTGCATTCTTGTTGTTTTAGAGTTAACATTTCTTGTAATAAAACTGCTTTTTTTCCCTCTCAGGAGTCTGCAGTACGTCTTGGACTATGACGAGGATGACCTTGAAGACCTGGACATGTGTTTTTCGGTTGGTGTTTAAGGATTTCCTTTTATGAGTCTCGTTTCAAGTCTGGTCTCCTACATAATTATGTTCCTGCGATCTCACTTGTGTTTCCAGGGAAGCATATTTTCCCAGACCTCGTCCCGGCTGAACTTCTGTCGACTCGTTTGAAACAAATTTCTGATACGCCAAGAGTAGACGAAATCCACAACCAAATATGTTTCCCTTGAAATGTGATTCCCAATGTAGTTTCGCTGCATGGGAACATAATGTAAAATGAGAGACCAGGTTGCAGTATTCCGAAGATTTTCCTCTAACCTCCACTCTTTTCTGTGATTGATTAACAGATAAACTGGGATGGCACAGAAGTTGATCTTGATCCCCAAAATCCTGGGAAGCCAGTGACGGGACAAAATAAGTAAGACCTTTAAATATTTAAATCTTAAATTGGTTATGAGACCCTCAACCTGCAAGCAATCATTTAGGGCAACCAACCTGATCAGGAGAGCTGACATTAGGATATAATTGTGTATCATCTGCATAGAAATGAAAAGATATCTTATGTCGACTAATAATGTGACCAAGGGGAGGCAAGTATGTGAGAAAATATGATGCCCAGAATCGATCCTTGAGGTATACCACAAGTAAGTTTTGTAGACAAGCGTATGAAGCTTCATGAAACTTTAATCTGCCGAACAGGAAGGAGTTTGTGGAAGCCTACGTGAATCACGCCTTCAACACATCAGTGGAGGGTGTGTTTCAGGCGTTCAAGCGAGGCTTCTTCCAGGTGTGCGACCAGGATCTGGTGGAGTTGTTTCGGCCGGGGGAGCTGCAGCGAGTGCTGGTAGGCCAGGATGTCTACGACTGGGCAAAACTGAAACAGGTACACCAAATTCCTCTTGTTTACTCTGCAGCTGATTTACGCCACATGCTTGATTTTGCCATCTCAAACAATGTAACAATCTTTTTTTTGTGACTTCAATAAGAACACAGAGTGGGATCTTCGTTTTTCCTCCTCCACCATGCAAATGTTTTGGGAGGTTTTTGATGAGCTGACTGAAGACCAGAGGAAAGATTTCCTGTGTAAGTATTGTACCAAATGTTAAAGGTGCTCAATACAAAATTCAAGGGATCTTTTTCTGCGGTGATCGCAACATTTACAGTATAGTAACTTCCGAGGCAGCAACCGATTCTGAAAAGTGAAGCCCAGGCTAAAGTGCCTTAAACTGTCATTCTCCCTGCTGGCCACCAGGGGGCGACTCCTCTCTGGTTGTATAGAAGTCTATGAGAAAATGGTCCTACTTCTCTCTGCTGGCCACCAGGGGGCGACTCCTCTCTGGTTGTATAGAAGTCTATGAGAAAATGGTCCTACTTCTCTCTGCCGGCCACCAGGGGGCGACTCCTCTCTGGTTATATAGAAGTCTATGAGAAAATGGTCCTACTTCTCTCTGCTGGCCACCAGGCGGCGACTCCTCTCTGGTTGTATAGAAGTCTATGAGAAAATGGTCCTACTTCTCTCTGCTGGCCACCAGGGGGCGACTCCTCTCTGCTTGTATAGAAGTCTATGAGAAAATGGTCCTACTTCTCTCTGCTGGCCACCAGGGGGCGACTCCTCTCTGGTTGTATAGAAGTCTATGAGAAAATTGTCCTACTTCTCTCTGCTGGCCACCAGGGGGCGACTCCTCTCTGGTTGTATAGAAGTCTATGAGAAAATGGTCCTACTTCTCTCTGCTGGCCACCAGGGGGCGACTCCTCTCTGGTTGTATAGAAGTCTATGAGAAAATGGTCCTACTTCTCTCTTGATGTATTATCTCAGTAAACATTGTAAACATGAGTTTATGGTCTCAATCTCTAGTTTCAAGTCTTCTTCAATCCAGCATGATGTTCATTTAGTACATTATGGTCCATTTAGAGTCCACCAGACCAGAAAGCAGGGGATGCTTTAGGGGGCAGGGCTTACCTACTGATTGACAGGTCTCTATTCGCTACCAATGCTAGTTAGCTACTAAGATGACTGTAACACTTAACTGTAAGGTTGAACCTTGAACTATGAAACTAACTTTGTTAGCAGCTTCACACCAGAATCCACATGGATCCAGATCCAGTAAGGTTGCTGCTCAAAGTAACTCACTCTGGTGTTCTCCAGGGTTCCTGACCGGTTTTCGTAGGGCTCCTGTCCTCGGCATGGACCAGGTCCAGATGAAGGTTCGCATTATGCAACGCCAGAGTGGTCAGTGCTATGATCAGCACTTCCCCGAGTCCCTGACGTGTCACTCCATCTTGTACCTGCCTCAGTACTCGTCCAAGAAGATCATGCGTGATAGGCTGACGGAGGCGCTGACCACAGAGATGGGGTTCTTGATGTGACGAGCGTGGACTCTATCTGTCGGGCCACATTTTTATTTTAGGATCATCTTTCCTGTTCTTCCTCGCGATGAAATCTAAATGTATGTACTGAATGCACGTCATGACGTTGTATCGAGAGTATCCTTCAGACCTGGGTGACCAAACAGCAGCCATTCCTTCTTTGCAGCACTAAAAGGCACTTTGTCATTTATTTATTTTTAAACATGGTCTCATTTAATAATTTAAACTATTGATGTTTATTTATTAGCTATATGTTTGAAATCTTAATATTTACTAATCTCATGCTTTAATACATTTTTTTGAGGATCATGTTCTGGGGATTATGTGTCAGAGATGGGTTCGTTAAATTGTGCGGTAATTTGAGTTTGTGGTTCTGTTTAATTGCATTATGTAGTGAGAGGAGTAAATGGTATCACAGTACAAGTACAGACGTTCTCTACTTCAGTAGAACTACTTGTGGTCAAAAAGACACAAAGTAGAAGTACTCAAGTACAAGTGGAAAAGTACAGGCTCAGAAATGTACTCAAAGTATAAAGTGAAACATATCACTATAAAGGACATTTTTACTGGCAGTTATTTTTTGCAAGGCTAAATGAAGCTTGATGAAATCAATAATTCCCCTTGAATGCATTAAAGCTAAAGTAACAAGGCTGTTTTGAAAATGCGAGGAGTAGAAAGTCCAGATATTTGTTTTAAAATGTAGGAAGTAAAGTACAAATACCTGAAAATGTTTCTAAGTACAGTAACAAAGTATTTGTACTGTGGTTTTATTGTTTCATCCCAACTGACTTGTAGATTTAGTTTTTTTATGTTTAAATAAATAAATAAAATAAATGACATCAGAAACTCATGAGCACTGAGCTTTCTCTGCAGATTTCATGTTGGATAATACCAGTTTTTACATAGATTTTACCATCAGGTGGCGCCAAACCCAAAATAAATAAATATTCATACAAGACAAAAAATAATAATAAATGGTAGATAGTTCAGGGTTTGGGCCTTTTTCTATCCATAAATCAGCGTTTGGTTTGGAGCCATGAGAGGAGGAGGTGGTGGGAGGAGTCAAGTGACAGTATGGCACCAGGGCCTTTTAATTATCATTGTGATTTATTAGGAAATAAATGAAGACATGATAAAATACAGGAAATCAATTAAAATAGAACAAAATACAGGAAATACATTAAATTTGAATCAAATGCAAATAAATTAAAATTTAATGAAATATATTAAAATATCAACAGAACTGGATAAAGCCATTAGAGCTGAGTCAGGTGTGTATATGAGAGAAACGAAAGAAAGAGAGAAAAAAGCACCACTAGATGGCCTCATTATTCTGCAGGCTGACTGGAAGAAACAAAGAGCAGCTGGGATGAGATCATCCAGTAGACTGTAATATATATATATATATATATAGGTTACAGAATATATATATATATATATATATATATATATATATATTCTGTAACCTATAGATAAAAATAAAAATTGCCTTTTAAATGCAGCCAGTTCAAGAATGTGGATTGGTCAGTATGACAATTTACTACATTTATGATGGGGTCATAGGTAGATAGATAGATAGATAGATAGATAGATAGATAGATAGATAGATAGATAGATAGATAGATAGATAGATAGATAGGTAGATAGATAGATAGATAGATAGATAGATAGATAGATAGATAGATAGATAGATAGATAGATAGATAGATAGATAGATAGATCTTTAAAATACACAAGCTAAAATATTAGTATACCAGACTAGACAACTCCAGTATAAACTATAGAACTAGTATACTCATGTCGATATTTTGATTTTTTAATGAGTAATTGTGATAAACTTGGATAATATCCTTTAAAAATACCTTGGGAGAGATCGTGTTATGAATAGAAACATGTTTTCCGTCCGTTGAGTCTTCCGTGTGAATGAATAACACGTAATTATAATGGGAGGAATAGCTCTTATTATCCCCGCTAATGAGCACACAGAGAAAAGGTCAGTTACATAAGTTGTTGGACTTCCATTCACTCGTTCGCTCTCTCCGCTGCGCGCGAGCACGACGAGGCTGCGCCGCGGGAGCGAGTCGGAATGCATTGACGTCAGAAGGAAGCGGGACACACGCGCGCGCGCGCTCACACAGCTGCGGAGAGAGAGCGAGAGCGAGGGAGAGAGACTCTGGGAAGGAGCACTCGAGGCGGGCGGTCATGAGAAAAGTATGTGTGCTCATGTCCCGCGAACATGGAGTGTTATGAAAGAGCGCGAGGAGGCGCCGCCGCCGCCGCTGTCTGCGTCTGAGTTCACCGCGGCGACGGGAAGAAGCGCCGCTGCGGGATATTTGCCCCCACGATGGTAAGTTGGGTACCGGGGGGTCTCTGTCTCTGTCTCTGTCTCTGTCTCTGTCTCTGTCTCTCTGTCTGTCTCTCTGTCTCTCTGTCTCTGTCGGTCTCTCCTGTGTTTTCGTAGCTGCCGTTGTGTTCCCGCGTCCCCGCGAAGGTTTGCTAGTTCGCGGTTGTATTGTTTTTTTTTTTGAGCTGCGTATGTGAGTCTGACTCCGGGTGCCGGGGCGGTGAAACCGTAGAACCGTCTTGAGGACGGCCTCTGGACGCTCGCGCCCCCCAGCGGAGGTGGCGCGTGAGTCGGCTTTAACCCGCTGTGTTGTCTCGCGGGAGTAAATGAACGGCGGGACAGTGATGAAGTAGACAGGGGTGCTTGTCTTCATGATGATGGAGATGGAGATGAACTTGTTGCCCCCCCCCCCCCCCCCTCCCGTAGGGGAGAGAGGGGGGTGTCTAATGATGACATCATCGGGTCCAATGCCACCTTTTGACCCCTCTTAGCAGAACTAATGACACACACGCATTATGGTTTCCTGTTACACTATTGATCCAGCGTGCCGATTGTGCCTGATGGGTGTTATTTGAGACGGAGCCGAACACAATATCCACTTCAGTATCAGCAGAGGATGAAATAAATAATTGACCCTCCGCTGAGAGTCTTATCTCCTGATACATCTTATATACATGACTATGATAAACACACACACATATTTCTCTCTGCATTATTTGAAGGATGTGACGTATCATTGTGGTCCAGTGTACGTTTTTTTGTCTAATTGTGTGTTTTGTCTAATTGTGTGTTGCCAGGCAACCCCCCATCAGTGAGGACCTGAGCCGCCCTGCACCCCCTCCTCCCTCTGCCCCCGACACCTCGACACAACTATTCTCCCGTTTCCCTTGTCGTCCCTCCCTCCATCCTCCCCAAGCCCCGAGGTTCGGTCCCCTCTGAATCCCCTCCTTGTTCCAAACATGGAAGAGGCGACCTCGGCCGACCCCGGCAGACGCCTCGACCCCGGCGACGGACGCCTCGACCCCGGCGGACGCTGCGACCTCAGCGGACTGTACCACCTGGGTCGGACGTTGGGCAGGGGCCACTTTGCTGTGGTCAAACTGGCTCGTCACGTCATCACCAGGCAACTGGTAGCCGTCAAGATGATCGACAAGACGAAACTTGACGTCATGGCAACGAGCCACCTCTTACAGGAAGTGAGGTAAACAATAGAAGTTAAGAAGTTTAGAAAAAAGGTTAAAAATAGAGTCTGAATGATAAGGGATGATTTGGATATAACTTATTCTATTCTTGAGAAGTTTAAAAAAAGGTTAAAAATAGGACCGATAAGGGACTATCATGTGATATTGATGTATGTATACGTGTTCGTATGTGTATCAGTTTATATGTAAATATATACACACATAATTATTAGCATAGTGTCTTCTTTTATGGGTCTTCTAAAAACTTTCTTTTATCAGAAAACATATCCTGATTTTATCTGACATGTTTTATTATTTAACTCTTTTCATTCACATATTTTATCATTCGACTATTATTTTCTCCCTGCTGGACAAACTGTGTTATGACACCATTTCTGAATTCAAAAGATTACAGCTTTTATATCTGAGATTGGATAATATTGGTGGATTGACCAATAAAATCTGTTTTCAGGTGCATGAGGCTGGTGCAGCACCCCAAC
The DNA here is from genome assembly GCF_963514095.1 of Eutrigla gurnardus. Classification (NCBI taxonomy): domain Eukaryota; kingdom Metazoa; phylum Chordata; class Actinopteri; order Perciformes; family Triglidae; genus Eutrigla; species Eutrigla gurnardus. The sequence goes on along the minus strand of NC_139923.1, from coordinate 28,460,100 downwards.
GTAGTTCGCCTCCACGAGGTCATCGACACGCCCACCACCCTCTACCTGGTCATGGAGCTGGCCGAGGGCGGCGACCTCTACGACTACATCCTCCGCCACGAGGGCGGCGTGGCCGAGGCCACCGCCAAGCGCCACTTCGCCCAGATCGTGCGCGCCGTGTCCTACTGCCACCAGCTCCACGTGGTCCACCGGGACCTGAAGCCTGAGAACGTGGTGTTCTTTCCCCAGCAGGGGGCGGTGAAGCTGACGGACTTTGGGTTCAGCAACTTATTCCAACCCGGGACGATGTTGGCAACCAGCTGTGGGTCTCTGGCGTACTCCGCTCCCGAGATCCTGCTGGGAGAAGAGTACGACGCGCCGGCCGTCGGTAAGAAACTTCTCTTAATAAGCAACACACTTTTATTTACGCTATGAAGAAAATGCGTTGAATGTGTTTTTGACGGTTTTATTTAAAGATGCTGAAGTGCCTTAAACTTGCATTCTCTCTGCTGGCCATCAGGGGGCGACTCACAAACTCTAGAAACTATATAATTGTATTGAATCTTTATCATATTATATATTCGTAATAATGTAATTGATAACGAGCTCTGAAAGCAGAAGACAAGCAGACATTCAAGTGTACAACTGTTTAATTCATCTAAAAACAGGAGTTGGGAAAACCTACACGTACGTTAAAAAACAAAAACAAGTTGCTTTTCTTCGTGGCTAAGGTTAGCATACTTAGCTCGCGGTCGCGGTACATTGTATGTCTTCTTGGTTTGTCCTTGATGGGCTTCCGTAGGGCTGAGTCCGCTGATCCACCAATCAGTCATCCAACTTCTCCGTGGGCAGATCTTTATCTCCCGATCCCCAGGGGTTGTACCCCCGCTGACTCCAGCTGTCCAGAACCTGTTCCTTGGTGGAATCTTATTGTCTTTGTTTCCACTTCCTGGAAAAAAGGCATGTGACCTCGTCCCGGCCGGCGAGTTGTTGGGTGTTCTCCTGCCTCCCAGAGTCACTTCCTGTAAAACAAACGAGCTTCGGTTATGTAACGTTTCACAACTTTATTTCTTAAAATCAGGTTCTGTCCTCGTTCCTTTCAGTGTCTTTATTATTATTATTATTATTATTATTATTATTATTATCAATAATATATAATTATTATATAATAATAATATATAAAATGTTTATTAATAATAATACTAGTGGTTTTATATAAATTATTATTACATTTATTTGATATGTATAAAATAATATATGAAATAATTATTCATATTTATAATGATAATAGTTATTCTATATAATTATTATTATGGGTGTGACGGTGCACAAAATCCATTTTTGTGAGACAACCCGAGTGACCAGCTCACACTGGCGAAAGAAAAACTTTGGATTGGAGCAATAAATCAGAATTGAGCAGTGTGAACGTAGCCTAATTGTGTCTGTTTGGATTAGCCTGTGTGTGTGTGTGTGTGTGTGTGTGTGTGTGTGTGTGTGTGTGTGTGTGTGTGTGAAATGTAAAATGTCCGTAATGGATTAGTGTGTGTATCTGGGTCAGTCCAAGCAAGCCAGCACGTTCTGCAGGGGAACCAAACGCTGCAGCTCACCACTGGTCCCTCACACTGCCAAGCAAGCATTTCTGTGTGTGTGTGTGTGTGTGTGTGTGTGTGTGTGTGTGTGTGTGTGTGTGTGTGTGTGTGTGTGTGTGTGCGTGCGTGTGCGTGTGCGTGTGTGTGTGTGACAAACAGCATAAAGAGAACGTCCCATGCATCCCGTTCATCCATAGTAGAAAGGTGCTGCAGGGATGTGTGAGCCGTTAGAGGGGAGGCCTGCTCTCTGATTGGTTGTAGGGTTTGAAGGGAAACTGTGGGATTTGATCCCTTGTCGACTTCACAGAGGTTAGTGGTCTAAGTGGGGCCGCTAAGCCGGACGTGGATGGAAGTGTTTGGGTCGTGTTTAGCCCAAGTGTAAGTTGCAGATCGTTATTAAAAAAGACAAAACAGTTTGAGGTGATAATCAAAAATATCGAGTAATTTGCAAAGAGCTGTCTGAGTCGCCATCATGGAAGAGAAAGAAATGGATTATCGCAGTTATTTTGGGCGGGATATTCCTAATGTGACATTTTCATATTGTAGTCCCGTCTGTGATGCAATAAAAATATTGTTTCTTTAGAAAAAACAATCAATTTAATCATCATAATCAGCCACGTCTCGGTGGAGTGAAGAAACTCCTCACATGTTGCGTTACTTCCTCTTTTTTATTTGTCTCATGTTATTTCCTGTTTCCATTTCAGTCCGTTTGTGTGCGTTGTTGTTATTATTATTATTCTCATTATATCCTCCGAGACTTCTTTCTGTTTCACCGCGGCTCAAGTTTCCGTTCTGTTTTGTGGATGCCAGGGTTACATCATCGCTTTATTAGAAATGCACACACACACACACACACACACACTCACACACACACACACTGCTAAATATACGTGTAGGCCGCTGTGTGATAACGCTGAGCTGCACAGAGGAAGAGATGTACTTTGGTGATCTCAGCTTAGTAAGGTGACTCATAAACCTCCACGCAGATTATTCTGTGTCTTTAATATTTCTGGCAGCTGGAAGTGTATGCAGTGTGTGTGTGTGTGTGTGTGTGTGTGTGTGTGTGTGTGTGTGTGTGTGTGTGTGTGTGTGTGTGTGTTTGTTGTTGTGTGTGTGTGTGTGTGTCTTTGTGTGTGTGTGTGTGTTTGATGACAGTCATGTGACGAGAGGAGAGACACACCGGGGTCAATTTGTTCCGTCGCCTTTGGCAAACAAACAGCCTACAGTTGGATGATATTAAAACACTGCCCATGATAAATGTTTGCCTTTTTTATTTCATAATTAGCACTATAGATTCGGATTGTAACTTCAGGAATGAGTAGTTTGCATGTGTGTGAATGTGCTCTGCCTGCAGCGACCTAAACGTGAGTTATGACGGCGAAGAGGAAGTGAGGGAGGAAGTTCTGCATTCAGCAGATACGGTGAAGCCTGCCTGACTTCATTGAATCCGCTGTGAAGTGGAAATAAAGCGTTGGATGTGTGTTTGACGTGTGGTTAGAATTCTGAAGTGCCTTAAACTGTCATTCTCTCTATACATATGAACTACAAACTACAGCTGGAAGGTGCTGGTAAAGCATGGAAATGCACCTGGAGTGCTTGAAAAGTGCTTGAATTTGACTTGAGAAGGTGTAGGAACCCTGTGATCTGTTACGTGAGAGGGTTTTTGTGCCGTCGGCAGACGGTGAGGGTGTGATATTCCTCAGCGAGCTGAGAGAAGGCACGGCGTCTCCTCCCCGTTACATAACGCTCGCGGGGCGGCGGCGGGGCGGCGTGCACACGAGTGTACTGAGGGCCCTTGTTTGGACCATCATGGGTGTGATGCGGGACAATGGCTGATGGTTGTGACGGATGAGGGTGTGACACAACCACAGTGTTTGGGTTTTTATGATCTCTCTAATGTGGTTATTAGAATGAAGAAGTGAATAAGAAAAGGCAGCTGTGACATCATCAGGCCTTCTTTCTGTAAAGACGATCCCTGCAACGATTATCTTCTGCCTCTAAACGTGTTATTTTAAATTCAACTAATTGGCAAGTTGATGGCACAGGCAGTGGTGCTGCTCATCTTATTTAATTCAATTCAATTAGGAAAAACAACTTAATTTGTCCCCCGGGGGGGCAATTAAGGGCACAAAGCGGAGGCAAGCGACAAAAACTGTACTGATAATATGAAACAAAACAAGGAAGATATATTTATATTATTTATTAAAAATGTTTTACCCTGATATATTTAGGTATTAGAATAGAGTAGAGCAGAGATACGGTGATAATATAAGGTGCATTATGCCAGTGAATGATCACTTAAATATACAAAGTGCTATATAATAGCTTACGGTGCATGTTCATAGTGGTTCATAGTGAGGTATGTGTCCATCATGAGGTAGCAGAATGCTAGTAATACTGTTTAGATGTGTGTGTTTGTGTATATTCTCAGAAGAGATGATGATATGAGGGATTTTTGCCGTGAGAAACTCAAAGAGAGACAGAAGGAAAGAAAAAAGAAATGAGGGAAAAACCAGAATAGACACACAACACCACAACAAGCCCTCTGTTTGGTGTGTGTGTGTGTGTGTGTTAGTGTGTGTGTGTGTGTTCCACTGTCCTCTTCGCGCATCCGCATGAGGATGAGGGAGGGAGGGGGAGGAAGGAAGGAAAAGGGAGGAGATGGGGAAAGAACACACTGTCAGCACTGTTGGTGTGTGTGTGAGTGTGTGTGTGTGTGTGTGTGTGTGTGTGTGTGTGTGTGTGTGTGTGTGTGTGTGTGTGTGTGTGTGTCTGAAGCTTCACACTTTTTCGACACATAAAACCCATTCGTCATTCAGCTCATGCACTTCCCTCTTATGTAGTCTCACTTCCTTGAGGGGACAACTTGTCGTAACCTTGTGTACCACTGTGCCGCCCTGTGGTATACCCTGACCTCTGACCTCTCTGTCCAAGATATGGAGGAGGCGAGAGAAGAAACAGAGCCGATAAATAATGCCTTTTTTAAGGAGAATCCATCAAGTCAGTCTTCGAGTAATGTGTTAGTGTCTGATAAGCAAGAGCACCGACCAATCGGTGTCCCGTGAGGAGCTACTGGCAGCTAGGGGGCGTGGCTTAGTTTACTTTCTGGTCTGGTGGACTCTAAATGGACCATAATGTACTAAATGAACATCATGCTGGATTGAAGAAGACTTGAAACTAGAGATTGAGACCATAAACTCATGTTTACAATGTTTACTGAGATAATACATCAAGAGAGAAGTAGGACCATTTTCTCATAGACTTCTATACAACCAGAGAGGAGTCGCCCCCTGGTGGCCAGCAGAGAGAAGTAGGACCATTTTCTCATAGACTTCTATACAACCAGAGAGGAGTCGCCCCCTGGTGGCCAGCAGAGAGAAGTAGGACCATTTTCTCATAGACTTCTATACAACCAGAGAGGAGTCGCCCCCTGGTGGCCAGCAGAGAGAAGTAGGACCATTTTCTCATAGACTTCTATACAACCAGAGAGGAGTCGCCCCCTGGTGGCCAGCAGAGAGAACTAGGACCATTTTCTCATAGACTTCTATACAACCAGAGAGAAGTCGCCCCCTGGTGGCCAGCAGAGAGAAGTAGGACCATTTTCTCATAGACTTCTATACAACCAGAGAGGAGTCTTCCCCTGGTGGCCAGCAGAGAGAAGTAGGACCATTTTCTCATAGACTTCTATACAACCAGAGAGGAGTCGCCCCCTGGTGGCCAGCAGAGAGAAGTAGGACCATTTTCTCATAGACTTCTATACAACCAGAGAGGAGTCGCCCCCTGGTGGCCAGCAGAGAGAAGTAGGACAATTTTCTCATAGACTTCTATACAACCAGAGAGGAGTCGCCCCCTGGTGGCCAGCAGAGAGAATGCAGCTTTATGGCACTTCACTGTCTGCTTGTTGAAAAGAGGTTTACGTTGCAGTAGCTTCAGTTCTATCAGAACTGGACAGTATTTCTTCATTGACCTAAAGACGAAGCATTTGATTGACAGATGCTTCGTCCAATCAGCTGCCTGCCCTGTTTTCCACAACATATTTCCACCGACGGCTTCTGGCCGGGTCAGGTTGTTTTTTTTTCTCCAGCATCCAGATCTCTTTTTTTATGTAGATTTTGTAGGACAGGATGAGAGATTTTCACCTCATCTTTGGGCTGCTTTTGGAAAAAATAACCGCAGGGGTGTTTTTTTTTTTTTTTGTTTTTTTTCAAGTCAAACCCAAAAAGGGCATTTATTTTTAAATATCCCCCTCATGAAACATGAGGCTCACTGAATTCTAAATATGTTCTGATAGCAGGGGACGTGATTTGCTATTTGAGGGTAATGTTTTGTGCTTTTCTGTGTGTGTGTGTGTGTGTGTGTGTGTGTGTGTGTGTGTGTGTGTGTGTGTGTGTGTGTGTGTGTGTGTGTGTGGTCCAGATATCTGGTCTCTCGGGGTGATCCTGTACATGCTGGTCTGTGGAGTCCCTCCCTTCCAGGAAACCAACGACAGTGAGACCCTGGTCATGATCCTGGACTGCCGCTACCGCGTCCCCGAACACGTCTCCGAAGACTGCAGAGAGTGAGTTTGTGTTTTGTTTTTTGTAAATTGATTTGATTGAGATTTCCAGACGCAGGTCGAGTTCATCCCTCGCGTTAAGAAGCCGCTGACCGTGAAATAATCCTATCAGTGTTGCGTTTCGGTGGATTGTGTTTTGGTGTCCCAGTTATCTCGGAGGCTTCGGTTCCTCACTAAAAATTACTTTAAACAGAGAACTAATGAATGAATTTTCTTTTCATTATTTTTTATTTTTATTTTTATTTCCAGTGGTATTAAACCTTTGCCTGCTCATTTTACTGTTTGGGTCTTACACAATCTTTAATCACGTGAAGCTCTTTGTGACTTTGTCTGTATAAGGTGTTATATCAAATAAACTGATTACTATTTAAAAAAAATAAATGAAAAGCACATTACAGGTTGGATGTAAAACAGCTGCGTGAGGCTTTTTAAAGCCCTGAATGAACCTTTGTGTTCTCATTTCCTGTTTCTTTGAGAAGGCGAGAAGCATAAATCCCCCCCCAACCAAAACCTCTGACCCGGCTCTCGTCATGTGACTCGGCCTCGGGTCGCAAATTCATTGATTTCAGAAAAAAAGCAGCCGACCGGAACAGAACAACCTCCTGGACATTTGTTCCACGTGGATGTTTCTATTTCAGTCGGATGTAAAGACGCGTGGAGACGACCTTTATACAGGGTTGTACAGGTGCTGGAAATCCTTGAAAACACTTGAATGTGTGTGAAAAGTGCTTGGATGTAGACTAAGGTCTTGAAGTGTGTGTTGTATGTGATGACATCTATGATAGAACAGAGAAAAGAAGATCTCCATATTTGAGGGACTGAAAACAGCATTTTCTGACATTTCTTTATGAAAAATGACTTTTGATGATGAACAGATGATGAAAATAGTTGGTGATTATATTTCTGTGGATCTGTTAGTGGAATTAGTTTTCCTTTCATTTGTGGTCCTTCTGTAAAAAGCTGTCTCCAAACATCATGTTGGTTGTTTAGAGGACAATAACTTTTCATTTAATGTGATGAACAAGTGACAGAATAAGTAGACTGAATACTGACCATTGGATTGGTACAAATATGGAGTTTAGCTGGAAGGGGCTGGAAAAGCATGGAAATGCACAAAATGTGAATATTATTATGAATAATAACAATAATCTGTCTGTCGGCAGTCTGATCTCCAGGATGCTCCAGAAGGAGCCGTGCCGCCGTGCGTCGCTCCAGGAGATCGAGACTCATCATTGGCTGCAGGGGTTGGACGACGCACTGCTCAGCCCAGAGGCTCCGCCCCATTGGCTCTCAGGGGCCCTCTCCCCCAGCTCGCCCCGCTCAGGAGCGCCCGAGTGTGGGGACCTGCTGGCGGCGAGGCCCCCGCCTCAGCAGGCTTTCCCCGGCCCCTGGCAGCCGAGCCTCAGCCTCACCCTCCGCCCGGCTCCAGCCGAAGAGCCTCCGGTCGCCAGAGAGCCGCCGGCGCTGCAGCAGATCTGTGAGGAAGACGAGGAGGAGGAGGAGGAGGAGGAGAAAGAAGTGGAGGAGTCACAAGAGTGCAGGGAGGAGGAACAACGAGAAGAGTTAGGAAGCCTAGCCAAGATAGCGGAGGAGGAGGAGGAGGAGGAGGAGGATGACGGGTGTGTGATTTCGGACCAGCCAGTCAGTCACGGAGACAAACCGGCGAGTCAGACACCCGAACTCCCGTCGCCGCCGTCTCCGCCTGGTTTGGCGGTGCCGTGCTGTCGAGGGCAGGAAGTGAACGACGAGGAGACCGAACCGAACAACAACACCAACAAACCTCCTCCCTTCCTCCTCCCCGAGCCCTCCTACGTCCCGCCGTCCTCCCCCACACTCGCCCCGGACAAGAAGGAGGTGCAGAAACGAGGAGAGACAGAGGAGGAGGGTGGACGGGACGACCTCTCGACGGCCAGATCTCAACCCCAAAACGCCCCGACGCCCCGGGACGACGCGACCCCGGCGCCCCAGCAGGGAAAACGGCACAGCTTGAAGCTGCGCGAGAGACTCTTCCAGTTCCCGCTGTGTGAGAAAGCTCTGGCCTTCAACATCCCGACGCACAACAAGCCCAAGATCCTGCCGCTGGCTCAGTACAACTGCTGCCATGTGCTCTAAAACCGGACCTGTGCAGACGGACCAAACGCTGGTCTACCTGCTGCAGAGAGAGTGTACAGCTTCACACCCCCAAACACTGGGTTCTAGCGTCCCAGTGCTCACGTAACAAACATTTGTGTTGAGCTCGAGACGGTGTACAGCACAGTAAACACACACCAAACACGCCAGCGAAGTTTGACCCCAGGGATCGGTTGTTGTTGTTCTTTCCTGTCACTGGCGCTAGTCGACCAGAGAGGGAGGCGGGGCTTACCTCCATCGTAGACACCGACGGCTGAAATCACCAGAATTGCTGCTTTCTGCGTGTTGTGAAAGTCCCAGATACGCCGGGAAAAACAAACGGCGTCCTGTCTGAGTTCATGACATCATCCAGAGGAGCAAGAAACACATCGGCTGGTTTACTACAGCAGTATGAACCCAAGATTTGTTGCAATTTAACTCCAATAAACAGATAAAAATGATGCCGAAACAACTCCATCATGATGGTGATCAGTAAAAAGTGCTGAGTCATGCTTTGTTAGCTTGTGGTCTTGCAGACAGACCTAAGTACTTTTAAAACGCTGGTTTTCTGAATGGAGTCTGGTTGATGGTGCTAGGCTACGCTAACATTGTAGCTGCTCCATCAACACTCCAAATAAGGTCATCTAGACATAAATACAGCAGAGACCTTGTTGTTTGGACCACAGACAGTCTCTGGTTCCTCCACATAGTCTGGTCTGGTCTCTGAGCTACTATCTAGACCTCTGGGGGACCACAGACAGTCTCTGGTTCCTCCACATAGTCTGAATATTTTTTTGGGGGGGGGATTTGGTGTAAACACGCACACTTTAGTAGAACCTCATGCATTTGCTGCTGTCGTCGATGTGACCTGTGGTTAGAAACTGGACCTGCGGTTTAGAAACTGGTCCTGGACCTGTGGTTAGAAACTGATCCTGGACCTATGGTTTAGAAACTGGTCCTGGACCTGTGGTTAGAAACTGGACCTGTGGCTTAGAAACTGGTCCTGGACCTGTGGTTTAGAAACTGGTCCTGGACCTGTGGTTAGAAACTGGTCCTGGACCTGCGGTTTAGAAACTGGTCCTGGACCTGTGGTTAGAAACTGGTCCTGGACCTGCGGTTTAGAAACTGGTCCTGGACCTGTGGTTAGAAACTGGTCCTGGACCTGAAGGAAGGAGACCGGAAGAAAAGAGGCAGACATGACTTCTTGAATAAGCTATGGTCGGTCTGTTAGTTTTTAAAACGGTGCCTACAAGGATGGGATGGGTTTCATACGGGACATGCATGGCCACTGTGTCAGCTCTAAAAAAGCCCTCGCTAGATCCACGGTTTCATATTTTATAATATATGAATTAGAGCGAGCTTTGGAACCAGCACTCCTTCCTCTCTTCCCTTTGCACAGCCTGCTTCGCTATATAAGCTCCATTAAAGACTGTTATATGATACGATGCTGTGTAATATAAGCCGAAGATGATGATGATGATGATGGGGATATTATTTTCTGTTCATCATAATGTCTAATTGATAAATAACAACGTTGTCCTAACACTCTTGTGTAATACGATTGGGATGCAGGTCTTCCATGGTATTTTTATTTTGAATCCGCCATTTTTAATATTTGCTCAGAACAAGTTTTATTTTGGATGTGTGGATTTATTTTATTTTTTTTAATATATAACGTGACAAAGATATTGATTCTCTGGGGAGATATGCGACTTTGTGCATGTTGTTACTGTTATTTATCACGATATACCTCCGTGTGTCTTGGCTCTGACGGGACATTGTTCACCCACCGAGTGATGAAGTGCGACTACTGTAGCTGGAGGTTTTCTTTGGACTGATGGATGTGATGTTATTATGTAGCCGAGGCGTCCCTCCATGTGGTATTATCTTTTGTTTTTACCATTCAATGCCTCTGTATTTTCACTGTATTTGTTTTCCCCTCTCTTTTGAAACAAGAACTTTTGTAAAAGTTAAAGAAGACCAAAGCTCTACAATAAGCTACATCTTCCTCGTATGGCTCAGTAAACGTATATTCCTCTCAGTCGCTTCATGGGTACAACAGATTGGATTTCGGGCTGTCGCCTCCTGTACGAGGAGCGGATGTTAAATCGGCTTATCGTTTATATTTAATCAGCGATGGAAGCACCAAATCTGTGCAGAAGAGGGATAAAATTCCATTGTTTGTTCCTGTCCTCAGTGTGTCTACTGACCTGCATTGTAACTAGGACCACGTCTCCACGGAACCATGAACTTATTTTTCTGTATTTATTTATTAAAACGGATCAAATCAACAGGATGACGGTTGTGTGCTGATTTTCTCCCATACACAACAGAAACTAAATATCCCCCTTCTGGACGAGGCTGGATTACCAACCAGGCAACACAGGTTGCGTGTCAATAAATGTGCACTGCCCCAAAGTATGATATCCAGTGGATTGGGAGGTAATAGGATACATGCAAAGTGGGTGGGGATGGTGGATCAATAGGACCCCACATTTTGTTTTTGCCTCGGGGACCCGGTGAAGTCATTTGTGTTTCTCGGATATTCTGACACATGACGACAAGCCAAATGTTCATGGGAGGAGGAACACAATGCAAAAACAAAATCACCAACTACAGTACGACCAGCGGCAATCAGATCGTTGAAGCAATTAAAGTAGCAATGCCACACTATTATTATTTACTCACATATGTACAGCAGTAGTATCAGCTAAATGCACTTGATCAAGATTCATGAACATTCTATATTGTATAGGCTTCGGCCTCTAAGAGCAACTTGCATGCATCCCATGTGACCTGTGGTAACTTGAGCCATGGCCATCTTCGGCATACTATACTGTGACTTTTGGACTTCGATGACCATAATAAAGAATGACGAACGAAGTACAGTTTGACGAAAAAGTATTGAAAAAAGTCATAATATAGAAGGTTGAAAAGAAGTTCTGCAAAAAAGTCCTCGTATAGTTTGTGGAAAACGTCATGAAAAAAGTCATCGTATAGAATGTTGAAAAAAGTAATGAAAAACATCATCATTTAGTTTGTCTTAAAAAGTCATGGAAAAAGTCATGGTATAGGGTTGGAAAGGCCGATTCCTTTCACCAAATAACTCATCATAAAGAGAAGACACGGTAAAACAACTAGTTTCCTTTTTGTGAGTTTTATTGCAGGACAACCAGGAAAAACATCCAGCCTCACACACACACACACACACACTCGCACACACACACACACACACACACACACACACAACTCGGTACAACCGCCAGGGCTTGTGGAAAGCTGCATGTGGAGTCACATGGAAGGGGTAACAGTGCCCCCTGGTGGCTGGAGAGAATACTACTTCCAAAACATCAATAACTTAAACAATGTGCCGCGGTTGAACCAGTGTGGAAGAAATGGTGGATTAATCTGCACATCCATGGTTTTACACGTGAAGACTATAGAGTGAGTGAGTTGTTGCAGCGCAGTGAAGTCCAGCAGTCATTCATGTTGGCAGGTCCAACCAAAGCCTCAAATCCACATCACAAAAACTCAAAACAGTTCTGATAGCAAAAAGCACATAGCGGTTCTTTGGTAGCTCCTCATCACTTTCAATGCAAATCTTCCTACATAATTGAGTGTGTTCATAGTCCTGTAGCCTTACTTATTTAAGGAGAGGGCAACATTCTCTACGAACTACTCAAACGGAGGCAAATCTTATATTTTAACAAATTCTTAAACATCAATTCAACAAGAAAGTGAATTAAACATAATAACATAATAAACCCAACATTCGTAAATACATTTTGTAAAATACTCCACTGTTACATCCCTCTGTAAGGACTCAGTATCGGACTTTTTTCATTGTCAACACTGACTAAACTCACCTACTTTTACTTTTCTGAAAGTAAAGCTGCAAATACAGTTTTTGTCCACTTGGGGGCAGGATAACACATTATGAATGCAACATATATATTATACACTAATGTATATATACCCTTTATAATGTTGACATTGCTAACTTGTTAATAAACGTTTTCCCAGCAGTTATGGAGCAACATTAGCATTTTTTTTTAGGATTTTTAGCTCTGTTTATGGTCTCCACCTTCTCCCGAGGTCAATATGCTAAATGCTCCATTATGTTCACCTGCAAGTCTTCTGTTTGGTAGCATACAGCGGGTTTGCTGGAAAATAGCTGACTTCAGCCTGATGAGACGATCAAAACGGCAACGCTTTGGGCCAGAAAACCAAAACAATGAGCTTAAAGGTGCTAAAATGCGTTGTTGAGGTGAGTGGAAGTGCACTGTTTGGTGATGATACGAGCCAATCCTTTCAAAAGTAAATATAAAAGTTATTAAAGGGGCAGAATGTGAAATACAAAATTGCTTTTTGTGTTGTACACTTACAGACTTTTAGATTTGCACTCTTCCTACTAGATCTAACATATAATCCATCCAGTGATGAAACTGTCCTCTAATTATGAACCCCGATCGCCAACTGTAGGTTATCATTCGGTAATCAAAAAAACAAACAAACTCCGTCTACCTATCTGGCCAAACCCTGTGAAAACCAGTGAAAAGTTTGTCAGAACACAGTCAGTTTGAAAGGCACTGCACACGTGAGAAATACTTTCCATTCGCAGGCTAATATTTACAAAAAACACTTGTAGCAGCTGTTTGAATTGCACTTGCAGTGTAGATGGTCATATGAGCGTTGCAGCAGCAGCCTTGTGTTAACTAAAGTGTACAAGGAGGCACAGCAGAATGCATTGTGGGTCCTTCTCCTCTGCGGGTCCACACAACACTGACATTGGTACTATCTTCAAGGCTTTGAAATGCAATCAAGACTCTTCGGGATGCAGTTTCTGGAAGAGAGGAAAGAACATGTTCACACGGATGACAGAGAAAATCGCCAAAAATGCTGAGTAATGAAATGTGAGGTCAGAGCTGTTTCTTGCCTTGGGGGGGGGGGGGCTATTTTGTCAAACACCAGATGGATAAGCCCGTTTTGGTGCCATATCTACCGCTATACCGCTATCATGACGTCCGCCGTCATTCATCCTACCATACCTGGCAGATGTAAAACTTGCAGCTTGGGGACCCCCTAGTGGCTGCGGGGGGCGCTATGCACCCACATAGTCCGCTTGTAGCAAGAAACACTCTAAGTGAGGTCGAGGGGTTTAACCTGCTCTCTTAAGGCCTGCATGGATGTGTACTCGATATGCTCTCGTTTTTTCCGGAGCCAGTCCGGTTCATCAGGGATCAGCACCGCTAAAACCACCTTCACCAAGACCAGCACGTGCTGCAAACACAAAACACAAATACAGGTAAAAATGTCAGGGTGCAATTATTCTGGATGCGACGTCTCGGTCCTTTCTCTTACCTCCAACAACACCGCCAGCAGCAGGATGTTGGTGCTGCTCATCCCGCCCTCCTGACTCAGCCCTCGTACCCATGGCGACAGCAGCAGCAGCCAGCAGTTGGACACGACGGAGACAAAACTCAGGACCTCGAAAGCGATCTGAAACACAAAGAGGATGACGCAAAGTTGTTCACTCACAAACCGGGACGCGTCTCATTTCTCTTGTTTGTTGCTTTTTTTCTGCTGACCCGCCACACGCCCATGTTAGCCACGGGGGCAGAGAAGGGTTTCCGGAAGAGCTTGCAGATCTTGTAGGCGTCAGATCGGATCTCCGTCAGGTTGTTGATAAGCAGCAACACGGCCGTCAGAGGGAACACGCAGGAGAAGAGACTCAAATAGCCAAACTGCACCAGGAGCTCGATGTACTCTGCAAACAAGCCCTGTGACAAAACCAGAAGGAGGTGTCAGACACCGCCAGAGTGTTTCCTAAGGGCCTTTTTCTGAGCACAACATATCGTCAGATTGTCCATATTAGGTATGAAGCAGCATCCTTTGGTGCTCATAGTGGAGAAACGGGGTCAAACAAGTCGAAAGTAGCCCAAAAAGATAATGAAAGCAAAGCTAGTCTATCATACAATAGTTGTGATATATTCTGAATCCTGTACACTCACAGGGAAAGCAGGCAGGGTGCTCTGTTTTCTAAATTTGTCCTCAGGTGGGTCGTCTTCACTCTCTGTCCTATGGGGGGCGCTGATGAACCGATCCACCAGGAAGGGTATGGCCACCTCTGTCACCTGGTTCAACACCTGGGTTATTATCAGCAAAGACGCTAAACGCTGCAGACAGAAAAAGAGAATATGTGAACTTATTGTTACTCAGGAACCTTTTTTTCCTTCATCCGCAGCAGTTTTGCCACAGTCTAGGTCTATAGCAGCTTAACTAAGGGCTGGCTCAGGCTTGTATTGGACCAACCCTTTGTTAAGCTGCTATAGGCTTAGACTGCTTGGGGACTTTCTTTGATACACTGAGCTAGTTCCTGGACAGTCTAGGGATATGGCAGCTTAACTAAGGGCTGGCTCAGGCTTGGACCACCCCTTAGTTAAGGTGCTAGAGGCCCAGACTTCTGGGGGACTTTCTATGATACACTGAGCTCATTCACTGAGGTTTCTTCCTTTTTTTTACCCCTTTTTGATGAAGGGTCCCGGCACAGAGGATGTTGTACGCTGTGTTTTGGGGCTATATATAAACAAAACTGAAATCAACTTGTGGAGCTTGGCGTTTACCTTACGTAGCAGAGGCACATCCTGCTTGAAGAATGCTATGTGGAAGAGCACCGCAAAGTAGTTGAAGAAGGTGAACTGGGGGAAGAGAGACAAGAGCTTGGTTAGAGAGTTTGCTGGGTTAAGAGGATCTAATGGTTGGAGGGCAGTGGCGAGGCGAGGAGGAACTAACCACCAAGACTTTGGCTGTCAGATGGTTCTCGAAGGCAGATTGCTCTCTGTGGTTCTCTAAAGGGAAATATAAGGGAAATTAAATGTCCATTGTTGTAATAATTTGTCTTGTTGCCATCTGTTGTGGACTCCTTTTCCAAATGAATTTTGGAATGTTTTGAGTCCACTATAAAGAATAATAATTCTCACTCTACATTCAGATAGCACTACAATGCTTTCTCAATGCTAACTCTGCTTGCATTCTCCCCATGGCATCCCCCTGTCCGTCTCACTTACCATATTCAGTCAAAGACTTTGCCGCCATCCTGTAAACAGTCGCCAGTACGTTTGTATAGACGATGTGAAGCACCGAGGGCATGAAAAGCAAAGTCTGAGACAGCATGGAGTCCCAGTCTGTGTGGAGCTGCTGTACCTGGGCCTCCCCCCAGTAGAAACACACCATTCCCAGAACCACCAAGCCTGCAGAAAGAGACGTGACAGGACAGGCTTTTTAAAGAGCAGAGCATACATTCTAGCATCGGAGTGATTTCACATACTTCTGTAGGCAAATGCGTTACTTGGTGACACCACCAAAGGCAAGATATTAATTGTTTCCAGCTGTTCAGGAGCAGAGTTTCTGTGACTCCCTTTGGATGTGGACTTTAGGCTTTGAGCGGAAATAACGGAAAGGGAAGAGGCCGTAAAGCACAATAGGTCCTCTTTAAAGCTCATGTTGTACCTAGAAACAGCCCCACCACTGGAACTGACACCAATGCCATACGCAGGTCCCGCTGCCATTCAGGGAACAGCGGCTCCACGCGACCCGTGACGGGGTTGGTGCCGAGTTCGCCGTGGAAGTCGGGTCGGGGCTCTGCGAAGCGCTCGGCGAGGTGCATGGTCCCCCAGCGGTAGGACAGTGAGGAGC
Source organism: Eutrigla gurnardus (assembly GCF_963514095.1). Taxonomy (NCBI): domain Eukaryota; kingdom Metazoa; phylum Chordata; class Actinopteri; order Perciformes; family Triglidae; genus Eutrigla; species Eutrigla gurnardus. The sequence continues at coordinate 28,444,173 of NC_139923.1, read as the reverse complement.
TCCGACGCTTCCACAGCTCCATAACCACAGTTGACCAAAGCATGCTGAAGACCGCCTGGATCATGAAACCGCCAACAGTCTGTCCCGAGTCGTCTTCGACACTTGTGACCGGCGAGCCCGAGACCGACTCGTCCATCTCCTTCTGAACCTCTCCTGTGATGGGGCAACAAGACGTTGTCAAACTTAGCGTGAAGCCAATAACTTGAACCTGTTTTCTAAAGACCCCTTACCTGAGAAGTATGTGATGGACAGGCCCAGGATCGCCGGTGGGAGCAGAGACCAGGTGTAGAAGTCAAGGAAGCTGAAGTAGAAAGCCACAGAGCTTCCAAAATACTCATTAACGGAATCTGGATGAAGCAGCAGACAGGTGGCTGGTATAAGTACCTGCATCGTTTAAGTCACACACCAAACGCAAGGCAATTTTTTGTACGGGACTATTGTATACAAAGTATCTACCTCTTATAAAATACAGCAGTTATGAACTCAGACAGGATGGTGTTTGGGTTTCCTGGCATATCTGGGACTATTTCAGCCATGACTGATGAAATTTGACTACATGGAGGTAAGCCTCCACTCTGGCATGTCTAATACATTTATAAATATTTTTGCATCAGTTTCTGCATGTGTCATGTGGTAGACCCACCCAGCGGCTGAGCCAGCTGATTCCCTGCGTACCAGGCCTCGCTCAGATCCTTCAGTTTGTCCGGGTTGTGGAGGGGAATTGTGTCCACAATAACACCAGCTGACCCGAGCTTCTGCCCTGCAATGACATTCACTGGTTCACATGTGACAAAGTAACGCTCACAACCCGGAGTGACCTGAGCACATGGGTGAAAGAGAAAGCAGCTAAGTGATGATTCATTGTATGAAAGGGTGCTCACAGATGTTGTCACGGCGATGCAGTGTGAAGCTGTCGGGCAGACCAGGGATCCTCAGGTCTCTTTGCGCCCGCAGACCGTCCAGCTCGTACTTCACTATGTACTGCCGCTCGGCCAGAGTCAGGAACACCTCCATGTTGTCTGTCACACACATTCATAGACACACACATGAATACAAACACAAACAGTAATCTTAGTAGCTAACTAGCACTGGTAGTGTGGTAGTGATCTGTCAATCAGCAGGTAAGCTCCGCCCTCTAAAGCATCCCCTGCTTTCTGGTCTGGTGGACTCTAAATGGACCATAATGTACTAAATGAACATCATGCTGGATTGAAGAAGACTTGAAACTAGAGATTGAGACCATAAACTCATGTTTACAATGTTTACTGAGATAATACATCAAGAGAGAAGTAGGACCATTTTCTCATAGACTTCTATACAACCAGAGAGGAGTCGCCCCCTGGTGGCCAGCAGAGAGAAGTAGGACCATTTTCTCATAGACTTCTATACAACCAGAGAGGCAGGGCCGGCCGCTGGCATAAACACTCTATGCGGTTGTTTAGGGCCACAACCACCAGAGGGGGCCACACGATCAATGTGTTTTGCATTTTGTCCCTCTCTTTATTCCAATACAACAAATCACGGTAACATATCAATTTAAACTGACGTATTATTAGCAAACTATACAGGGAAAATACACAGGAGTGAAAAAATAAACCAATAAAGTCAGTTTGTGACTTGCTGCTTCGTGCGTAACCATGGTGACACGGCACCGCAGCCGGGGCATTATGGGTAATGTAACGTTCCGATCTTTATTAAGCCCTTGGCTTTGTATACTTGCTGGTCTGACTGGGAAAACAGCATTATGGCTCCTAAAAGAAAATTTAAGAGTGGTGCTGAAGGACGGAAGAAAAAAAAGATGGAGATGGAGAGAAGAGCACAAGATAAAGGTATGTTATAATGTGACTGTTTAATCTCAGTGAATTAACTGGAGCAATCTGCCGTTTTGCTTGCTAGCACGCTGCATTGCAGCTATTGTAAAAAAAAAATAGCATTGTGAGAGCACTTTAGTGTTGTGTCCGATATGTCGGCAACACTTATAAGCAGGGGGTTATTAAACGTAATAATACATAAGCAAGCTAGCCTGTAAGCTAGCCGGGCAGTCAATCTCAACACTGCAGCTGGGGGCGGGGATGACGAGGGCTCTCTGCTGGCTGCGTGTCAAGAGATGTGAAAAGTAGACGGTGAAAACACAGCTTTTAATCAAGAATGGACTATGAACAGACTCTTGCAGGCAGTTCAATGTGTCAAATAAGCAAAACTCTTTTGTGATATTATATAGTCAATCCATTTTATTTTAGGATGCACATTTTTGTCAAAAGCTCACTAGCCCCCTCACTATACTTGAAAAGAGAAAAAAATAAACTATAACAATAATTAACATCTGTGTATAATGTGAATGATAGTTTCTTGGGGTATACACTCATTCACACATCACATCAATAGTATGTGTTGTAGCTACAGGCCAAGCAATAACATGAATAGGAGTCTGGCTTTAATGTTTTAATTCAATTACGAGCAGTGCGTGTGATTTGGTGGTTGCCCTGTGCTCGTTTTGGGGCCACAAACAAAATCTTGCTTAGGGCCTCCAAAGTCCTAGGGCCGGCCCTGCAGAGAGGAGTCCCCCCCTGGTGGCCAGCAGGGAGAATGACAGTTTAAAGCACTTCATTGCATTTTTCAGATGGGTTTTTAATGGTTTATTTAACTTAAGAACAGGGATATTACATTTAATCCTCCAGTTTTTCCTGAAAAATGTACCAAAATTGGACCTATGTGATTTTCACTGGACATTTACGATGTGCTTTGGGTAAAAAATACAAAACTGAACTTCAGTGTGCAACTGCCAGACTGAGTGTGTGTAGCTTTCATTTTTATGGCTTAGAAACAGGATGTTAGATTACAGGGGCAATATAACATCATCCCTTTATAGACTGCGAGAATGACTGTGAGTTTTAGTTTTTTTTTTATCCAAAAGATACAGCCGGTGTAACAACTGGTAAAGTAAGTATTGCGATGATAATGCTTAACTTGCTTACCAAGATCAACCATTGTGAACATCTTTGTGTTGTTAATATTGCATCAAACAACTCCGGTTAATGTCCTCTCGCTTCATGGTTACATGTAAAGTACATTCAAAGTACCTGAATCTTTAAAGTTGTCTCTGTCACTGTCGGAGAAGGCCTCCATGTCCCCGCTGCGGTAAGTCTTACATAAACCCAACTCTTCGGTGGCTTTGAGTAACGTACAACGTGGGGCGGAGACCACGATGATGTCACCACCGGCGTCCTCGCCCGGGTGGGCCAGTAATGCAGCACCTAGGGGTGAGAGAGTCAAAGGTGTCCAAAGTACAGACGTTCTATACTCAAGTACAAGTACAGATACTTGGTAGAAGTACTGATTCATCTTCTTTATTAAAGTAAAACTGAAAAAGTACAGGCTCTGAAATGTACTCAAGTTATAAAGCATTATATATATATTTAAAATGTAATCAAGCCATGCAATCTGACTTCTGTTTTCAACCAGAAGAACAAAACTAAACTTTATTGTACAAGTGCCAGACTGTGTGTGTGTGTGTGTGTGTGTGTGTGTGTGTGTGTGTGTGTGTGTGTGTGTGTGTGTGTGTGTGTGTGTGTGTCTCCATGTGTGTAGCTTTAGCTTTATAGCTTAATGCAACTGTTTACTTCTAAAGAACTTGTAGCTTTCAAAGATACAAAACATGGTGTCTTTAACTGTTCCTTAGAAAGATCATTTCGAGTGTCATCGGCATAGAAGAAAATATGAAAGGAGCCCGAATATGGAGAGAAATAAAAACACTCATAAGAGCCAAGAAGAGAAGACTGTATGTTCGCAGTTACAATTACACGATTCCGTCAAATTAAAATATTCTTGTGACTCGTGTGTAATTCACATTTCCCACAAAGATTCAGACATATTTGGTGTTTTTTGGACACTCTCTACAAAGTGTGTCCAAAAATGAAGACAAAATGGAAATGAACTAATCCAACAAATTATCCATTCAAGCCCAAATAAAGTAGTTAGAATATTGAAATGATATGTATTTTTTCCCCTCCTATTTAAATATAAACCACCTCTGACCTTCATTTACATAGGAATAATTTTATTATATTTATTTATTTTGCCAGCTGGCATGCAAACGCAATTTTTCCTCTTGCAGCTCGAACCCTCACCTCCATCTTTCTGAGATGCTCCGATCGCTTTGATGAGCCACCTCTTCGTCTCCGGGCGAACCTTCTCTCCGAGCTGCACCAGGACCAGCGGCTCGACGCGCTCCGATCTGCAGCAGGGGCAGCTGACTTTGGTCCAGCCCTGTCCGCTAGAGGCAGCACTCAGTTTACTCTGAGTCTTATCCTCCAGCTGCTCGGCTGCTTCCTCGCCGCCGCCGCCGCCGCCTTCATCGCCACCGGCCTTACTCATGCTGAGACTGAGAAGAAATGTTGCCAAAACAGTTTTAGTTTCTTTGTTCCTCAAAGAAACTACTGAGGGTTTGGTGAAACTCAACGACTACCGGTGGATTCACTTTGGTGATCACTAAACTTTTCATCATCAGGTCAAATTGTCCAATATGGTTTGTCACCAAATCCTATCCAGACCAGAAGGGCATTCCGGAGAGCGCTCGGTTCGGCCTTTTAGTGATTATTTAAAGGACGCCAAAGGCCTCGTACTCCGAAAGGATGGATAGAACTTGAGCTCCTATTCTGTTTCTATGCTATGCTAACATGCTAAGCCAAGATGGAGTCATGTGGATGTGTTTGCATTGCATTTTGTGGGGCATGTTAACAAGCAGGTATTGAGTTTAGTTCACCATTATCACTTGGCTCTTTACATATCTTGACAGTTATGATTTTCATTTTTCATTTCTGCATTTGCATCACCGTCTTGAACAACTGAACAGGTGGTGGAGCTCTTAGATTTGCATGTGAGACTCAACTAGCAGCGTAGTTTCCAATATTGTGCATAATATACATCATTCCCACCCTGGATGTGAATTCAGTTACTTGCTGGACCCTTAACGTCGTTTCCACTGAGAAAAACAACTTCCTCTGCTTTGACAGCAAATCAACCGAGATTAACACAGGAAGACAGGAGAGAACGTGTGATTGAGTTATGTGCAGGCAGACAGCGAGAGACAGACAGACAGACAGACAGACATGTACGGGGCGAACGAGGATGATGAGTCAGGAAATACAACACACAGGGAGCGTTGTTGATAAGGTTCTGGTCCAACAGGAGGCCCACACCACCACCACCACCACCAAACTCCTGTTTGGACACACACACACACACACACGCACACACACAGATGCATATGAAGACAGAAACATCCATTTAGTTTTTTCCTGAAAAGAAACCAGAAACTGTACGTACCCAGTCTCAGTGTTTGGTTCCTCCCAGCTTTCCGGTAGTGTATGTATGTGTGTGTGTGTGTGTGTGTGTGTGTGTGTGTGTGTGTGTGTGTGTGTGTGTGTGTGTGAGTGTGTGTGCACTTACGGCAGGAATGCGGAGGAACTTCCAGAGACTGAAGGGTGTGGAGGGTTGTTTGGTTTTTTTATTCAGGCTCCTCCCTTCCTGCCTGCTCTCTGCATTGCTGCTGCTGCAGCTCCAGGGTCCTACTGCTCCACCCGCCTCTGCTGCGCCACGATAAAAAACAAGCTGCTCAGAAAGAAACATCAGACAATCTGCTGCTTTAGAAAGTCAGTTCTGTCAGTTAAACCAGATTAGAGCAGCATTTCATGTGTGGGGGGGGGGGGGGGGTTCGGGGTCCTCCCCCAGAACTTGGAATTAAGTAGATGCAATTTCCCACATTCTGGTGCCTTCTAACATGTTTTTAGAAAAATGTCTCTTTTGTATCTAATGTCTCTTGTTCCTAGAAATGATAATGATAATGAAATAGGCCTATCATTGTTATACAGATTTTTTTTATAATGCCTTTGCAATAGCAGTTATACAACTGACTACAAATGATAATAATATTAATAATAATCATCATAATAACAACAATAAAAGATGTTATTTATATAGCCCTTATAAAAAAACAGATACACATTTAATATAGGATAACTGTCAAACTTTACTTATGTGCACTATTATATTTATATACTATTATACTACTATACACTATCACATTATATGATACTACTGCAAAAGCAGATACACTACTTTACCATATCATGTTTTATATACATACATTATGTTCATGTATTTAGTGGCATTATTTTATACTTTATATGTTACTTATACTTATTTGACTCTTTCTTTCCTCTCTTTCTCTTATAAAGCAACTGCAGCTGTACATTTTCCCGAGGTTTTACTAAACTATTCTGATTTCCACGGATATTTATGAACAAATATAAATAAAATCAAAACTGCATAGCAGTATTGGACGGGCCCTCGCTCATATGCGCTTGTGGACTGCCTGCGGTCACAGGGCAGTGTCGTGGACGCTACCCTTGGTGCGGCCGCCTCTTGTGCCGCAAGTTGAGACACAAGCGATTGACACCGAAAGGCATCCGTCTCTCACGTGCGGTCGTGGAGTGCCTGCATTCACACGGCAGCGTGGCAGCCGCCTACCTGTGCAGCGGCCACCTCCTCGTGGTGCAAGTTTAGACACAAGTGATGGACATTCAAAGCCATCTATCTGTCGTGGAGTGGCACACAAGTGAAACTACATTTCAGTAACAGAGCTCACACACGTGTCCCTGTCTTCCTGACATCTCTCCTCCTCCCCCTGTGTGACATCTCTCCTCCTCCCCCTGTGTGACATCTCTCCTCCTCCCCCTGTGTCCTCCTTGCAGGCTGAAATGAGAGGAATTAGTCAAAAAATAACCAGGTGTGGCTTTTACTTGGAAAAATTCACAAAATCAATGACATTTCCTGTCACCAGTAGGTGGCGCTCTGACTGTGAGTGAATATCAAAGGGCAGATGTGTTCAGGAAGGAACTCTTATCAGGTATGGAAAGTTTGGAGCAGATCAGAGAAGAAACACTGAAGTTATAATAGTTTTGATGTTTATGGCAGAGTTCAGCTGACAGCTGTGTGAGATGCATGTAAAGTGTGCCATCTCTCCTCCTCTCTGTGTCCAGGCTGAAATGAGAGGAATTTAAAAAAGGGAATTAAAAGTGGCATGACTGTTGATCTGGTGTAAAGCAGACTGCAACTGCATGTGAGATTCACAGTTCTCCATGTGTCACTGATAGATCTCTGACTCCCCCTGGTGGTCGCTGGCCCCATGTGTCTCTCCCCCCTATGTGTCCTGAGTGAAAACCTGGCTGAACAAAACATTTTTTTTACCAACTTTATCATGACTTGAGGCGGTGGGTCCAAGAGGCTTTTTGGTACATCTCCACATGGGCTATCTAGGAAAAAATATTTCATGCGTGTACGACCAACCTAGAGGGGGGGCTGTTGCTCAGAAAAAGGGCATAAAATCAGTCACATTTCATGTCGCCATTAGGTGGCGCTCTGACTGTGAGTCAAAATTGCAGTGCAGTTGTGCTCAGGACTTAGGCTGGGTGAACCCTGCCTGAACTTCCGGGAAATTTGGATTTCGCTCGGCAGTTCAGGCTGGACACCCTCAGGCTTACTTTCGCTGTTACATTGCCAGAATCTTTGGCTCCAATCAGAAACGGCCATTCTCTCCTGGCACGCTATTGGCCGGTGACGTGACGATGACGAAACATAATGGGCATCGTTCATTTGAACGATGCCCATTGATCCCGCCTCTTGAGCAGTAGAAACAAAGCGCAGCTTCCCCAGACTAATGTTCAATCTTAAAAGATTGACCTTAGTATGGTGAAAACCAGACTACTCAGGACTCTTATCAAGCATGAATATTTTGGAGCAGATCGGAGAAGAAACAGCTTTAATGCCTATGGCGAAGGTTGAAAATAGTAGCGCAGTCATGGCGTCGCTGTGGCCACGCCCCTAGACTTTTGGAGCATCTTTGAGAAACGTTTTGTCCTTAAGGCCTTTCCAACCACATATCCAATTTTGGTATCAATCGGATCAACGGTATAGTACAAGTTCGATTTAGTACGACCCCTGTGAATGGCCAAAAACGGCCAAAAATTGCACTTTTTGGAAATTTGTGGCAGCGCCAAACTCAATTTTGATGAAAATTGACATGTATGTTCTATGAAGCTATGGCAACATATGTTTCAAATTTCGTAATTTTATAGAGTTATGCTAATTGCGTTTTGGTGGCCCAACCCTTTTATGTTCATTGACCGATATCTTCTGATTAAATGCATATTTTCAAAACATTTTTGGACCATCACCCCAGCTAGGTCTAACGAGTATGCGTACCAAATTTCGGATCAACGGTGTCCAAGGAATGAGCAAAGTCGGGTTTTTCATAAAATCCAAGATGGTGGAAGATTTCGGTAGGCGGACGTTGGTACTCCAAGAGGATTTTTTGTAGAGGAGACTTGTCTGCACATGTGTGCAAAATTTCATGTCAATCGGAGTTACGGTGTGGCGGGGCTGGCGAATAGACACGCTAGGTGGCGCTAGCGAGCAACGTTTTCGTGACCGAATGCGAAACCGCCAAAATCTCAAATTTTTCACCAGGCCGCATGGACACACCAAATTTGGTTAGTTTTTTTTAAAGCTCATTCATACACCGATGCTGCCATTGGTGTATGAATGAGTTAGATCCTTTTTTAAATTGGCTGTATCTCCAGAACGGTTAGTCGTAGAGACTCGGTTCAAAGACTGGCGTGTTCAGCAGGGTCGAATTAGGAGAAACGCCACCCACTCCCGAGTCTCTACGACCCTCCGACTCCCGAGATATAAGCAAAAACGTGAAAATTAGGTCAGTGTTTTTGTTTAATTGGCCGTATCTCCAGAACGGTTAATCGTAGAGACTCGTGTCAAAGATTGGCGTGTTCAGAAGTGTCGAATTAGGGGACACGCCACCCACTCCCGAGTCTCTACGACCCTCCGTTCCCGAGATATAATCAAACGTGAAAATTAGTGTTTGTGTTTTATTTTACATTGGCTGTATCTCCAGAACGGTAAGTCGTAGAGACTCGGTTCAAAGACTGGCGTGTTCAGCAGGGTCGAATTAGGAGAAACGCCACCCACTCCCGAGTCTCTACGACCCTCCGACTCCCGAGATATAATCAAAAACGTGAAAATTAGGTCAGTGTTTTTGTTTAATTGGCCGTATCTCCAGAACGGTTAATCGTAGAGACTCGTGTCAAAGATTGGCGTGTTCAGAAGTGTCGAATTAGGGGACACGCCACCCACTCCCGAGTCTCTACGACCCTCCGTTCCCGAGATATAATCAAACGTGAAAATTAGTGTTTGTGTTTTATTTTACATTGGCTGTATCTCCAGAACGGTAAGTCGTAGAGACTCGGTTCAAAGACTGGCGTGTTCAGAAGGGTCGAATTAGGGGACACGCCACCCACTCACGAGTCTCTACGACCCTCCGTTCCCGAGATATAATCAAAAACGTGAACATTAGGTCAGTGTTTTTGTTTAATTGGCCGTATCTCCAGAACGGTTAGTCGTAGAGACTCGGTTCAAAGACTGGCGTGTTCAGAAGGGTCGAATTTGGGGACACGCCACCCACTCCCGAGTCTCTACGACCCTCCGTTCCCGAGATATAATCAAAAACGTGAACATTAGGTCAGTGTTTTTGTTTAATTGGCCGTATCTCCAGAACGGTTAGTCGTAGAGACTCGGTTCAAAGACTGGCGTGTTCAGAAGGGTCGAATTTGGGGACACGCCACCCACTCCCGAGTCTCTACGACCCTCCGTTCCCGAGATATAATCAAAAACGTGAAAATTAGTGTTTGTGTTTTATTTTACATTGGCTGTATCTCCAGAACGGTTAATCGTAGAGACTCGTTTCAAAGATTGGCGTGTTCAGAACGGTCGAATTAGGGGACACGCCACCCACTCCATAGTGTCTACGACCCTCCGTTCCCGAGATATAATCAAAGACGTGAAAATTAGGTCAGTGTTTTATTTTACATCTCCAGAACGGTTAGTCGTAGAGACTCGGTTCAAAGACTGGCGTTTTCAGGACGGTCGAATTAGGGGACATGCCACCCACTCCCGAGTCTCTACGACCCTCCGTTCCCGAGATATAAGCAAAAACGTGAAAATTAGGTCAGTGTTTTTTTTAAATTGGCTGTATTTTCAGAACGGTTAATCGTAGAGACTCGTGTCAAAGATTGGCGTGTTCAGAAGGGTCGAATTAGGGGACACGCCAACAACTCCCGAGTCTCAACGACCCTCCGTTCCCGAGATATAATCAAAGACGTGAAAATTAGGTCAGTGTTTTATTTTACATCTCCAGAACGGTTAGTCGTAGAGACTCGGTTCAAAGACTGGCGTTTTCAGAAGGGTCGAGTTAGGGGACATGCCAACAACTCCCGAGTCTCTACGACCCTCCGTTCCCAAGATATAAGCAAAAACGTGAAAATTAGTGTTTGTGTTTTATTTTACATTGGCTGTATCTCCAGAACGGTTAATCGTAGAGACTCGTGTCAAAGATTGGCGTGTTCAGAAGGGTCGAGTTAGGGGACATGCCAACCACTCCCCAGTCTCTACGACCCTCCGTTCCCGAGATATAAGCAAAAACGTGAAAATTAGGTCAGTGTTTTTTTTAAATTGGCTGTATTTTCAGAACGGTTAGTCGTAGAGACTCGGTTCAAAGACTGCCGTGTTCAGAAGGGTCCAATTAGGGTTCACGTCACCCACTCCTGAGTCTCTACGACCCTCCGTTCCCGAGATATAAGCAAAAACGTGAAAATTAGGTCAGTGTTTTTTTTAAATTGGCTGTATTTTCAGAACGGTTAATCGTAGAGACTCGTGTCAAAGATTGGCGTGTTCAGAAGGGTCGAATTAGGGGACACGCCAACAACTCCCGAGTCTCAACGACCCTCCGTTCCCGAGATATAATCAAAAACGTGAAAATTAGGGTTTGTGTTTTATTTTACATTGCCTGTATCTCCAGAACGGTTAATCGTAGAGACTCGTGTCAAAGATTGGCGTGTTCAGAAGGGTCGAGTTAGGGGACATGCCAACCACTCCCCAGTCTCTACGACCCTCCGTTCCCGAGATATAAGCAAAAACGTGAAAATTAGGTCAGTGTTTTTTTTAAATTGGCTGTATTTTCAGAACGGTTAGTCGTAGAGACTCGGTTCAAAGACTGCCGTGTTCAGAAGGGTCGAATTAGGGTACAGGCCACCCACTCCTGAGTCTCTACGACCCTCCGTTCCCAAGATATAAGCAAAAACGTCAAAATTAGGGTGTTTTTTTACATTGGCTGTATCTCCAGAATGGTAAGTCGTAGAGACTCGGTTCACAGACTGGCGTGTTCAGAAGGGTCGAATTAGGGGACACGCCACCCACTCCTGAGTCTCTACAATCCTCCGTTCCAAGGGAATAAGGAACTAACCCTAATAGCATTTCTGCTTATATCTCGGGAATGGAGGGTTGAGAGTTCAGGGATTTGATGACTTCTGACCTAATTGAACCCTTCTGAACACACCATACTTTGGACCGTATCTCTACGACTTACCGATACAGCCAAAGTAAAAAAAGGAAGTCACCCTAACACTAATCCTAACCCTACCTCTAACATCAACCCCAACCCTAGCCATAACCCTAACAACCACCCCAATCCTAACCCCATGACTTTCACAATTAGCTGTAAAGTTGAAACTTGAATAATGATGCTAACTTTGTTAGCAGCTTCACACCAGAATCCACATGGATCCAGATCCAGTAAGGTTGCTGCTCAGGGTACAATGTATAATAAAACAAAGTACAAGACATCAGAAATATACAGACATTTATTTACAATTTTTTTGCATTTGCATAGACATTTAAAATTCCAAAATAAATGTTATACGATATTGTAGTAAACAGATTTAGGAAATATTATCATAAAAAAAAATTATGCTGCATAATTTCGCACAAGGAAAAAGTCCACGTGTCAGAATCGAGGCATACAAACTGTTAGTCTTTTATCCGTCTCGTATAAATATACATAAATAAGATCCGTGTGCACTTCATTTCAACAGGTGGAATCGTTTCACTTACGCTGAGCAGCGACTCAGGATGCATTATTACACTAATCATCATCATCATCATCATCATTGTCATCATTAATATTATTATTATGGTCATCACCGTCATTATCCAACACGTCTTTGGTTCCTTCTCATTGTGGCCTCGAACATTAATTTATAAACTGTGTGCAACTTTAAGACAGAAGGGGTTTGTGTATATATATATATATATATGTATATATGTATGTATGAACTGATCAGAAAAACCGAAACATTTTTAATGCAGTTACAGCTCAATCCTGTGAAGCCCCCGTGAAAATTAACTCATAGACTTCCATTATTATTATTATTATTGCTCTACCTATTCATATAAATTATTACGTTTGTTCTGCTTTGGTTATCGGCGTCACCGTCGAGGCGTCGGAGGAGACATTTTGAGAATCCGCCAGTTGCCATGGAGACTTCCTGCTGTCCAGTCAGACGGTTTATCCATCGTCATCCTGGTGGGATCTGCAGCGGCTTTGATTGGAAACATTGGGTTTGTTTTAACTCTTGCACCTTGCTGACACTGTGACCTTTGACCCACCGCACTTCCTCACAGCAGGAAGTCTGAGAAGCTGGCCTCATGCCTTCAGCTATGCCCCCCCCCCCCCCCCCCAGCCATGGTGACCCACGTCCATCCATCTTTGCAATCCTGCTTTCTGAGAAAACGTCAAATAAAAAGTTAAAAGCTGCTGCGATTAACGAATCTCCTCTTTTGTACAAAGCATCTTATAAAATATTTTTCTCTACATCTTTGTTGAATCATTTAACGACGAAAAAAGAGAAAGAAAAAAGAAAAGGGAGGGAAATATTACAAAAGACTTGCAAAAATATATCTCCACAGTGGTTTGGAACATTTAGGACTCTGCTTTACATGACATTAACATTGCATTAGTGCCCCCCCCGTCCCCTGCACCCCCAACAGGAGAATTTTACTCGTTTCTGCAGCTCAGCCGTTATTTATTACATTAAAATATAAACTGTGAGCACATTCAAGCATCTGAAACCAAATGTGGTCTGTTCAAGGCTGTTTCCAAAAAGTGTCTGTCCTGAGTTGGTTCACTAGTTTGTGGGCTCTCACCTTGCTTTACACACTTCGGCTGGTTTACTACATCGGTATGACCTCAAATTAAAACAATTTTTGTTATGATATCAATAAACGGATAAACAAGGATGCTGAAATAACTCCATCATGATGGTGATCAGTAAAAAGTGCTGAGTCTTTGTTAGGTCTGTCTGCAAGACCACAAGATAACTACTGTTAAAACGCTGGTTTTCTGAATGGAGTCTGGTTGATGGTGCTAGGCTACGCTAACATTGTAGCTGCTCCATCAACACTCCAAATAAGGTCATCTAGACATAAATACAGCAGAGACCTTGTTGTTTGGACCACAGACAGTCTCTGGTTCCTCCACATAGTCTGGTCTGGTCTCTGGACTAATGTGGTTCATGGTGGTAATTGGTTTTGCAGTTTTTTGGAAGAAAAGATTCTAAAAGAGCAGATTGGTTGAAGCAGCGACCTCGCGGGAACAGCCTGAGTATATCTCTAGTGTGATTTTGAACGTGCTCTGCAGTATTCTACCCCTAAACGGAGGAATCGTATCATTCTTTCAGGTTAAATTAAACCACAAACAATCAAAATGTGCACAGCTTCACTTCCTCTCCAGGTCAACCTGCGATGACCTGGCTGCTGAGGCCGGTACTACATGTTGGTTTTGGGGGGTTTGAAAAAGAAATGGAAAAAAAAAAAAATGGCACAGAAAGGCCTTTACGCCCACATGACCGAGCTCAGGCAAAGAATGTGGAATCAAAAAAGAAATATGATATCAAACAAATAGGCGTGCAGTGGAAGTGGAACTTCCTCTGTGGTCGTGGAAAGCTTGAAGCGTGTGGACGGGATGCTAAAGGAGTGTGGGGGGGTCTGTTGGTGGGATAAGTCCTGGGGCCCTTTAGCAGAGCCGCTTCTGTGTTAGAACTTCTCATCGGGGATGACTGTGTTGAACGGGTGATCCCAGAACGTGGAGGTGATTCCAAAACCTGCAGAGAGAAATACAAGATCACATGAGATGGATCACAGAAACACAGTCACATGAGTCCAAAGACCAGATCAGATTATGTGGAGGAACCAGAGGCTGTCTGTGGTCCCCCAGAGGTCTAGATAGTAGCTCACATTAGTCCAGAGACCAGACCAGACTATGTGGAGGAACCAGAGACTGTCTGTGGTCCCCCAGAGGTCTAGATAGTAGCTCACATTAGTCCAGAGACCAGACCAGACTATGTGGAGGAACCAGAGGCTGTCTGTGGTCCCCCAGAGGTCTAGATAGTAGCTCACATTAGTCCAGAGACCAGACCAGACTATGTGGAGGAACCAGAGACTGTCTGTGGTCCCCCAGAGGTCTAGATAGTAGCTCACATTAGTCCAGAGACCAGACCAGACTATGTGGAGGAACCAGAGACTGTCTGTGGTCCCCCAGAGGTCTAGATAGTAGCTCACATTAGTCCAGAGACCAGACCAGACTATGTGGAGGAACCAGAGACTGTCTGTGGTCCAAACAACAAGGTCTCTGCTGTATTTATGTCTAGATGACCTTATTTGGAGTGTTGATGGAGCAGCTACAATGTTACTTTTTACAAATCATCATGCTGTTACTTCGGCATTATTTTTTATCTGTTTATTGTTATTGAATCACAACAAAATTGTTTATTTCGGGTTGATACTGCTGTAGTAAAACAGCCAACCACATGTCTTCTGGATGATGTCATGAACTCTAAAAATAGCACAGTAAGTCAGCGGCAAAGCTTTCTTAGATTGGGATTGCCCTTCAGGTGGCTCTCGAGTCTCAAAAGGTCTGCGAGCCCTGAGTCTAGGACCTCACCTGCCCTCTGGTGCTCAAAGTGGTGTTTGACGTGGTAGGCCTTCAGGCCGTACATGTACGAGCCCCTCTTCGGCGAGCCGTAGTGAAGGTAGTAGTGGATCATGTCGTAGACAACGTAGCCGCACAGTCCGCCCACAAACACGGAGGTCCCGAGGATCCCGGGCAGCATGCTGCAGAGGATCAGGTAGAAGCACCCCACCACCAGGGAGGCCAGGCCGGGGGGGAAGACCAGCCGGGAGCCGTCGAACGGAGACTGTGGAGGGGAGGCTTGTTTATTCACAGCAACAATAAGAAACAGGAGTTGATGGCGGGCCTCCCTCGGCGGCGGCGGCGTGCCCGTACCTTGTGGTGCTGCCCGTGCAGCAGGAAGTGGATGGTGATGAGGTAGTAGTTGTGGGCCGGCGGCTTCATGTGGAAGACGAAGCGATGGATGCAGTACTCGATGAACGACCACAAGAACCAGCCCATCAGGAAGAGCAGCAGGGGGAAGATGTGCTTATGGATGGGGACAGAGAAGTCTGGAACACAGACACACATATATATTTAATATATATATATATATATATATATATATATATATATACAGATACATTCACATTGGATGCAAATGAAAATGATGAAGAAATAAGACGTGATTTAAAAAAAAAACGATTAAAAACCCCAGGAATTATCAGAAAGAACAGAAAATGTTGTTTAAAAAAAAAAAAAGTAATTCTTTTTGTGTTCCATCTGTGATTAAATAAAATATGTATGTAACAAAATGTGATTCCCGTATGTTTTACTATCATTTTAAATGTTTAAGCCAAAATATGAGTGTGTGTGTGTGTGTGTGTGTGTGTGTGTGTGTCTGTGTGTGTGTGTGTGTGTGAGTGTGTGTGTGTGTGTGTGTGAGTGAGTGAGTGTGTGTGTGTGTGTGTGTGTGTGTGTGTGTGTGTGAGTGAGTGAGTGTGTGTGTGTGTCTGTGTGTGTCTGTGTGTGTGTCTGTGTGTGTGTGTGTGTGTGTGTGTGTGTGTGTGTGTGTGTGTGTGTGTGTGTGTGTGTCTGTGTGTGTGTGTGTGTGTGTGTGTGTGTGTGTGTCTGTGTGTGTGTGTGTCTGTGTGTGTGTGTGTGTGTGTGTGAGTGAGTGTGTGTGTGAGTGTGTGTGTGTGTGTGTGTCTGTGTGTGTGTGTGTGTGTGTGTTTTACCTGAAGTGAGGTGTAGTCGGGTGGTGCCCTCTGCCAGGGTGGTGTAGCACTGCCAGCTGTAATATAACACAATAGGAAGCCAGACCACCGGGACCCAGTACCTGGAGAGAGAGAGAGGGAGAGAGACATCAGTCATCATCACACTCATGACTCATTGTTGAATTGTATTTATTTTCACCATTTAATGCTTGTATTGTTTTATGTTGTTTGCTGATTCACTGTTTTGATGTCTTGTCTGTAAAGCACTTTGTAACCTCGTTAACGAAGATGCTATCCAAAAACAAAAAATAAATAAGTCATTATTATTGTAGTACCAGGAGGTCTTGGTGCTGGCCTCCAGGAACGGGTTCCCGAACAGCCTGATGGGTCTGTCGACCGGCTGGTGGACCCACGCGTCGTACTTCTCCCCGAGGTGGCCCACCTGCCAGGCCAGGGGCTTCCTCCAGTCCACCAAGTCCTGCAGAGACACCACACGTTAAAGACAACAACTGGTTTCCCTCCAGCAGGGGGCAGCAGAGAGTTAAACAAAACCCAGACGAGTCAGTCCAGGAAGTGACAGCTTCTGCAATTTAAGATTACGAGTCCAACGACCACGAAAGAGAGTTTTACAAGCCGACAATATGAGTCATGCAGCAACACACACACACACACACACACACACACACACACACACACACACACACACACAAACACACACGTCATCCTTTATCATTATCTTTTCTACTAAAGTATTCAAATCAAATATAAGCATTCAAATAATGCAAATCAATTAAGTTATTGATGAGGGGTTTTCCCTTGAAGGAGGTCCAGGTTCTGTAATCTCGTCTGTGCCCGTTGCCTAGGCGACAGTCGTTTGGCTGATGATGACACTGTTCCGGGGACGTTGGTGTCATGCACGGACGATTACGAGTTTTTTTTAACGATGACAGCGGTGTGATAACGATGGGTTTAATCACACACTCCTTCAGGCACAAAGAGATTGAAGACGGAGACATTCTTCAGCAGCACGAAGTCGTTTCCTCTCGCTGGTTTTTATCAGCATCCGATCGTTCAATCAGCAAAAAATCACAATATTGATAATGGATAATCGTCAATATCGTCACAAAAAAACGGCAAGCTCGATACGGTGGCTGAGATGTGAGGATTATTTAAAATATACAGGAATATAAAAAATATATTCATTTATTGTTTATTTATGCAGGAACATTTATGATTCATGTAAGAATGTATTTAAGATTATTTGATTGTTTTTCACTAAAAAGGATGTATCGTACATTTTAAGAGTTTTAAGCATATTTTGATGATTATCGGAAGAATATTTTGGTTGGTATTTGCCCAAAATATAATTGATTTTTGGCATGAAAAATAGAACAGAAAGAGAAAAAACAGGTTCCAATCTGTATTTATAATTGTACTTATATATTGATTCTTATGATTTATGATCATCTTATTTATTACTAAAGAGGTTCAGTACGTCTTCAGAGTTTTAAGCATGTTATGATGATTATTGGGATAGATTGGTTGGTTTTTGCAACAAAAAAAAAAAACATGTTTAAATGTCAGGAAAAACATATTGGAATCACATTGTGTAATAAAAATTAATTCATACATAAATGTATAATGTATATTGTATTACAGATAGAACACATTTTTTGTGAAGAATGTAAAGGACAAAAAATATTATGAATTAAAATGTGTTTTTAAATAGCAAAATTGTGACTATTTACTGTGATAATTATTGATTTACAAAAATATAATTTAATTGTGTTCTATTTTTCACTTCTCTATTGACCCATGTGATGATATTTCACAATTATACCGATGAACTCGTGTTTTTTATAAAAATGTTTGTTTTTCACTAAAAAATAAGGTGTGTTTTATGATGATGAGACAATTTAAAAAATAAAATAATAAAGCTTCGTAAACCAAATGTAATGCCAGTGAATGAGATATATGATGAGTTGGTTATGGGGATAATGGCGTGATTATTTAGGCCACAGTGAGCAAGCGTGAGTCTGCTTCGCTGAATCAGCTGGACTCAAAAAGAAGAAGTGAAATCGTCGGTCGCATGACGGAGATAAGAGATCAACTCCTGACAGAGACGGTGATTCACGAGGTCGGAAGAAGACCTTTAACTCTATGTTCTTCTATTAATCCTTTCCATTCATGGTGGTGGGAGATCCTGCCGTCGTATAGACGACCCTCATGGCAGCTGAGCCGAAACTTTCTGTCTAAATAATGTTCCTGCTTTACCAGTTCGCCGCTCCGCTGAGTCCACACCGAGCTCCCTGTGTCAACAAGGCAACGCTATAAGACAAAAAGAGGCTCTAACTGAACCAGGCGGCAACCTGGGTGAGAGTCAGGCCTCCTCACATACAAATACATATATATATATATATATATACATATATATGTATATATGTATGTATTAGGACTGTCAAACGATTAAACATCTTAATCAGATTAATCACAGGGTAGATTCATCACGAATGATCACTGAAGAATTCCCATTTTCTCTGTATATTGTTGTGGGAAAGATAAACGACAGAAGACTCATCGATACCAGATAGAGTACAAATACTTCAATTTCAGTACTTGCCCAATACTGAGTACTTAAAAATACCATTACAGTTCCAGCGATAACTTTAAACATTCTACTTTGTGTTTTCCTGTAGAGGAATTAATAATAAACTGTTTATTCAGTTAAAATACATATTAAAGATGTCACTTAAAGGAGAATAGTGCTTGTCCACCTTAAAAGGTCAGCCCACCTTAAGTGTTGCTGCTAACGTCGGGGTTAAACCTCCCTTCACTTTAACTTCTCAGCTGTCCAGTTGTGGCGTTTATTCACTGACAAATAAACTTTACCCACAATGCACTGCTGCATTCACACCGTAATATGTTGCAGTAGCTAACGTTAGGCTTTGTTTTTGTAATAACCAGGCGAGACGGCACTCGACAGGTGTGGTGACATTCCCGACCCAAACAAAAGGCTCGTGGGTTTGGTTGGTGAGAACAAACCGCCGTGGAGGATCTGGATCTGGATCTGGGGGGGTTGATCGCTGGCGTGGTTATTGGAACGACTTACAGATAGTCGGGCGTGGCTGTTAGAACGGCATGAGTCGGAATGTGGTTGAGACCTGCAGGAAGACACTCGTCACACGGTTTAAATGAACGAGCGTGTCATCGTCATGTGACTAAATGGCATTTTGTAATAATAACAAGACAAATTGTTCTCACGAGAACAATTGCTGCTGAAAGCTTCCTGCACTTTTTGTGTTTGTGGAGATATATCTTATATTCGGACGATTTCACACTGATATATGAGCTTTATGTACATTTAACGTGATAACGTAAAGAAAAGGACAGGCCCTTGATTTAATATATATATATATATCCCATAAAGTTGGAATAATTTGCAAATGTCTTGTCTTTTATAGCTAATGAATTTAAATAGGAATAAACAGAGGATTGTGTCTGAAAACAAAATATTCAAACTTTATGGGCAACACGTGTATATATTTTTGTTTTTATCTGTATGTACGTATTTTATGTCATGTAAATAATGTACTTTGTTTTTGAGGAGATCAAATCAAATCCAAAGTTCTGTGATTAGATTAGTGATGTGGCAGCTGTGGCTCAGAGGGAGAGCGGGTCGTCCTCCGATCAGAAGATAGGTGGTTCTGGTCCGCATGCCGAAGTGTCTTTGGGCAAGAACTGGACCCCAAATCAGCTCCGAAGACTGGGAATGTGTATGAATGAGTACATAATACTAATACATTTAATTTGTATAGCACTTTTCCAAAGACTAGAAAAGCAGCGTCCATGATGGGCATCGACCCCCCGGTCCCAACACTCCTGTGAGAACCAGTGTGAGAACTTCAGGGTGAACCAACAAACCGCGAACGCTGCAAGGTGAACAACCTGATGACTGTTCACTCCCTGTCACCACACACACACACACACACACACACACACACACACCTTGTCCAGGTCCACAGAGCTGCAGCGGTTGTACGCGTCGTCGTCCTCCTTCTCCGTCTTTCCTTCCGTCTGCTCGCCGGCCGTCCTCCTCTCTCTCAGCGTCTGAAGGAACAACGAGACAGAAAAAAGGTGAATTAACACCAGAGAGGTCGGCATGACGACGCCGGACATGACTGCCGATTAACGATCATCATCATCAGAGATTTGTTTCCAAGGTTGTGGATCGGCCTGTTTTGCATTCAACCAAAGCTGCTGCTGCTGAAACCGAATCCTGTTACCCAGAGTTTCTACACACCAACGCACAACGTCGACAACGTCTCTCTGTGTTTCCTCCACACTGATTCAACCGGCGGTCCAACTGGCGGTCGAACCCCGGCGGTCGAACCCCGGCGGCCATCGACCTCTCAAACCTTTCCCAACATCCAACGTTGCCAAAAAACACATCATCACAGATATCACAGATTGATTACTTGTTTACATAGTGTCATGAAAACAAGCACAAACACTGATCTGTGTGTGTGTGTGTGTGTGTGTGTGTGTGTGTGTGTGTGTGTTTGTGTGTGTGTGTGTTTGTGTGTGTGTGTGTGTGTGTGTGTTTGTGTGTGTGTGTGTTTGTGTGTGTGTGTGTGTGTGTGTGTGTGTGTGTGTGTGTGTTTTTGTGTGTGTGTGTTTGTGTGTGTGTGTGTGTTTGTGTGTGTGTGTGTTTGTGTGTGTGTGTGTGTGTGTGTGTGTGTGCGTGTGTGTGTGTGTGTGTGTGTGTGTGTTTGTGTAGTGCCTGGTCATAGTGGTGTGCAGGATAAGTGCAGACAGGGGGAGGTGTGGTGGGAATTTCCTGCAATACAGAGAATAAATCTATCTATATGTATCTACACACACACACATATATTTTTATATATATATATATGGATATACAGCCTTCTCCCCTGAGCAATAAAGCTGCCCTGTCACTATAAACTTCCGTTTATATGGTCAGTATATTGTGTTTCGTGATACCGGTGGGTTGACCTTTGACCCTCCAGGGGGGTCTGAGCTGACACTATGGGAGCAACATCAAGAGAAAGAACTTTGTGCTCTAGTAAACAATGTAACCATAAACACGTTGGCTGTATAGATATGAACGGCGATGACGCAGCAACAAGCAAGGGGTCGCCGCCACAGAACCCGAACTCACTGGTTTTAAAGGTTTCGGAAACTTTGAGGGAAAATGTGACAAAAACAATTTTAATATGTCTATTAGATGTTATTAATCACAGCCTTAGTACAACTTCTCATGAATGTCTGACGAAACTGGAACTCCTTTCTCTTTATTTTCTGTTGGTGCAACATGAAAGACATCAGTTATTATATTATATTATATTATATTATATTATATTATATTATATTACATTATATTATATTATATTATATTATATTATATTATATTATATTATATTATCCATCCATTGTCTACCGCTTATCCTGTATTCAGGGTCACGGGTATATTATATTATATTATATTATATTATATATTATAGGTGTTATGGCTGTTACTGAAGTGTCTGCTGAATGAAAAAATACCAAATTAATATGTTTACTGTTTATATTACTGTTGAATATTATAACAGAATGTATATTAAGAAGCTGTATGATTTTTGATTTTGGAACATCATGATTATAATGTCTATGCAATTTAAAAAAGGGGTTTCCCTGCCATTGGTTGATGCTATATGGGGGTCCTTAGTGTGGCAAAGTCTGGAACTACTGAACCCACCAGGACCCGCGGGGAGGCGGGCTGTAAAGCAACAGCAACTTCCCCCGGATGCAGAGTTCACATGAGAAAACAGGAAGTAGAAAACTTGATCCGAAGGAACTCAAATGTTTAACAGCAGCAAAGCGACGCGATCGAAAAGTTAGAGTTGTAAAAATACGTTTCTATGTCAGTCGAGCCCCGAGGTCTACATTTTTTATTTTCTGCCCTTTGCTCTTCTCTGAACATAACGACCTCATCATCCTAAGAGTGATGAGGTCACATGTCACAGGTCCACGCCTCCTCCAACACTCGGATTTTACGATCCGCGATCTTTGAACCTTTCAAACCTCGACATCATTGATCTGACGTGATGTTTGAATCACCTCGTATGATCATGATGACGAGCGGCAAGAAATTCTGAGACCAGGTTTCTGTGAAAACGCCTAAATAATACCAATCTGGGATTGGCTTTACGCCAAGAACACAGGCAGACCCGAAACGAGCTCATTAGAAATAAAAAGTAGACCCTGAGCTTTCAGAGGACCGCCGTCACCTGACAGCCGAGGAGGAAGACGTACGCCCGTCTTCTCTTCCATCGTCGTGCGTGAAAATGCTGAAAAAAAATAAAAGGTGATATTTATGTTTAACGCCTCCGAACCGACTTCCTCAGTGAAATGGCTTTTACAGTCACACACCCTGAAAACTACAGGAAGTGGCTGCATCAGACACACACACACACACACACAGATTCCTAAGAGATAGAGCTCAAGATCTTCATGCTAAATTCAAACAATTACATTTTTTACATGAAGATGTAAATAATATTTGACGAGATTAGATAAAGAAAATAAAAATATGAAAACAGCGGCAATAAAAAATAAGTGAATGCTTTGTAAATTATCATTTTATTTATCACCTGCACACCTTTTCAAACCAGTGGAAGGAAGTGACCATATAAGGACCGTGGAGGAGCGACGGGTGGATCTGACAAACAACCCCTTACTGGATCTGGATCCATGTGGATTCTGGTTGTGGAGCTGCTAACAAAGTTAGCTTCTATAATTCAAGGCCAAGTGTTAAAGTCATAGTAGTAGTAGCTAACTGATAGCCTCCCTCACAGACAGTTTCCTTTAGTTGCCATCAGCGCACACACACACACACACACACACACACGTCCTCTATGGTTTGTTACCGTGGCAATTTAACACCTACAGAGGCAACTTTACACCCCCCCCCCCCCCATTATCACACTGCTGAAACAAAAACGGAAACAAACAAAAGAGCCCATTAACCTGTCTCACACCTCGTGGTGGAATAACACATGTGATGTTCTAGTAATATGAGCTCATAATAATATGAGCTCATAATAATTAATATGAGCTTGTATAACTACAGTCGAAAGTTATTATAAGTTATCCAGAGACGGTTTGATCGGGATAAAAGAAAACACTCTTTACAAACTGTGTATGACATAAATAATACATAATAGTTAACTAGGCAGCTTTTTAAAGTCATATTCACTTTATTCTAGAGACGTGAAAAATGGAGCCTTTAAAAAAATATGGGATGCAAAAATATATTTAAAGGAAAAATGATGAATGTATTTATGTATTTTTTACATAATGTATGATGTACTTTAATCATGAACACCTTATGATTTATGATTATGTCTTAACTAAGATTTCACCCAAAAAAACTCAACACAATGTAAAGTGAAACCAGCATGTTAGTGACATTTAAAAAATATATTTTTTAAGAATATTTTGATGGTAATCAGGATAATATTGTGAGCTGATACCCAAATAATAACACAGGGCAACACACACACACACACACACACACACACACACACACACACACACACACACACACACACACACACAGACACACAATGAGCAGACACACCCTCTGTATCAGCAGCAGTCTACGTGAGTCTGATGTTTAATAAGCTCGACCTCATTCCACTTTAAACACATGACTAACTTCAGCAACGAGTTCTGCAGTGGCAAGGTGCGTTCAGGGGGCGTGGCTAGTGTTAGGAAATGTGAATATTCCACTCACATACCTGCTGCACTTCAAATGCATTCGCTTTACATTAAACCTGGCAAAGCGTCACAGCCGCTGCTTCAAAACAAATATCTGCATAACAATATCTGCATAACAGTTCAATTATGTTTTAATGCAGACGGTCGACAAAACTCTCCCCTGCATAATGATCTGACGGAGCAAACATGACGGCAACTCTCCGAGGAGCCGACGATGGAAACAAACAAGTAAACAGGAACGGCATCACATCAGCAGAAGGACGAGATGAGACCTTACATGCAAGATCAGTTCATGTGTTTGGCTTTCAGGGTTCAGAATCCGGCATCAGCATTCATATTAATATGTTTTGGGATTTTTATTATGGATTATCTGTCCAAAATGTCATCACTTCATAATGTTATCCCTTTGAGATATTTGTGCAAAATTGTCATAATTTAAATAAAAATGTCACAATAAATAATACACACAAATTCTTGACTTACAGCCAAAATCATGTTTTGTGAGGTCACAGTGACCTTTGACCCCCAAATCCATTGTGTGTAATCCAGGCTTGTGTGTAAACCAACCAGAGGTACAAATATCTTACTAAAGTAAAAGGTGCTGGATCTGGATCCATGTGGTGCGAAGCTGCTTACAAAGTTAACTTCGATAGGAAGTCGCCCCCTGGTGGCCAGCAGAGGGAATGACAGTTTAAGGCACTTTAACGTCGGCTTTACTTTTCAGAACCGGACGTGGCCGTCTGAGGGAAAGGTCCCGTGTTCTGGTGTAATCGCCCGTAATCACTACTTGTGTTATCTATGCAGATGTCTTCAACTGAAACTGGAAGTAGGGAAATGTCGTACCGTGGAACAGACGCCTTACGTCCAGCAGAATAACGGCTTTGTGAAAAGGCTGTTTCACTTATCCGTCATATCAGAAATCTACCATCAATAACAAGAACAGAACAGGAACTGCAGTCACAAGAGGACTGTGGTGTTTCCTCTTTACTGAGGCGAAGACACCGAACACCGACTGAAGTACACTTCAAGACCGATTCTGACTACAACAACAAGAAAGGAAAAAGGAAAAACATTCCCTATACCCTATTGATTTTATTTATTTTTAAAAGGCCTACTTTTTTTTGGCTGTAGGTCAAGTAAAACATCGGAGCTACTCGCTGAAAAATATGATGTCCGTATAGCGTCAGGTTTAGTAACGTACCACTTTTGGATGCAGCTGACATTTGAAGTGCATTGTTTGTGGAGATGTGACTCATGATATAATGTCTTTTGAAGAGAATAAATTCAACTTTTGGTTTTTGTTTATGAAGTAAAACATTTTCAATATTGGATACTATTGAATCGCAATACTTGTAGAATCGCAATAAATCGGAATCCCAAAACAAATCTAATTGGCACCCAAGTATCGTGACAAAATAGAATGAGAATAAAACCATACCATCCCACCCCTTATGTAAAGTTGGTGGTAGTATAAAGGTCGGTAAAAGGTTCAATATAAACTGTGCTATCATCAGCGTATCGGTGGCTTCTTTCCCTGATTATAACCGGATCTCCGTGTACTTTCTCTCCAATGTCATCTTTCTGACTCATTGTTCTTTCAGTTTTGGCCTCCTCCACCTTTACTGCCAGAATGTAAAGCCAGAAAAAGAAAAAAAGGAACAAATGAATAACCCGGCTTCATATTGTCGTTAAGTAAACACCAAACGTAGAACGTAGCAGCAGCAGTAAGCTTTCATGTGCGTTGCTGTTGATCTGGGCGTGCCATGTGTACACTCTTCAGGCCTGAGACAATGGATGGTATGCCTTCGCCGTTGACACAACAATCACCACACACCGTCAGATTGTAATGCCGAGAGTGACACCTATAGAGTGGAGGGCAGGGTGGGGATCTTTCCTTTGTGCCGCTCTGACTTACAGTACATATACACATACATATACATATTTGCTTTTCAGGTTGATTATTGACTCCAATTTGTAATTTCTAAAAAGAAAACCTAAAATCTTCCACTTCCACCTCTCATTACACAGTGATGGCCTTCAGGATATTTTCTCGGTTGCAACGTTTCATTAATAGAATGAGAGAGAACTTAGGGCAGAGGTGAAGGAACACTCTTATTTTGAAGGAGCAAAACATAAGGAACGCTCTGTCCCAGTGGAGAGGGAAAGAAAAAAACATAAAAGAATGAGACACACACAAAAAAACAAAAAATAAACAAAGGAGATGGTTAGAGTGGGGTGGCGATGTGGCCTGGTACCATCACAACACTGAAACTATAGTCAGCCTCCCATGGGAGGAGGGAGGAGGGAGGAGGGAGGGGGGAGGAGGGAGGGGGGAGGGGGGAGGATGTGGGAGGACGATTTAAATAAATGTGGTGAAGAGGAATAAAACAGATTAGAGGACAATAGAGGAGTTTGTGTTGTGATTACAATCGGAGAAAATTATCTCACTACTCACTACATGGTGACGCCGCCATGTCTGATTTATAAGACCCTTTATCAGAGGTGTTAAACATGCCACACCAGAACCAGCCTGCTGAAGGGTCCGAACCGACCCCCCAAAGGATGCGATCAACCTGCCAAAGGGTCTTATCTGATCCCCCGAGGGGTCCGACGGGCCCACTCCAACCCCCTGAAGTGTCCAAACCGATCCCCCGAAGGGTGCGATCGGCCCGCCGAAGGGTCCGATCTGGCCCGCCGGACGACTCACAACTTTTTAGGTGCTCAAGGAAGAAAATTTTCGGCGTCACAATCGGAGTCAAAATACTTTAAGAACTTTCGAGGACGACCGAGAACAGAGAAGATGAGTGAATGAATCATCGAACGAACCGTCTCGGGCTCGCTCGTCGTATTATTGATGGTCTACCAGCCGCTGCTGATCCATTTTTAATGTGCGACCCGACTCATGTCACTGTATGGTCCTCTACATCTATGGATCTACTTCCTGTCAGTTGATGCCATTGTCATACATTAGGTTTACTCTTTAACTGTGAATGGGTCTTTATGGTCTCATTAAGGGGCCTTAACTGATGGAGAAGAGGGTTAAAGTTCAAAGGGCCGGGACAGATACTGGAATGAAGGTTGGGCCATGTAGGCAAAAGACAAGGGTATCGTCACGAGTCACTTCAAATAGCTGTCAAGTGAAAATAGAGCCAGATTTGTTTATTAACAAAATATTAAGTGTCTTTTAGTGACATTTTGTGATGATTATCAGGATAATATTGTGAATTATTTTGGGCAGAATAATCATGATTTTCATATCGTCCCACGCCAGTATGTCACTTGACACTTTCCATTTATATCAAAAATGTGATAAAACTTCCTCAACCAGTACCAACATGGCTACTGTGTCATTTATTCATTTACTCAAATAAAGATAATTCTTTATAATACAATTAACTTCACCTAAAAATTCACTTTGTGCACTCATTTGTTGTTTATTTCTTTTTTCCCTCGTCTCTTATTGAGAATGAAACTTTGGTCTGATGTAAAAACAACTATTTAAAGGTTGCTTGATCCGACCGGATAGACTGGAATCCTACTCTTCAGGGTGTGTGTGTGTG
This sequence comes from Eutrigla gurnardus, assembly GCF_963514095.1. Taxonomy (NCBI): domain Eukaryota; kingdom Metazoa; phylum Chordata; class Actinopteri; order Perciformes; family Triglidae; genus Eutrigla; species Eutrigla gurnardus. The sequence goes on along the minus strand of NC_139923.1, from coordinate 28,416,766 downwards.
TGTGTGTGTGTGTGTGTGTGTGTGTGTGTTTCTGTTATTGCATTTTATCACTGTGTGTTTTTTTTACGACTGCCGATAGGGAAGGTGTTTCGGCAAGTAGGGCGAAGGCCGAGGTGGCGTTGCCCTCAGACTGGGTCGCGGTCGGACGACCACGTCGTCACACAGACAGACTTTACTTCCCTAAACTCAGTTAGAAACATATTCATGCACATTTTACCAAAAAAAGCTGAATTTCTGGTTAATCTGGACAATATGAACATTTTCAAAATAATGCTCATAATCATTAAATATATTTAAACTTGTCAGTAAAACCTATTGGAATCTACACTTTATTAAGAAACACATATTTGTATTGCTTTTTTTTTTGTGAACATCCACTTTAGTGGAAAATCAAATAATCAAACAATTTTAAATATGATAATCATACATTATTGTTAAAAAGAATGTTTTATGATAGCGATACTTCCTGTGTATTATTTTAAATCGGGCTGTATTTTTTTATTCTCCACCATGACTACGAGCTAGCTTCTTACACTCACGACGATATTCACGATAAAAATCAAATTGTTAGTTAATTGTCCGTATTGAACTGATGCTTCACATCGTCTGAAGCAGCAGAGTTGAGAATCACGTTTTTTTTTCTTAAGTAAATAAATAACAGCGAAGATAAAGCAGACGGCATCAAAGGCAGCAGCTCCACAGGCGACCTTTAGCTTCGAAACCTCTCCGGTTACGTAGCGGGGGGTGTGAGACGGGTCGGTGAGACGGCTGGTGAGACGGGTCGGTGAGACGGGTCGGTGAGACGGGTCGGTCAGCCCATCGACCTGCGGAGGCTGAGGCAGGTTTTAATCACGCCTGCACAGATACCATCGTTCTGGAACAGCGATAACGGCAACACCCAGAACATTTTGGTCTCAAAAGATATTTCATATGCGTTCATGCTTGAGGTTCAGAGTTCAGAGGTCAAGCGTGCAGTCGGGAACAAAATGGTCCACAGGTTTAGTTTCACAAGTTTCAGGTTTCTCATTTGCTGTTTCTTGTTACGCTGCAGGCAAATATCCATATCTCTGCAATAAAATGCAACTGTTTCTTTGTTTGTATTTGATTGATGGACACACATGATGTCAGGATTTTATCGTGGATCACGATAAAAAATAAAAAAAACACGATCATGCTGAATTTCCATTATCGGGATAAGGAGTGACTTGAAAATAACTGATATAATAAAAAATTATTACAAAAATTAGCATTTCCTTAGACCTTATGATTTTTGATTAAAAACAAGAAATAAAAAATAAATTTGTTTCCTGACTAAATTTAAAGTGATCCCAGAACGTTTAAATGCCAGGATAATACCAACGGGACATTTTCAGCTGACAAACACGGGATGAAATTAATAATTTGACATTCATATGACAGCGAGGCGTGTCGGCGGGTCGAAGTTCAGCAACGCTGCAGAATAGAGTTTGATAACGTTGATCAGTCGCACAGTTCACAGCACGTCTAAGGGAAAATGATTTATTTACTAAATCTAGTGCCAACTAACCAAAGTCTGTTGACCTTTAGAAACCTATTACACACGATTAAATCCTCCTTAAGAAGTCCAGCTGAAATAAAAAAACACACCTTTTTAACCCTTTAGGTCACAAACCGGTTATAATGTGCACCTCCTTAACAATATATGCTGAAAAAAATACAAACAAAAATGTCTTCCCTTTGTGGAAAACAAAATATGTTTATGATGTGATATCATCATGTGTATATATGTTTACTTTTAATTAAAATAATCTGCTAAAAAATCTGAAAACAGCAATTAAACATACTGGAATCACTTTTAACACAATATGTTAATGCATAGCCGAGAGAACACTTCTTCTTTTAGTAAACATGCATTTCAGTGAAAAACAAATAATCAAACAATTTTAAATAAGTGAATCATCAATCAAATCTCCCCGCATAAATAAAAATTAATACAACAATTTAAATTGAGTCTGAACAGACTCACCTGTTCAGACTCGACTCTACATAGCATGACCCACTAACACCCCCCCCCCCCCCCCCCTTACCTATAGCACTCTGATCGTAGCACTGTTGCTCTTAAGGTAATACTTTACTCAGATGAGGACCTAACACTTGTTCTACTTTTAGCTCTTACTTTATCGGCAATGATACGTCGTGATTTCTTTGTTTCCTTCTTTTGACAAATGTACTTATTGTAAGTCGCTTTGGACAAAAGCTAAATGACCTAAATGTAAATGTAAATATAAAATTTGTTTCATATTATATTTCATGTATTTCTTTATTGTGCTGTAGTTGTCCTACTTCTCCTCCATGAGAGATGATATTTCTGAAAATGCACAATAATTAACATATGGTGAGGGTTTTTTTTCAAATCCGGATCCACAATAAAATCCTATATGGTCCCGCCTCTATATTCAGTAAAAATATATGATTGAAAGATCGGCATTAATGTCTGCTAGTCGCTTAAATTGTTGTTTATAATTATTAATTGGTTGAAGGAGACGTTATTACAACAATACAAACAAGATATTAGAGAGGAAATGATATATTTATTGTTTAATTGTCTTTAGTTCCTCTGTGGTCATGACCTTCACCCTCATTCATCTGCCTTGTTTGGTGGATTTTTTTAATTAATATTGTTAATAAAAGTGCAATATAAATAAAGTTTATTATTACTTTTACTATTATTATGACCAGTTTAATTTAACTCCTAACGCTCCAAGTAGCTTATAAAATTAAGTTAAAAGATGTTTTTAAATCTATAGAAATCTTCTGATATTTAGAATAAAGGTTTACTTCTTTACTTCCACGTATCAATAACAGTGTTTACTTATTACTCAGTCTGGAATCGGCTCTGGTGTCCAGATTAGATAACAATAACATGGAAGTGAGATTCACAACACACTCTCGCTGCCAGAAGAGGCCGAGGCCTCGCTGAGTCACATCATTACACAACAGCAGTACTCCAGATATGTGACCGCTCCCACAACCGCACATCTGGATTAAATAACTACGGCCGAGCCCCGGTCATGTGGAGAGGAGTCTGTGATGAGGGAGGGACGGGAAATCTCCGTCACCACCAAAACAGTTATCAGCTGATCCCCCCCCGAAAAGTCCCGACCTCAAGTTTACCCTGAACCGGGGTGCTTCCTCATAGCATCATTTCACTTTCCTTTCTAGAGCAGAAGTGAGATTACTTCAGTTAGCGTCGCCGGATTTTAGTTATGTTTCTAATTACTAGTTTATCAAAAAGAACACAAATTTGGATATTTACGCAGATTTCTTTTTTTTTATGATTCAATCCTTTATAATTTAGCTAAATTCCCCAAAAGTAATTAGCTCTGATAATTTCAGAGATATTGATATTGATAATATAATAATAAATAGTCATATTCACCCATGTCCATAAAGAGCGTAATATTTTTAATAATTGACTGGTTTCTGTTGCTGTAAGAAAGTTAAAAAAAAACGTAAAAGTTAAAAAAAAACGTAAAAAGTCCAAAAAATGTACCAATTCGAATAAAAACAGTGGGAATGCTGAATCAGTTTCCCGACACTTTGAGCTAGATAGCTAACCGGCTAGCTGCTAGCCTTGAGTCAGCAGACAGATGGGTATTTTTTAATTTACTTGTTACAAAAATGAATATTTATACATTTTGTGAGAAAACTGGTGAGAAATATTATGATAAACAATGTCAGTACTTTTTGTCTAATCGTTCCCAGGGGCAACCTTTCCCTTGAAAGAAACTTGAAACAGTGAACTACGAGGGCAGAACTCTCGCCAAGGCCAGATACCTTATGTTTCCATGGTAACTAAAGTGACCTTAACTAAAGACATTTTTAGTGGACCAACACTCGTTAGTAGTAATACGATTTACCACTGTTCACCACTTTAAATCTTGTGATAACCAATTTACTAATTGACTAAAGGAATCTTATTGACGGTCCTAAAACCCGCCCTGTGATCCGGGTTCCCCCTGGGTCCCCCTTTCCACCAAGTTTCACACAGCAGCAGTTTTCTCCATGAATGCTTCCGTCAAACGGAAACAGACGACACCAGTAAAAGAATGTGAACATGATTATCTCACTAATCATCTTGTTTTCAACGGCCTGACAAAGTGGTAATTGACGTCTCGAGAACGTCGCCCAGAGCAAAAATGCCACGCCGTCACAAACCGCCACGGCGCCACGCCGTCACAAACCGCCACGCCGTCACAAACCGCCACGCCGCCACGCCGTCACAAACCGCCACGCTGTCACAAACCGCCACAAACCGCCATGCCGTCACAAACCGCCACGCTGTCACAACCCGCCACAAACCGCCACGCCGTCACAAACCGCCACGCCGTCACAAACCGCCACAAACCGCCACGCCGTCACAAACTGCCACAAACCGCCACAAACCGCCACAAACCGCCACGCCGTCACAAACCACTACAAACCGCCACGCCGTCACAACCCGCCATAAACCGCCACGCCGTCACAAACAGCCGCCACAAACCGCCACAAACAGCCACGCCGTCACAAACCGCCACGCTGTCACAACCCGCCACAAACCGCCACGCCGTCACAAACAGCCGCCACAAACCGCCACAAACAGCCACGCCGTCACAAACCGCCACGCTGTCACAACCCGCCACAAACCGCCACGCCGTCACAAACCGCCACAAACAGCCACGCCGTCACAACCCGCCACAAACCGCAACGCCGTCACAACCCGCCACAAACCGCAACGCCGTCACAAACCGCCACAAACCGCCACAAACCGCCACGCCGTCACAAACCGCCACGCCGCCACAAACCACCACGCCGTCACAAACCACCATGCTGTCACAAACCGCCTGTGAATACCGAATGCAACGTGTCCACAATACACGTCATCTGTTTAAATCGTATGCTGAATCCATTTGGATATCAGAGGAACACAGTCAGGTGTGTGTGTGTGTGTGTGTGTGTGTGTGTGTGTGTGTGTGTGTGTGTGTGTGTGTGTGTAACTAGCAATATCACTCATCTCCCTTCAACTGAAGGAACCAGTCAAACCTGAAAGACCAGGACTTGCGATTCCATCCTTGCCTTGTGTGTGTGAGTGTGTGTGTGTGTGTGAGTGTGTGTGTGTGTGTGTGTGTGTGTGTGTGTGTGTGTGTGTGTGTGTGTGTGTGTGTGTGTGTGTGTCATAATTGGAGGCTCTGTGTAGCAGCCAGTTTGTGCAGAAGGTGTCCTGTTACCATCCAGACAGCAGCTAGTGAGGTAAGAACCCTGCAGCCACCTTCGCCACGCTGCTGCCTTCTGTATGAAAACCTTCATTAATAAAAAATAAAAAACTATGATGAAAAGTAGAAGGCAGCAGTTAATTTCACCCAGGTACACACACACACACACACACACACACACACACACACACACACACACACACACACACACACACACACACACACAAATCCCCTGAAGGGTCCCAACCAGTCCCATCCACAAATACTGACAGATACGCCTCCTAACTGTTACACTTAGATTTAATCTGAAACGTGTTTGTTATTCTTAACGTTTGGTTTGATATTAACATTTTGCACACAACGAATGACAGATAAACACATCCCGGGCATATTTTAGTTTAGATTAGGGAATGGGACAATATTATATTTCCATTATGGGGATAATTATCGTCACTTGAAAAAGGCGACTAGCTCGCTGTCATGGTGGAGAAGTGAGACGTAGAACCATATTTAGAAAATACAGGATATAAAAACTTTATTTTCATTTATTTTGACTTTATTTGCAGGGAAACTTAATTATATATGATCATTATTTGATTGTTTTTCACACAAAAAGACAAAAATATGCATTTCATCTATTTACTAATCCTTATTTAAAGGTATTTGCAAGCTTTCAACATGCTCTAAAGGGGGGGGGGGGGGGGGATCTTATGAGCTTAAGAGCTCTACCATTAAGAGCCTTTAATGGTTTCTCAGTTATTTTGAGAACAATACCGTGGGGAACAGTATTTATGGGTGACATAAAGCAACCACCTTAGGACTCGGCTATACAAACAACAAGAGGAAACCTTTGCCCCGAATCAATTGCACACCTTTCAAGCACATGTTGGTCTCCATCTTCTCTGACCGCCCATCCATCCAGCTTCCCCTCCCTCCCTCCCTCCCGCTCTTTCAGGTGTTACCGTAGCGATGACACAGGCCACATGAGGCCTGTCGCTGAGCGCTAATTGCCATGTCGGCAGTCTCCATGGAAGCAAAGGTAAACAATGTGCCGGGTAATGTATCACCATGGCGATGAACTCCAGAGCAGCTCTTAAGAGTTGTAAAAAGGGTCGTTTACCTTGTTGGGGGGGGGGGCATGGGATAACACTGACTAGATCACACTGAGCTGACATGTGATTGGCTTATATTAAGTGAAAGATGTAAAAGGCCTGCAGAGACCAGGATTATGATTCCAGCTGTGGAAATGATTCTGGTGTGAAGCTGCTTACAAAGTTAACTTCGATAGGAAGTCACCCCCTGGTGGCCAGCAGAGAGAATGACAGTTTAAGGCACTTCAAGGTTGGCTTCACTTTTTAGAATGGGAGGTTACATGTACATAATGTTAATTAATTGAAACGACTAATGACAAGATTTCAAATATTTAGATATAAATTACAATAATTTACTTCCTTATCATTTGAAATGTGTTTTTGTACTTGAGTGAAACGACAATGAGATATTGGAATCGGTATCAGGAAGGAAACAAAGGGTATCGGATACTAATCCTATTCTAACACTAATACATTAATATTGAGCTAGCGTTAATATTGCACAGTCCCGACCCTTTCAACCCCCCCACCACAGCTCGCCCCTCCTAATAAAGACCATCCTTGAGGAGAAAAGATTCATGCAGATGAAAGTCTGCATTCCAGCGCTCCGCCAGCCCGACCCCATCACCCTCTGGCATTCCATCCACACGACTTATCAGCGCCACGGTCACAAGTTTGATGCTCCTCCGTGACCCGAAACTACACATTATTATATTACGCTGCGTTATTCTCTACTTCCATCTGTCTCCTTTTCCCAGAGTTTCACTTAACTACTCATCCCCACTTCCCGTCTGAATCTCAACATATGTTCCCTCCTATAGTATCTCTGTTGTCCATTCATTCGCCCAACAATACGCGTTCTATCCTCCAAGACGTCAGAGCTGCATTCTCCCGGACGTTCGGCATAAATACAACCTCTCTGCCGGAATTTGTTTGCATTTCAACTCCTCGTACAGAGAGGGGGAACAGTGAGACAAACAAAATCCAAAGAATGTATCACGGGGTTATTGAGCGAGGTCGATAGGCCCGCGGGCTCGATACCTCCGAGACAAAGCGCTGAGCAAACAAAGGTGCGTCCCGAGGCTTCATTGGCAACACTGATTAAAAAGGATTAGCAGCTCGGTCTTCGCTCACGTTGACACTTTTTCCTGATCCCATGTCCAGGACACAAGAGGATGTACCGATTTTTAAGGCCTTCTGAGGCTAATTTCTGAAAATGGGTTGATATTTAAAACTAAGTTTTAGCAGCAACTTTACGATCCAGCATCACCAATCAAAACCCTTCAAGACGTCACCTGTTAAGCGTTCGGGTGCTGGAGGTGGGACGACATTCGAGGCGGTCTCCCTCGTAATGCTCTAATCCATGAAGATCCTGCACAGCTGACACACATTCTGAATGGAAGCAACCAGCATCTACTGTTAATATAAACAGGACCTCTGTTTGACTGTAAACCCACTCTCCAACACACAAACACACAAACACACCACCCAACCCTCCTCCCAGGTATCTCTGAGGTAAATCTGAGGCATGAATAGGAGTAATAATAATTACTAATTAATAAAAAAAATAGAGGATAAAAAATACTACAAAAAGTCTTACAGTTTTACACATAATTTGATGATTATCGGAGTAATATTGTGAATTATTTTGGATGGATGATAATTATCCCAGCCTAAGAAAAAGATTAATGTAGAAATTGCTGATTAATTTAAGGAGCATCGGTTAAAAGTTTTTGCGACGTCTTTGAGATCCAGTTTAAGAGATCTGAGGCCGCAAAACAAATCTCATGAACGAGGATCTAATCGTGGACACAAACATTCCAATTCCTCCTTTACGCTGAAGATTATATGCAAACTGAGTGTTTGCACAAACAACAGAGATCTCCTAATCTCCTCTTTAATCTGGTGTTTGTACAATGAGTAAGCACAGTGTTATACAAGTCCTATACCATTTTGCTTACAAAGCTAAAGTTGGCCGCATCCCATTCTGCTTAGCGGGGCTTAACCCTTCGGAGGACAGGGTCTGGGGGGGCAGGGTGGTTCATCATTGCAGACTAGTCTTCAGAAGAAGACCACAAATAAAAATAAAAGCTTCGGAAGCAGAACAAAGCTTTGAGGAATTTCAACAAAGTCAATTTGAATTACAGAAAAATGTCGGTTATCGGTCTCCGACATGATTAATAATCAGTATCGGCCCCTTCACCTTATCGAGATCAGTATTGTTGGACCCCAAATGATTTTTGATCATCATTTAACCGCTTCAATAATTTTTCAGGCAAAAATACCAAACATTCTCTGGTCCTACCGATTCAAATGACAAGATCTGATAAGAAATCAATAAATTTTGGCTAATTTTACTAATTGTATAGACTAAACCAGAGGGATTCAGTGTGTTTCAATTCCACGACATATGTAACTAATAGGAAGATTTACATTTGCTTATTATAGGTTGTATTTTAATTTTTAAATTTTTTTTTGGACATAATATAATTTTTGGATCATAATTTCGAGCCTGCAGTACCTCTGCTGACCCCTAGGGGTCACGGAGCCCTTGTTGAATGAGTCGTGCTGGACTAAACGATGATTAAATCAGTGACGCATCACAACGTGATGATGTCGCCTCTAGCTGCTGACCTTTTCTACTGGATTTGCAATCCAAGAATCCAACAAAGTTTTTAACGTTCAAGAAAAAAGGTACTTTAGTGGTAATCATTAAAAAGTTTGTCGTTTAACTGAGATGCCTGAGCGAGCGGAGAAAGGGAGCACTATTTGTTCACCGTTCATACCTGGAGGACTAAATCATCCGGGGTTTAATATTTCATTAACAGCTGGAATGTCCTCGTGACTCAGCGAGCAGAAAGCCGACGCTGTTTACGACAAATTCTTTGACCTTGAGTCGATGCATCACGCCCAAATAGTTGAAATTTAAAAAAGGAGAATGTGTGATTAACCCTTTGTCTTTTTGGAGTGGGTGATATCCGATAAGAAAGAAAAAAACCCAGTATTTTCGTACGCGACATCCTTTCGCTACACGTTGTGACTCGAACAGCTGTTTGTCGGGTTCCTCTGAGGATACGCTTCAGACATCCAGATCCATTAACAGGCCTGAGTCTGAGTTTTTACAGTCAGAAGTACTTTTTCATTAGTATTTATGTATCGTTGACAACATGCCAGTATTTGAGTGTCTTCAATGTTAAAGTCAGAATTATGGCCAACTAGCAACTGTTGAATGTTAAGAATTTTCAAAATAAATAACA